>NW_024609879.1:126400875-126660169 GCF_016920785.2 Ixodes scapularis | reverse complement strand
GGTGGATGTCGCTAACGCCTCGTTTGTGATGCTCATCTAGGAACGTTGACAGCTAGTGACGGAGGTTGTCTCGTCTCCGGCCACGACGAGAGAAGAGGGGAAGGAGGAACTCCCCTCTTCCCGAGAATGCCTTTTGTCTGTCGCAGAAATAGCTATTGTCCCCCTACAAGATTACAGAAGATTAACTCGTCACTCAAAATTCGTACAAAAGCAGCCTCTTCGGTGGCTGGAACGACTAGGCCATCCCCTGGACGTCAGCCTCGCCGTAGCTTTGCTCGTCTTGAGACGACCTACGTCACGATTGCGTCGGATGTCACGTGCTCTAAGCTGGTCCTTCTCTGAGCGCTTGCTAGAGTGGACCGTTTATAACGAAAAATACAGCCACCAGGCTCCAAATAGAAACGTGCCATTGTCATTTACGGATCTTGTGGATCATATTTAACTTCTTTTTGAACACGACGGATATATTTCAAATTTGTTGAAGTATCCCTTTAAGCCACAATATGGCCAAGTGTCGTTACTCTTAAGCGTAGCTTATTTAGTGGAACTAGTCCATTCATTTCCACTGGAAACGTAAGCTCTGCTCTCACGACATTTTAACATATTTGGGCACTAATCTGTTTTCTTTCAGAATGAGGATTGTTTCGTCTTACATACAGTTGAGGCATAAGTATTTTCTAGTAATGCAGCTATAAAATTTGTGCACGAAAGCAAAAACTAAAACGTACGAAAAGCGTTCATTTACAGACATATTGAACTCGGATACTTCCCGAGTGAGTAGGCCCTTTTCGGAATTCAATGCCATCTAGTGACTCAAGTGGCAGTTTAACTTTTACCGTAGTAATGGCGGCAATGAACCCGGGTCTGCAGTATTTTATGGGGCACCGTCACTTTCGCAAGTCAACGATAAACGAGAACGCGCACTTTACTGTACAGTTCTTTTTCAATCTCTTTCAGTGTCGATGGCGTAAACGATGCAACCAGTAAGAACGAAGCGCCCACCCACATAGACGCCTTGGTGGAGCATCTTCAACTTCTACCTTAATCAGTAAGCAGAAGACCGTCATCAGTGTAGTACGTATGACATTTTTCAGATAATGATAGTGATCAAAGTGGGCAAACTGAATTCCGGAAAAGTGAATATATAGTAACGATTCTATACTTCGTTTCTAGTTGTATCGAAAAATTCAAGCGCTTTGGCTGGATGGTAGTATTTTAAATGTAATCGCACTCGGAACACACATGAAGTAGTTGTATGAATGAATGTAAGCTAAAGACGGCAAACACGACTATTTTACAAAAAAAAAAAAAAAAAAATAGCACGAGATCCCTTCTTTAGGAAATCTGTGGGTGTCACTGAATGACTCGGTTGCCTCGCAACGTGGAACACCGTCTGTCATTGTTTTTTGTCCTAATATATATTAATCCCTCCCCCCCCCCCCCCCCCCACACACACACACAAACACACTTCGATGAGTTTGAGACTCATGACATAGACCAACACACAGTCTGCAAACAGATCAGCGTTTGTCCTTACCAGGTGAGGACATTGCGCGTATATATGCAAAAACTGGAATTACCACGAAGTAAATCGTCTGCGCATGCGCAGTGCCGACAGCAGCGCCACTGCAGTGCCGTGACGTCAGGGATTTCAGTTGGTGGATGGAATATATCTGAGCCAACCAAAAACCAAATTCAAAACAGATCAGTTTTTTTTTTTTTTTTTTTTTTTTTAATCTTACTCATTAAGATTTCATTTGTACCCGGAATATAAGTACGTTCCCGAGCGGCATTAAATCAGTTTATTCGGTGCGCACCGCGCATTCTGTTGTAAAAAAAGACTTGGGGAAAGGATGGAATGCGATAGCGTTCCTTGTTCGCAGAGCCTTCTCATATAAACCCTTACACGTTCCCAAGACGTGCAAAGGTGTGTGCACGGTCTAGTCGGTAGCGTCACGTGTGACGTGGCGTCACATGACGTCACGTGGCGCGTGACGTCATGACCAAACCGACCCGCTGAAATTTAGCGGAAAAATTGTTTTCGCTAAACTTGGCGGGGAAAGTTTATTGCTAAATTTGACGGAAAAGTTTTCGCTCAATTTGGCGGAAAACATTTCCGCTAAATTCGGCAGGAAAATTTTCGGCTCAATTTAGTGGGAAATGTTTCCGCTCAATTTAGCGGAAATCTTTCCCGCAAAATTCAGCGGGTCAATAGGGTTATGACGTCACAGCCACGTGGGACGTCACACGTGGCTGCTCGCGTTGCATTGTGGGACTTGTTTGGTCCCACCGACGGCGACGCCGGATCCTCTGCGACACGACCTTCTCAACGCTATCGCGGTGATAGCTTGCGCGGAATGCTTGAAACTTCAAACTCAGGCGCGCGGGTTTATAGATTCGGACAGATGCATCGTGCAGGCATGATTTTGCGCAACCCATGCTGCGTTATGCGAGTCGAAACGCGCCAGGTTTGTTGTCGCGCGCTGCACCGGTCAAATCGTTTTCCCGTACAACTACGGCCGACACAAATCTCCTATACAGGCCCCCCACAAGACATCCATGGAACGTCCAAGCATTTTAACGACGTCTTTACATCTTTAGCAATCAGTATTTATTTATACATTATTTACATATCAAGTGCAGATTGCTGTCACTGCCTTCGGAACCTAGCCGCTCAACTTGCTCGCGAGCCTTTTCTCCGTGTCGTCCTCTTCTTTCCTCTTTCAAGAGCTGGCGCGATGACCGCTACACTACCCCCCCTCTAGTCGATTTGACGATTGAAGGTAGAAAAATGAACTTTGCGGTGCGTTGGTTTGAACACTTTAGTCTCTGGGGACTCCTGACGTGACGGTTGGATATGCGCGGGCTTGAGCCTGTCTATCGATACATTCTCTGTTTTCCCGTTTAACAGTATTTGGAAGTATTTCGGTGTCCTCTTCAAAACCGGAAATGGACCATCGTAGGGTGGTTGGAGACAGCGGCGTAGAGCGTCCTTTCTGACGAAAACGTGTGTGGTTGTTGACAGTTCGCGGCTGACAAAAACAGGGCGTGTCGATGACGGCCTTGTAGGTGTGGGGCGAAGTTGTGACATAGCATCCCTGAGACGGTGAACGTAGTCGGATGGATCGGGGGTGACTAGTATGTCAGGCGGGATGAAATATTCCTGTGGTAAGCGAAGCGTCGTTCCATAGACAAGTTCGGCGGCTGAGCATGAAAGTTGGTCTCTGAAGACCGTTCGAAGACCCAAAAGCACTAGAGGTAGCGATTCGGTCCAGTGGGTGTGAGCCTCGCGTGCGATGAGTGCGGTCTTCAGCTGACGATGAAATCTCTCAATCATTTCGTTGGCTTCAGGGTGGTAAGCTGTGGTTCTCAGCCTGCTGATACCGAGGAGAGAAGTGAATGCCCTGAAGAGCGCAGATTCGAATTGTCTGCCCCTATCCGTGGTGACAATTGCTGGTACACCGAATCGCGAAATCCACACGTGTAGAAATGATTGTGCGACTGTCTGATCCGTGATGTCAGAAATTGGAACCGCCTCAGGCCATCTCATGAGCCGCTCAACTTGCTCGCGAGCCTTTTCTCCGTGCCGTCCTCTTTCCTCTTTCAAGAGCTGGCGCGATGACCGCTACACATCTATCTGTACACTTATAGAGCCAAAAAAACAACAACAAAAAAACATGGTTTAAAGTAGCTCGCAAGCCTCGCGCTGTAAAGAAGAAAAACAAAATGGTGGATAGCTGTTTAGGCATTGTGAGATTAATGTACCGTTTTTAAGGTATGGCGATACCGCTCTATCTGGGGCCCTAAACTCGTCAAAAACAAAGTTGAATCCGAAAGTTTGTGGAGCGCGCCTATTGGGCGTCTGCGACAAAAGCGCGAAATCGTTGTCGTGAGAGTCCAGTCGGTGCTCTCCGTCAAGTTCGGCCTCAACTTTGTCTTTGACGAGTTTAGAGCCCCTGTAGGTGAGAAGTTAAGCTAGTGCAGTACCTCTGCTTGCCTGGGACAGTATAGTGATAGACGGCAGTGCGCCGGTACGATGCTAATCCGGGGGCTCTAATCCGAACACTAGGCGAAAACGTCGGCGAGGAATTCGGTGGCCGTGATTGGCCGGCGCCGCGATTGAACTTGGTGCCGGCCAATCACGGTGGTCCAATTACTCGCCGACTTTTTCGCCAAGGGTCCAGATTAGAGCCCCAGGTCAAAACGGACAAGGGCGGGGATTACACGCAAAAATATTTACCTTCTCCTTCTCTTTCTTTCTCCCCCCTCCCCCCTCCCACATATAAAAGGAAAAGGAGGTGTACTTTACAGCTGCATAAAGATACGTGTATAACATATTTATTTTGACATACTACGCGGAATGGCGCCTTTCTAGGCGGCACGTATGCCTTATGACATTAAGACATCTTAAGAACGTCTTCCAACTCATGCGATTTCCCACGCCGGCATCCCCATGCTCCAATAGACCGATCTCGCTAAGCGTTAGGCGCATGCGTGACGCCGATATGACTTTAGTTCACACGAGGCAGACGGCAGTGCACAAGAGGGCTCGTGCTATCTCATGCTCTATACGTGCAGAGCGCCAGCGAGGTTGCCGCACGTGCAGAAAGACTAAAGTTCCCTCGATGCATTGCGGTAGCAGTGGCGTAATCAAACTGGCTGGTGAGATCGGTCTATTGACGCGAGAGAGCACTCTTGTCAAATTAGTATCCAATAAATAGCGATTGGGTCTGTGGAACCTGATTCGACACACCCAATTTGACTTTCTACTGTCGCTTTCCTGCAAGCTGCGTTCAAACTGCGCAAACGCGGCAGACGGGTAAGGGTTAGTGGAAAGGGCGATCGATCGTGTTTACCACCGTGGACAGATGGCGCTACCGCTCCAGTGTCGGCGATCTCTCTGCGCTGACTCCGTTGGGGCGAAGTGCGTTCGTTGTTCTAATGCCTGAAGGTGGGACGTCTCGATAGTTGTCCAACCCCTGGAAGGAAATATTCCTCTCACCCACGCCAGCAACCCCCCTCACCCCCTCCAGCCGCCCCTTTCCCCCCATGTACAACTCGTCTTCCTTGCCGTACGGATTTTGAATTTACAAATATAAGTATGCTGTAAATTTGCCGGTGTTAGTTTAGCAGGATAGTCAGCGCTGTTTTTTCGGTGCTTATTTATTTGAAGTAATGGTGTGTTCCGTCAATTCGTTTCGTACCCATGGTAAAAATGGTGATTATGGGTTAAAAATAAACTGATAAAGATGTAAGAGTTCGGATTTAATTTCAATATGTATACGCCCTTAAAACGCTTCACGCTCACTATGATGATACAACGGGGCTCTCAAACGACGAACACCAAGTTTGAACACAGGTCGAGGTCCGAAAACTCTTTAACGTAATTATCCGGAAATTTTGTAACCTGGTATCTGATTGCATACGACAAACAATTGCCAGAAAAAAAAAAAAAAAAAAAAATTGCAAGATCGTGTAACGTACAGGGTGTTTTTTTTCTTTTTTTTTTTTTTTTTTAAGCTTTACAGATTTGTTAAAAAAAGTGTAAGTTACACTTATGCGGTCTATGCAGGCGAGTTATACGGCCCTGAAACATGATGTGGGTGGCTAATCTTTGCGTTAAGTTGGCTAATTAACTAAAATTTGTTAATTATTTTTTTTTTTAATTTGTGAAAATAAACATATTGCAGGCGCAAAGCTGGAAGTGGCGGAACGCGATGATAATCTAATCATCCGCGTTTTGCCACTGCTAGCCTTGCACCTGCTTTACGGGTGGTAACTTTGGTGCGCCCCCGAGTTTTCCACGAGCTTCAAGTCGTTCTAAGGAGAGTTAATTTAGTGGTTTTCGATGACGCTCAGTAAGTTTCTAATTGGAACCATAGGTCTATTTTCACTCATTAAAAAGCTGATTAACGAATTTTAATCAATTAGTCGACTTATCGCAAAGATTAGTCACCCACATAATGTCCCCCTGGCTGTATAGACGCTTTGCAGCAGTTGTGCATGGACGCCGCCATAACAGACCTTCAGTTTTTGTTTCCTCTTATTTCGTTTATTTCACTTCATCATTACCATAGCAGGCCAGGTTATTGCCACATTAGACTCAACTGTGTCCTTTTCTAAAGCATCGGCCTTTGTAGAGGATCGTCAACTACCGTTTCAGTTGCTCGGCATCTCGGTAAGACAATTGAGAAGGTCAGTAATGGCGGCTGTAATTTTGCGCGTGTGTAAAGCGTCTATAACTCACCTACACAAACCGTATTCGTGCATCTTTTACGGATCTTTTGTAACAAATCTGTTCGAATTAAAACGGAACAGCCGGTATATATCTAATTATAAAACTCCAAAATTGGGAACGGCCAGTTATGAACACGACATGTTTTTTTATTCTTATGGTATTCAAAGACAACTTTTGCTATTTTCCTCTATTTTTTTCCGCTTTTGTTCGAAGAGTCACAATGAAATAGTTTTTGAGCCCTTATCACGAAAAGGCAGTCGCCTCCCAACTACAATAGTCAAATAGGTCTGGCCTCCACCGTCGCGCAAAGTAGGTAGGGCCTTCTTCCTCATGGCCTTCCCCGTGGCACCCCGTTGATGAAGATTAAACTTACATCCACGTCTCCTTGTCCCATACGCGCTGTTGACAGGTATTCTAGACTCACTCAGACCTTCCCACTACCTGAGCGCGATCCGATGTGTATACTGTTTTCTCCGAGGGAAAATTGAAGCGGTTCTGTATTTAAGTAAAAAAACACTTCAGTCGTCTTCATTTGGCCTCCAGGATCATGAAGTTCGAGATATTGTTGTTCAATCTGGTGCACGGAGGATGCAGGAAATCATTTTCAAGATGCCGCTGAAGCCCCTCCTTCCCGCAGCGTTACGTCATCAATGGAGTTTTTGAAAAACTCCGCTCTCGGGCGTGTTCAGCGCTTACCGAAGCTATGCACGTGAACTCTCGCTCTTTTCAAAAAGGTTAGGAAAAGACGTCGCGACTGATGTCAGTACGGGGGAATATGCATGGAAAGCTTGCGATTGCATGCGCTGCCCACACGAGCGACACGCGCTTGGCGGCCGAAATATCTTTTTGTGACATAACGACTGGTCGGAGGTGTTTTTTTGTTTCCTCGCGTTTAGTTACATCTTCGGTGAAAACGAACTTGATATTCAGACACATGGGAAAAATTACTCTAGAATTCATCTTTAATTCGTTTTCTTTTTTTTTTTTTTCTTTTTCAAGAAAAGAAAATTATCGGCTTCTTTTTATTTAGAGTTTTTGAATAGGGGACAGCAACGCCGTCTGTCCTCCAAGCAGCTTGGGAGCACAACGTGTTTCCGGTTACATGATCGTAAAATGCTTAACCTTAATGGTATGTAAAATATTAATAATAACAAAAAAAACATTTAAGCGTACATAAAAGAAAAAATGGAATTCGTTTACAGTTTTCTGTAATAACGAAATAGAGCGCGGCTCTTGAGGAGGAGGAGGAGAGAGTATGCCCCTACTCCCACTCCGTACCCTCCCACCCTCCTCTCCTGGTCCCGTCCCATTTCCCCGCTAAATTTAGTTTCCCCGCTAAATTTAGCGCGGGAGCCGAGTTGCTGTTGACGTCACATGACGTCGATTTCCTCGCTAACTTTAGCGGGAAAATTTTCACGCTATACTTCACGTGACGTCACGACGGTAAACTTCACGTGACGTCATGACGGTAAAAATTTTCCACTGAATTTAGCGGAAAATTTTACCCTCGTGACGTCATTATGGGAAACGTCCCATAATGCAACGCGCGGTTATGCCGACGGTGACGGCGATGCCGCTCAACCCGGGAACGGGCGCCTAAGCGCTGCGCTCTAAAACATTCGTTTAGTTGCGCGAGCCACCGCCCGAAAAACTATTCAGCCTCATTTATCCATCCATCCATGGTTTATATCGGACCTCGCGGCCCGTAGCACTGGCTGTACTCCATCGCAGGACGAGACGAATTAGTACGTGACCTCGCGAGTTAGTGCCCTCCACGAACAGGTGACATCCGTTTCTGCGCCGGTCAAAAATACACTCGCGAAACTTCTTGCTTACGGAGTCGTGGAGTATAAATATTTGATTTCAAAAACGCGTTTTTAATCGACATTGCTTTGTCGACGCAACTAGCGGCTTCCAATTTTTCCTTCCAATTTTTTTTTTTTGCCCCCAATTCCTTGCCGACGAGATCGTCCAAATTAACCTCGCGGTAAACAAACGCTCGCGTTTCTAAAGCTACGAGAAGAATGAGGCAGGCGTGCGTGCGCTCTCGCGTTCGCACGCGTCTTCTCAAATAATGACGCGATCCGCCGCCATTATTTAATTAACTGCGGGCACCGCCGTAACTCATCGGTAATGATTTCACTTTTCCCCGGCCTCGAACTGTCGTGCATCAAAGTTCATTCTTCTTGTTCCAGCAGGCGGAAGAAAGCTGCGTACAGTTAGGTCACGTTTTAATGTGGACCCTTCCTTAATATGGATTCCCCGCTATTATATAGAGAAACGTTTTGGGAACCGACTGGGTAAATAGGTGCTTTTTGCTTTTGTCTCCTTATTATGGACCTCGTTAAAGGAGACAGCCCGCAGTATACAGACCAACACGGGGTTCACGAACAAGCACGCCGCCTCAGCGGCGTGTATAAATAGACTAGGTTTATTATAAGCGTAACCGTCTGCCATTTTTCTACCGCGTTTGTATGCATATAAGCAAGCAAGTTATTGTACCGAGGTTCACTCGGATATTGTCACAGTTCTATTTTTGTTTTACAGAGAGCGGTTGGTGTGGCATTAATCGAACTTATATATCCACCCTGTTTGTTGCTCGCGTTCCTGGCGGACACAGGCCAGTAAATACGAGAAAAATTAATTGCCAGAAAGATAGAAAGCGAAAACATATATATTTATATACAGAGAGAGAGAGAAAGAGAAAAGGGAGAGAGAGACAGAAAGAGAGAGAGAGAGAGAAAGGGGAATGATGGTACCGAAAACGATTTATAATAATTACGTCGCAAATCATTTTTTTTTTTTTTTGTTTCGTGTGCTCGCAATTCGAAACTGAAAGTTCGCTTGCGATCGGTCGTCATGACGGGAGCGAATACGTTCATCAAAACTGACTCGCAAAACGTTCGAGAACAAAAAACATTAAAAAATGCACCTTTATTCGCAATAAAAACATCAAAAACATCAATACCCCCCCCCCCCTTTTTTTTTTTCTTAAAACAATCGCCCCTGAAGAAAAAGAAAAAAAAAAAGCAGTGTAAAGTAACGACACAGCGGTCTTCTGTCAACTTTTTTTTAGAATGTCTTGTTTTCTCGTTTTTATTAACCCCGGAGCATTCCTAAGAAACAACGAGTAACGCGACGAAGTAGCTGCTTTACACGTTGCGACACGTAATTAAGATGTTTTTACTCGATTAATTACGAGCCTTCCCAAGCGTTCGAACTGTGCTAACGCACATATGCGACGATCATGAGAGTCAACGCGACGTTATGGCTGCCCTCCCGCCCAAAATTACTGTCGCGTTGCGTCTCTTATTCCATTCCTCCCCCCCCCCCCCCCCCCCTTCCCCCTCCCTTCTTTTTTTTTTTTTTTTTACTTTGCTAAGACTGTTTCAGGTTCTTCGGGCGTAAGTTATCCGATTTATTACAATGGATGTGATAAATTACGTCTGTGGGAGGCTGATTTTGTTGTTCCTTTCTTTTAAATTGCTTCTTGGACGCGTACATATACGTATATGTATATATATATATATTGTCGTAGTAAAGGAAAACCATATCTGCTTACATACGTGACTAAAGATTTCCTCATGCTTCCGCTGCACCTGTTTTAGAATTTTGGTGTTGTTGCAGTGTTGTAATAAAAACGGGATGTTCGTTATGTAAGCAGTTCTGCTATTTTTTTCTTTTTATATTTGTTTGTATGTTAGAACTTTATCTTGACTAAACTTGTAAAGTTTCCTCCGTTTGATCCCGGGCGTTCATTTGTCTTTTGGTCCTTTGCAGATGACGGTGCTGATGATAATGATAAATGATGAACGACACGATATATGCTTGACAGTGCGCAACTCTTTCACTCAACTGAACCTACGATGGGAAAACTTTAAGGTATTCTATTAGCCATTAACTACATCTCAGAAACATAATGTATACAAAAATAGTGATTTTATTGTTTCGTTCAGGCTTGCGCGACGTCATGTAGCAATAACTTTTTGTTTTGTTATGCTAAAGGCGAAAAATGTGAATGGTAAAGCAGTCGACTTGGGGCCTCAAATAATTCAACAATTAAACTCCAGGTCACAGGAGGGACAGTGGAAATAAACAAGGGTAGATAAAACAAGATACTGGCTTCAGAAGCGCACGAACGTTTTAGTGCAATAAAATACGAAAACATAAAGTGCTAAACAAAGAAAGATGCGAGACATGTAACTATTCAGTTTTTGTGTTGCTTGCTCAACGAAATAGCATATAGATTTACGAAGGGAGTCCCAAAAGTTCTTGGCCTGACCCAGAAGGAGGCGACAGACGTGAATGAATTTATGTAACTTCTTGACATAATCCTCTTTGACGTCTACAAACTTCACTCAACCATGATCCCGTTTTGAGACGCTATTGGGGAAAAAAAAAACGGAAGTTCGATTTTCTAAAAAAGTGAAAGACGTTCACAACTCCCTGTAACGCCGAATTGGAGCGCAGCTCTTGAGGAGGAGGAGGGAAGGGTACTGAGGGTAGGGTAGACCCCTCCTCCTCCCCTCATTCTTGAATATGCTCCGGGGGGTCACTTGACCTCGGGGGGGGGGGGGGGAGTGTCACGTGACTTCGGGGGGGGGGGGGGGGGGGTCACGTGACTTGGGGGTCACGTGACCTTGGGGTGTCACGTGACTTCTGGGCGTCACGTGACCTCTGGGGTCACGTGGCCTTGGGGTGACCTTGGTGGGTCACGGACCTTGGGGGGGGTCACGTGACCTCGCGGTTACGCCGACGCCGACGGCGACGCCGACGCCGCTCAAGCCGGAAATGGGCGCCTCAAGGCCCGTTCACACAGTTGCGTTTGGAGCGACCACTACGCTTACGAACGAATGCAACCGGTTGGAACGACGAGTTGCCATAGCGACGAAGCGCCAAACGGTCGTTTCGTTCGTGTTCGTTCGCAACGCAAGGAGTTGAGCCGGGCTGAACTTTTTCGTTACGTTCGGGAACGACGGGAGCGACAGACCAATCACAGGTCGAGGAGAGCTCGGTCGCGCGCGTTGCATGCCGGTCGTGCCAGGCTCCTTCTATTTCCAAACATGGCGTCGGTGGTGATCGTCGACATGGACGGCGTGGTGAACGCTCATCGTGCCCCGTAAAAGCGCTATCCTTGACTGTGAATTTTTGGTCGTGTGCCGTTATGATAACCCAGCACGTACTAGATGGGAAGATCCACCTACTCGTGCGGCGATCTCGTGTCGGCACTCTCAAGACAGCAGAAACGCCCGTGCCGTCGTGTTTGTTTACTTCGACTACAGTGGTGCTTTCTTAGCATTCGTGTCCTCGAACATCGCCCGGATTTCTTTTTTGGCGCATTCCTTGCGCGTGCTCAAGTTCAAGGTATTACTGGTGCGTACCGTATAAAGGATGCGAGTTTTCACGCGTTTTCATCAACCGAGAAAGGTGATTAGTGTTAACAATCCTGAACGCTCGCAACGTCTATCTGATCACTAAATTATATTTCTGTGTTGCTATATCGCTGCTAAAATTACATCGTCTTTTATGATCGTAGAAAAGGCGTGTGGCGAGATTTGTACTATGGTCAGAAATAGGTTCAATATGATCAATGATATTCATAAATCATAATCGCGCGTTTGTATTTTGAACGGATGGCTATATTTTTCACCCTAATGGGCCCGATTGGGCGCGCGCTCAAAAATCGGCCATCGGAGAGCGCGATGCGTCTTGGGATATTGGGCGCATTCGTGACGTCACTTGTGCCAGTCGGGAAAGGCTACGGCGTGAATGTTGTGGTTACGAGCGTTGCCACTTGGTGGCGCGTCGACGATTTACGACCTGTGACAACGTGGCCGTTTGAGATGTGCAAGGGCTGCACGCACGCTGCACCACGGGACCACGGCAAGTCGGCAACCACGGCAGCACTGACAAAACCAGCTCTGAGGCCGGATTCTCAAAGCGAATTCACGACGAAAAAAGTGCGTACGACAAATTTGAGAGAAAACCCGTGCTCTCGAAACGAAATTGTCGTAACCTTTGCGCAGGTTACGACAGAATCCTACGACAGCTCCGAAGCTGTCTTACGCACTTTTTACGATCAAATCAACAAGGCCGACAGCGTCGCTCAGTAACTTGGTATCGGCCACCAACGGACATTTATTTTTCTTCGTGCTCTTCTCGTGCGTCCCGACTTCAACCAGCAAGAAAAAAGGAAGGAGTACTTAAAACAGACCACGACGACCAAGAACGCAGGATCCACAAACACACGAGAAGAGCTACAACAGCCACGATTCTGCCGACCGAGCGAGCTGGGCAGAATATAGTAGGCCTAGCAGCAACATCGACTCGGCGCACCGTTGCTCCGGCGGTCCTTGGCCAAGACCGTCTGTCCATGACCGGCTGGCCTGCTGAATGGAATATGCCCGCGCGACCCTTGTGGACCCTTACCGGATGAGTAGTTTGATCCCTGAACTAAATTTCAGAGGTCAATATTTTCCCCTTGTCATCTCGATCTCCTTGTTTTCCGAGACAGCGGTGACGAACGCTGTCGTCGAAAAGGGACTCTCATTGATTCTATCTCCTTGTTTTGTGTGATATAGAGCTCAAATAAACGCCATACGGATTACCTTGGCAACTCGGTATGTACACTGTTATTAGTATGCCATTTTTATTCTGACTCGACGCTAGGTCAGCGTCGAGCTATAGCAGTTCGTGGGAGCTACGCGATGTCGGTCTAACCTTTCTTTGCCGAGTGTCATGTCAGTATCGAGTTGCAATCGTAAAAGATCGGTCCAGAAGCGCTTACCGAAACGCGGTCTAACAGAGCGAATCCAGCACTTCGATCAAACGCGCGTGTCCGCTCCGAGTGTGAACAGGTATTTGGCATTTGCGTGGCTCTTGCTGACACCCTCGTAGTTCAAACATATCCTTTTTAACGTCGGCTTGCAGCTCGCAACTCGCAGCAACTAATACCGGCCGTGCCAGAAGCATGCTCGGGCCGTGTCGTGCAAAGAGCCGCAACGAGAACGAGCTCACTGTGGCCAACTACGCTTTGGCTTTCTCCGCCAAGGCTTTGCAAACGCGTTCAGGCCTAGGCGAATTCTGCGGGCACGCCGTATTGCCGCAGAACGGCGCTGCTATTTTGGCGCAAGTGATGTCACGAGAACTTCCCCCCATCCACCAGATGAGAATTTGAAATCGTTTAATTATGTTTAAAATTAGTTCTGTGTTTTACAGCGCAATATTTATATTTCCGAGGTGGTGCCTGTCCCTAGCCCATATTTATGCAACAAGATCGGCGCTAAAATTTCGTTTCACTACCCCTTTAAAGTCGTGATCGTGCAAGACGGCGTACTGCATCGCTTCCTTTTCTTAATGCGCTACCCTGCAAACGTATCCTAAAAAAAAAAAAAAAAAAAAAAAAGAAAAGTTTAGGTCATAGAAGACGGTCTGTCTATTTTCTGTTACGCAAGTGAGTGGCAAAGCGTCTCCTTCTTTTTAGAGGCACCGCTGAAACAGCTGACGGTGGCCGAGAGGCGGTCGCCGTGCTGCCGACCCGCTGCGCTTGTGGCAGTGGTTGCAGGAGTGTACACGCGGTGCAGAGCGGTCGTTCCGGTCGCTCTGGTCACAACGGACGCAGGCGTGGATAACGGGTTCGTTGCAGATGTCAGAACCAGCCTTTACACAGCTATTGTAGCTGCACAGCAGATCTTCGTGACTGTACGCCGTAGCCGAAGCCTCCGGCTGCTCCGGTGAGGACGGTGGGCCTCGCGTCGGGCAGGAAACCGTCCGCCATGTCTGTAAGCGTAGCTGGGTTGTTTACTATTGGCTGGGAGCAAGACCTGAAGCTCGTTTCTTATTGGCTGTTGATTCGTGAGGTTGCATGCGGTTGCATGTGTGTGTACACGTCGCGCACAGTTGTCGTTGAAGTCGCAGCGGTTGCATTCGTTCGTAAGCATAGTGGTCGCTCCGAACGCAAGTGTGTGAACGGGCCTTTAGAGCTGCGCTCTGAAAGCGGGTCACAACATCAATGACGTCGTCTTCACCGAAAAAGCGAACATCCGAAACTATATTTTTCAGCTGGAGGAAGAGACGGAAACATGACGAGGCGAGATCTGCTGAGTACGGTCACAGCCTCCTTTATACTGAAGAGCCTGTCAAGACCCAAAGAAAAGCGGTCACTGAAAAAGGGAGAGGAGAGGCGGAGAAGGAGCATGCCCAAAGCGTCCAAGAGGGGATCAGAGCCGTCTATACTGAGAGAGTTTGGTCAATGGAAGGAGCCTGTTGCCCGCTAGAACCAGCGGATTTCGCGATGACACCAAATGGCGTTACTTCTTTGTCCTATTCATTCCTGAGAAATCGCGTAGAGTTCCTTTGAGTCAGCGCCACAAAATGGAGGATGGAAGTGGTCATCCACGATTGTCAGACTACACTGCTGTGGTTGCCGGGCTGTCCAAATCTTTTTAAGAAGGCAAAACTGTCTCAGTTTAAGCGGCTCTGGAGGAAACCTCTTGGAGGCGCCACCACCAGCACGATCGGTCAAATCCCAAAAAAACACTCCTGCTGTGCTTTTTTTTTCTTTTTTTCTTTTTTTTAAGAGGGGAAATTTGGTTTTTGGCCTACACCCTTCTCCTCTTCTTCCTTGCAAACCGCCACTGGGCAGTGCCACCAGCGCCAGCGTTGCCTCCCCGCCACAGCGTTTGGGAGGGCAGAGAAAACGCAAAAGAGAAAAAATAAAAACAAAAGCGTTTTGGGGAGAGGCCGCTAGGTCCGCTGGCGCTGTTGAGAGTTCGCCCCCTGCGCTACCATTGCATTCGCCGTTCTGCCGCTTCTACTCTCTTTCCCGGCGACCGGCGCGTAACTCTGTTACGTCACGGCGCGGTGGTGGCGCGTCGAGCGCACTTCCGGTCTGGGGCTGTGGGGGGAAGTCACCATTCGGGGAGTGCGTTCCTGCGTTGTTTTGAAAGAAACCAGACAAAAACCTTCCTTCTCGTCAAAACGCCGCGACTTGGGCTGTACCGAAAGAGTGGAGAAAGGTTTGAAGGTCAGTTTTCATGTGCTCGGTTCGACCGAGAACGTGGATATGTCCCGTAAAAACGTAAAACCAGACACCGTCGGACCACGATTGCTTGGCCGGGAAGCACTTCGGGTTGAATTCATGTATACTTGTGGTCATCAGATTTATTTGTTTTGTTCCAACATGAACGCGGAAAAACCGTCATGTTTTACGGACAACCTGCGGACTACGTTCAGCGCGTCTTCAAATTCAAAGGTTGCCTGATCGTTCGAACTGTTTTCTGTTATTTCAAACGTTTCTGCTTGTCGTCTGCTCTTTCAGATGACACCGGCTTGTAGACCAAACGTTGACCCGTTAATTGCGATGAGAAGTAAGTGGATGCCTCAAGAGTCTTTTAAGTTCGAAGGTTGGTTGGGGTAAACAGGCTCGGTGTAAACAGTAGATTTATAGTGATGTTGGTCATTGTTACCACAGGCCATCACAGACTTCTTATGCCTGCTTCTCTTGGTCCGATTCTACTTGCGATTTTCAGTATCGACGTCGACCATCTCAGCTACGGTTCACGCTTTTTCAGCCCGAACGACGTCACGACTGAAGATTGCGAGCGAAATCTTATCATGCGAGTCAGGCTTTCGCGTCCATTATGTGGCGTTCACGAGAAAGAATCGCTGCATCTCACATTATTCACGCGAAATTTTGCGGTGTAACGAGCCTCGGTGATTTCGCTGAGGCTGCTCAAGTAGTCAGACATCGGCAGGAAGACGCAGAATCAACATTTCCAACGTAATAGTTACACGGGGACTTGCACCCACGCCTACAGCATCGCATTTCAATGGTTTGTTTATGGGCGACGGCGAGCTTCTTTCCCACACTCCATCGCGCATGCGCGGCGCGGCGGTGGCGTCCGCTAGGGGCGCTCCGGTTTGTTTGTGAGCATGAGTTGGTCTATTGTTCCGCCGTCGATCTGATGGGCTTTCCAGTATGTAGGAGGCTACGGTACGCAGGAGTGGATGGTAGCCATCGCCGCAGAAGCGCGGTGCGGAAATGCATTGTCCTAATAGAACCCCCCCCCCCCCCCCCCCCCCCCCGCGTTCCCTCCTTCCGGAGCATACCGCGACGTTTAGCTTGATGGCAACCCGCTGACGATGAATCAGGGTTACGTAGTAATTCCCGATGATACTTTGCCCTTTCTAAAGTATTCGCCGAGTGGCGCGCGCCTTCCGAATCTCAGAAAACCGTGGCCATCAGCTCGCCTGCTGATGGGACAGACCGAGCCTTCTTCCGCGGTGGAGAGGAAGGGTGTTTCCGCTGTTTAGACTGGGCTTTGCTGTCGGGTTGATAGTTAGACTCAGCTTTTTTGCACAGTCACAAATCGGGCACGGAAGCCTGCGGGATCTGAGCGGAGGGCAGCTCGAGATTTTCCCTGGAAGTGGTGTATTCGCAACTCCAACTAACTATAGGTGGCGCCACTCATGTTCCAAAATGGCGGTTATAGTGAGGGTCGGTTACGCGTGCCGCTGCTTGAGCCTGTCTAGTGTGCTGGCTTCACTGGGCGACACAAATTATTTCTGTTAATACGAAGAAGCTAGGGTGTTATGAGCGCAGGTCACCTTTTTATCCTGAAAACAAAAAAAGGTGTTTAGCGTAAATTTTACGCAAGGATGCGCATTTTAATTCTGTAGCGAAACCGAAGCTAACCTTTACTTTGGGTTTGATTTCTCGATCTAAGTCTTTATAGACCGATCTCACCAGGGAGTTTAACTAGGCCACCGCTGTCGCAGTGCATCAAGGGAACTTTAGTCTTTCTGCACGTGCGACAACCTCGCTGGAGCTCTGCGCGTGTTAAACACAAGACGTCACGAGCCTTCTCGTGCAATGCCGTCGGCCCCCTGTGAACTAAAGCTATGGCGGCGTCGCGCATGCGTCGAACGCTCGGTGAGATCGGTCTATTTCGGATTCGGTCATAACTCAAGATGTGTCTCACATCGTAATTATCTAGTTGGAGAAATTGTTCGCGAAACTTAATTTTGTGATATACATGTTCGATCCAGGCTGATATTTGTAGTAGTTGTAGTTGTTGAAACAATCAGTTATGATATTTGTGCGTTCTGGCTGCCTTTTCTCGCTCAGATTGTCGAGAGAGATAAGTAACTGCGTGCGTTTTAATGGGTTTTGAGGTATTAAGATGATTAATTGATTTAACATTATTCCCAGCACAAGAATAAGAGAATGATTCTAATTTTTACAATATGTCCACAAAACGTATAAATTAATAAACGCTGCTCTTACTGCAACAACCCAAAGACGGGATCCGAGTCAGACAACTGAATGTGTTTGTCTGTTTTTTTCTTGTTTTTTTTTTTCTTATAGCAACGCGGGACGCATAGGACTTTATATTACATCCAGTGTTTGACTCTTTGTCTGCCTTGATAACGATGCCAGAGGTTTTCATATGCTAAAAAGAAAACAAATAATACCTTCCTGAAAAGACTATTATGATTAAATCGCGTATTTGCGTGATCTTGGCGTTAATTGAAAGCATACATTGACGTGATTTTTCTTAAAAATAATAATAATAAAATTCAGGTATTTTAATACGTAATTTTTTTAGCTCTAATATAATTTGTTGCTTATGATCTAATTTCAAACGCGCGAACAAATATGACAATCAAAAGTGTGCTAATTATCATCACTAATACCAATCGCAGCATTTTTAATTACCAAGTAATAAAATAAAAGTAGTCTAAAATCGATGAAAACATCTGGCGAATGTGAGAAATCCATATAAAATCACATTAATTGTGGGTGAAGTATACTTTGCTATCATAGTGGCGACTTTTGACAATCGGCAAAACGGCCAAAGTTGCCGCCAATACCCTTCCAGACCAACAACCTAAAAATAAAAAAAAAATAAAAAAATAAAAATTTTTTTTAAATTATTAATCTTTTTATAACATTTAGTTAATTTCATTTTTACTCTCTGTCGTTTGGTCAATCTCAGCTTTTCCAGTTCAAAGGAATGTCTACCTGCTTGCACGTCTGCTCACTGCAGCACGTTTCGTTGGCGTTGAAAGCCGGTGAAACAGTTGTGAGTTTTAGCATTGCGTATACGAGCGAACGCAAGCGCTGTGTGTTTCCGTCAGCTTTGCGTGTTCCACACTGCGCATGCGTGAAGCCCAAAATTGCGGTCTTAATTGGCGCATGGTGATAAGGCGCACGCACAACAAGGGACATGAGAATCTAACGCAAACGCACACTGCTTGCGTTTGCTTCCATGCGCAATACTAAAACTCTCCAATAAGGTGCAATCCCATACCGGCTGCAGCACTATACGTTGGGACAAGGAAGAGTCTTGTTTGCATTCGTAAATGACTTTTCGCGAGCCACAATCGCGAGCAGTTCTTCGGTGTCCGCTGAGCAGGAAAATCGGGGGACCCTCACGAGGGCGCTTCCCGTTTCCGCCGCGGGAGGGCGAGCGTCGAGCTGGAGACGCGAATAGAGGGCGCATTTATGGTCACACAAGGACCATCTTGGAACCCATCTGGCGGAGACCTTGTGCATATCAAGACTTTGGCTCAAGGTGCATTGAACTGTGATTTTGGAGATGCCTGTGACTTGTGCAATGGGGCAAAGGTTTACTCGGCGAACCGCCATTACCTCATCGTGCACACTCTCCATAATTTTTTTTTTTTTTTTTTTTTTTTTGCGCGGTCACTTTTGCATGTTAGCAAGGTAGGGGTTGTCTTGAAGGCACTCCCATCTTCGATTGAATTTTGCGGCCCACTTCTTCACCACGCTCTAGGATGAGGCACCCTTTTCCTACGTCGACACCATGTCTTTGTGGATGCCTGCCTGAGTTAGGCCTTTCCGAGACAAATATTCAATTACCGAACGTGTCTTAATTTTCTTCGTTTTAGCTTGGCTGCGCAGATTGTTACGTGTTGGCGGCCGCCACAGGAACGCCGAATTGTGTATATGCGTCATTTTTGGTGTCGCAAATCTTAAGAAGTGCCAATGTACTATAATAAAGTTTCGTGTCTCTGCTCGCACCCCCTCTGTGTTGCAAGCCGATAACTTTTGGGACATACCTCCTATAATTCAGAATGTGTTATGTCGACCAGGCGATATTTTGAAGAAGCACATACCAGCAGCTAGTAATTCGTTAGTCGCACCAATGATCCAAGCAGCAGAATAGCTGCAAAGAAGATGGTGAGCATTTAGAGTGAGCATCCGTTGAGCACCAATCTCAACGAAAATATAATTAAAACAATATTTTACAAGCTTGTCCTTGGACCATTTATTTTGGCGAAACACCTAAGCAAAATCTTGGGAAAAAACCATTGGTGGCACCAACGTACCGCTTTTAAAGCACTCCAAATGTAGTCTTGAATCATATAAAAACAAAACAAAAAACATTCAACTTAGGCAGCTTCGTGTAGCTGCGCAAGATTCGATTTGGTCAAGCTCATATTACTCGTGGTGAGGAAAAAAGGTTACTTTTGTTCTACACTCTCCTTACAAATAAAGTGACTCTGACCAACGTGTACTTTGCATTGCCGTATAAAATGCCTCACTTAAAACGTACGTGCGCGCGCGCCGTGTGTGTGTGAGCTCCTTATGGTACCAAAGCATGAAGGTTGTGGCATGGTACAACGAGCTGCCTATGCGCGGCGCAAGTTCGTCTGCTTTTTTTTTTGCAGTGGTTGTGGTGACGTCAGAACGCCGAGCTCTGATTGGCTGTGATTAAAGTTTACTGGGTTGACTTCAAAGTAATCTGCCTTGAGGTCTACCCACTATCCTTCAATCAGAGCCAATCAGAGGCCCGCGTTCTGACGTCACCACAACCACTGCAAATGAAGCAGACGAACTTGCGCTCCTCACAGTTCTAAACAACTCGGTGCGAGTGAAGAACTTCCGGGAAGAAAGAAAAAGGAAAAAGCTCTTGTGTGGGGCTTGTATGAAAATTCGAATTACTTCGACGTTTTGTTCTCTCCAAAAGAACGATTGGGGCACGCAAGTGCATTAATCAAGGAATACGATGCATTCTGGAAGCACCAAAAAAGGCTTATTTGTTTTTGTTCTTGGCGCCTAACAAGCAATAAAAATATTCACCAAAGGAAAGTTCCATGTCGCCCATTTTTGTTTACCTTCTAGGGACCAGGTTTTGCATTTAGGCAGTCACCTGCAGATCCCGCTCTTTTATTGGTTACTTTAGCTTCCATAACGGTTTCCTGGTCGCCTGACTAAAACCGTGAAAACCTAAAAACAAAAGCTACACTAAAAGGCTAGTACGTACAGGACCCTGAACCCAAAACCTCAAAGTAGCTAAGACACAAATAAATAAAAAAGCAAACGAAAAGAGCCCTCACACGTACCAGAAACGCCCACTCAATTACCTGCGAGAATTACCGTCATCAGGGAAGGTTCACTTCGGGACGTTGAACAGCGCACACGTCAGCACATCCCATATTTCGTTTAAGTTTTATTCTTGCAGCCACGCGCGCACAATCCCCAGCTTCGACACTGCAGGCTTGGAACCTTCACTTTTCGTCGTTCGTACTTTAGCGAAGCGCCAGGAAAGAGCGGCACAGCGGAGGCCTGGGGGCTAAATCCATAGCCGAAGGCAAAAAGTAAGGCGAGTTAAGTTAATATAAGGCGCTTAACCTCGCTTCATTAACCACGCTAAAGTTTTCCCCCTGCAACAGCTCAGCCAGCGACCGCGGCTGCGCAGCGCCGGTGCGCCCAAAATCTTCTTCTTTTTTCCTTCCAGGGAAGAAAAAGGGGAGAAAGGGAAAAGGACACGGGATTGGGGAATAAGGGAAGGTGTATAGGGAAAGAGGGACTCTCTTCTCAACGATGCCCCAGTGTGTGATTAGCTCCCCTCGGGGGAAAGGTTGGTCCTCCCGTTGATGGTGATGATGATGATGATTGCGACGATGACACGATGGCGATAGGTTTTCCAGGTTTGCGCGAGTGCTGCGTTGGGTCTTAGCACGTTTGGGGAGGAGGAGGGCGGTCCATTTTGCGCGCCCCGATGACTTCGGGTTGAGACACACCTTTGGTTTTAAGTTGGAAGCACGATGGCGAACGCGCTGAAGTTGTTATAAGTCGGCTTTGAGGTTGAAGTGTCGAAAGGTGTAGGGACTAATATAATAAAAAATGAAGAAAAAATGTATTCGAGATTTGAGCTGAGGATGGCACTAAATATATAGTTTACGTAGACTATATATTATATGTATATTAGGCATATTACGCGTGAGAACCTCCACCAGTTTCACACATGTCGACATTGGGGATATAAGCCTGAATTTAAAGAATATAAATACCAGTGCGAAATAAAAACATTGCAGACAAAAACAAGAATTACTAGAGTTTCTCAGTTGCTGTTTTCGGTAATCTTGACTCCAGGAAAACTGAAATTGGTTTAGTGGGAAGCATACATGACATATCAATTTTGGTGGGGAAAAAGAAAGATAAAAAGCGGAGTTCTTTGCCAGAATACGAACGCCGCTACAGTGACCGTGCAAAAAGGTTTGAAATGTTTCCAACAATCTATTCGTCAGATTGGGAAAGTGTTTATTTTTACCGGAGAAGAACGATAAGCAACTTAAATGTATACGATCATGACTTTCTAATTACTTGTCGAAAGCTAATTATGATTCTGGGCATCGTAGAGACATACCTGGCTACTTTATTTTATTGAAGAACTACAGAAATACAGGCATTTTTAAGCACATGTGAAACTGCTCTAAAACAACTTTACAAATTAACTCTCACACCATCCAAGTAGATTTTTCCACCAGACATAACCCCCCCGCATACACACACGCACACACGCACAAACACACACACACACACACACACACACACACACACACACACACACACACACACACACACGCCTGAAATAGCTAATTACTGTTGCACTTCTCATATGAGAGTATGGGAGGAGTCAACCCTGAATAATGCGCCTGTGTCTTCTGGACCGACATATAACGACTCCGATTATTACCTAACACACTTAGCGAGCTTGTGTATTAGAATTCTTCCGAGTTTGTATCAAAAGTGTTAATCTTATCTAGAAGGCCGATCTGTGTTGTTTCGGGACGTCAATGAAGAAATAATATGTTGTTTGTAGAAATCGCTCGAGCGCCGCTACACAGTCCGTTTTATGAATAGGCATGACATTCAACACCATACTTTATGGCAAAAGTAATTCTGATCTAAATCTCGAAGGTTTCTGCAGAAATCGTCACATTTTGTCTCCCGCTGGTACGAGTTAGCCATTGATCACTGCTCTCTATGCATCAAAAACCCTCTGGAACCTCGTCTGACAGTACGCTCAAAGCCATCGCAGACGTTGATGAAACTCTAAACATAAATTCTCCTAATCACTTTTTAAAAATATCCCGAAAAAAAAAAAAAAAAAAAGGCGTCATCTGCGGCAAGACGAGCGTCAACGCCATCTGGCGTGTCCCGTGCGAAGATGGAGAAGTTGTGCGTGAACTACTTTTCTGCCAGGTGCCCCGCCGTCTTCCGTTCACCCCAGAAGCTGACAATGTGGTGAGAGCTAGGCACTCGTCGGACCAATCAACAGCCTCGCTTTCGTCACGTGATCTCACTCTTCGCGCGCGGGAATGGGCAGGGAGCATGATCGCGACTTGTACGACTGACACGTATACACTCTACCGCACCGTCAGCTTAAAGGTGAACGGAGTAGTGAACTCCGTGCGGTCCTTTTCTTTACTTTAGTGTCATATAGACATTCCGACGGGCCGACTCATGGCGCTGCTTTTCTGTTTTTTGTTTTGTTTTTCGGACCTGCTGACACGTTGGCAGACTGTGACAAATGCCTTCGTGCACGCAGGTGCCAAGGTGGCAAATGGGTCGAGGAAGCATTACTTTAAACCTTTTTTTTTTTTTTCTGTCGACTGCTAAAGTTTATTTGCCGTAACTTACGTCTCATCTTTGGAATGTACCGCTGCGTGGCCAACGTGGGATGAGTCACTCTCGTCACTGGTATAGTTGAAGAAACGCTAGGGTGTGGCATATTATGCACACGCTTCTCGCTTCACGATTGGTTCTCCTGCATTCTGTAGTCGTCTAATGGAGCGATCTGAATGGCTGCGGAGATATAATGAAATGCTTGAGGCTGTGTATTTAAAGTTGTCGGAGACCACGAAGTTTCGCACGAATTTGGTTCTTCTGAGGGCAGGTTCAGCAAATCGGCATCACGCTAACGATAAACATTGTAAATGTCTGAGACCAGTGAACAAATTGAGCCAAGAGCAACAAACCCCCGCCGCCTCCAGTGTTTGCAATATTAAACGTTCCAGCTTGCTTGTCCCTTTAGTCTTAGTTCTGCGTTTTACTAAAACGAACAGAAATATAAAACTTAGGGAAAAGGTTTTGCTTGCGAGATAAGTAAGTGGTTGACGTATCGGTCCTCACGGCTTGAGTGACAACATTAGAAACTTCATCAGAGGCCAATTTTTTTTTACAAATAACACTCACGCAAAAAAAAAAAAAAAGAAAGTGAAGTGCGGTGATTAACAAAGCGGAAGCGGCTTTTTCGGGGAGAGCAAACTTCCACGGTGCCAGTTCTTGACAAACATCTGTTCTTTGCAAGCGGTTGTTAAAACACATTATATGGTCTTTAAACAATTTATTGACTAACATATGGGCTTTTGGGACCACTTGTTAACGCTCAAGAACAACTAAAAAAAAAAAAGTTGGTAATTGTATTTGAAGCTTTGGCGCGTCGTGTTTTTCGCTCCGCGCCCTTACGGACACAAGCACAACAACAACGAAAATCCGCGAGGTCTCCCCATAGAGAAAACAGTAGAACGTTGACTATCGAGGCTACGGCACTGTTCCAAGCGCTAAAAATATAAAGGATTTTTTTTTTTTTGTCTTAAACTTAACAGATATGTTCAAAAAAGTCGTAAAAGCTACACTTATGTGGCTTGTGCAGGTGAGTTATACGGCCAGGAAGACATAGTATATAAAAATAATCATAACGATCAGTCGACTAATTCAGTAAAATTTGTTAATGAACTTATAATGAGTGAAAATAAACATGTGGTTTCAATAATAAACATGCTAAGCGTCATCGAAAACCACTAAATGAATA
This sequence comes from Ixodes scapularis, assembly GCF_016920785.2. Taxonomy (NCBI): domain Eukaryota; kingdom Metazoa; phylum Arthropoda; class Arachnida; order Ixodida; family Ixodidae; genus Ixodes; species Ixodes scapularis. The sequence goes on along the minus strand of NW_024609879.1, from coordinate 126,635,800 downwards.
AGGTTTAGAATTCCTTTGGGCGCGTGGGAAGCGAAGTAGTGCGATAATGCTACCACTCGTTGTGCTTGTGCACAACGAGTGCACAACGAGTGCGTACTGCTTGTGCAGGTACAAGGCTGTGAGGGAAAAATCGCGCGGCGCGTCATTACAGTGGTAGCCTTGTATACCTGCTCCACGAGTGGTAACTTTAGCGCACTACTGCGCTTGTCACGCCCTCGAAGTCTTTCTAAAAAAAATATTGATTTTTTTGTCTTTTGGTGACGCTCAGCAAGTTTCTAATTGGAACCATGTCTATTTTAAATTATTAAAAGGTTAACTAACAAAATTTGCTTAGTTAGCCGACAGCTAGATAACCCACTGATACATACGATTAGCCACTTATACTATGTCTCCCTGGCCGTATAACTCACCTGCACAGACCGCATTAGTGTATCTTTCACAGCTTTTTTTTAAACAAATCCGTTAAAGGAATCTGGAACCGAAATTTGGATTTCACAAAAATAAGGCCGCAGAAGCGTTGAACGGGACCCTACGAACTCAAACACCTCAGTGATTCATCGATACCTCAAACGGATGGCCGTTTTTAGTTTTTGGAAAAGAATGGCGGCGATCAAGCGAAGACCGTGACGTCACGATCCCCTGGAACAGTTGAGAGAGAGGGGAAGCGGCCTCGCTTCTCTCGCCTTCGCTTCGCTTCACCAGCTCGACAGGACCAAGCGAGGAGGAGAGGGAATGAGAATTGTGACGTCACATGTCTCGTCGGCCTCGTCGGCCGTCTTCAATCGCGCATTTCTTTTCCGAAAATACAGTCGTCCGCTAGAGATATCTTTCCAGCCCTCTTTTATGAGCTCGAAATTTTGGTTCAATAGCACTTTAAGATTAAAAAAACAAAAAAACAAAAAACACTTCTATACCATTTTGATCGAATGTCCGCCGCGAGTACATCTAGAGGACGTACGTCATCAACATTAATAATTGGGACGCTTCTCGATACAATAAGGTCATCTTCCAGCGCGGACATTTACAAAAAGGACGGTGCACATCGAGATAGGGTTCGATCGACCCGTATCAAAGTTGACATCGCGCTCTGTGCATTGGCTATGTCATGGAGGACCAACCAAACCTCGAGCGGTTGCAAATGGGGCCGGCGGCCGACTGTGGGCTTCTTTGATGCGCATCGGGGCATTGAGTGCAGAAACAGCCTTATACAGGAGTGCGCCGCGCCCTGACTAAGATAAGGAAGGTGACCTGGCATTCGATTCCAACTTCGAAGCGACTTTCTGACAACCATCGCCACTGACATTTTAGGAAACCTGGGGAGTGGGCTACTATAATTATGAGTTTTGAATCGAGATGCCGTAATGAGATTGGCTGAGGAGTGGTGACAAGAAGCCCAATACTCCTCACGCCCCGTGTTTCTTAAACCTTCTGTGACTATATAATAGCGAGAAAGCGAAAGAGAGAGAGAAGAAAGAAAGAGATTGTAAGAAAGAAGGGTAGAAAGCAAGCAACTGAAACATGAAAAAAAAACACGAACAAAACTACGCGAGGTAATTAACAATACACGTACTAAAAATAACATCTCACTACGACTAACAACGACGTGAGACGGCTTAAAGCGGGGTAGCGTCGAAAGAAACAAAAGATATACCCATGTAAAAGGTTGCGCTCCCTTTTAGCATGATGTACCCGCTCTTCCCTTCCCAAGCAAGCAGTCAGAGAGCGAACTGTGAAACAGAAGTTCTGTCGGAAACGCGCTTCTCTGCATGGGCACGCCAGTGTGCGTGTGTGTTTGTGTACAGGGCCTGCCTCAAACACCCAGCAGAAAGCCACACGATAGCGATTATTATTAATGATCCAGAGCCATTGTTAGGTTTTCCCTTTTGTCGCTGACGGAAAAGACCGACGCACCCTGCCACATACGAACGCCGGCGAAATGCGTCCTCGCAAAAGAACCCGAGGCCTGTCGCGCATTGTTACAACCGAGCTCGGTCTTTTGTTTTCCGAGCTCGTGGCGTCTCCTTTTCTTATTATCGGGCAGTTTTGTCGCGTACTTTCTTCTCTGTCTAGCCTGCCCAACATGCCTTTTGTCGTCTTCATTTCCCTTTGTCGTTTATTAACGCGCGCAGCGTCTTCTACGCGTTTCGAAGTGGACTGGGGGGAAGAGATAGGAGAAACCTCGCCACCAATCAGACACCAGTTTGTCCGCCACGAGACTTTGCGACGCCGAGCAGCGATGGGCGACGCCACCTACCCACGTGACACGCCTTTCGTCGCCTGATTGATTCGTAGAAGCTGTGGTGTTACCACGCTTCGCGGCTGATAACTAGTAGCGTCTTTTTTTGCATGTTATATTTTTTCCTCCGTCTGGCCCGACTCGCCTTTTGTCATATTTATTTCACTCCTCGTTATTACCCCCCCCCCCCCCCTTTTACTTTGTTTGTGCCTCAAGGTGGACCCCGTGCGAACGGTACGAGAAGTCGAGCAGCCAATCGAACGCCGGTTGTCCTGTCACGTGACTTTACAGGGGCTTTACAGAGGTGGGTGGAGTTACCCACCCATCTGACACGCCGATCGCTGTGCGATTGGTTCGGAGGACTCGTAAACATCGCTGTGCGTCGCGGAGAAGGACTTCGGGACGTTTGCTGCGGCTCGAACGAAGATGCCGTTTATAAATTATATCCCGTTCCCCGTTCCGTCGCGGGAATTCTGCCCCTCCACGTCTCTGACTTCGTTTGCTTAAAATATTGATAGCTGCTTTTGTTGGAGTTATCATTCTTTTTCCTCTTCTTTTACTTAAGTTGATTTTAATACTTGGAGCACTGTATCTCGCGAACGTTCGTGTTTAAAATACTTTAGTCCTACGGGCCTGTCAGAGCTTTCGATAAGGGGGAAGGCATTGTATTCTGGGAGCGTGTTTGGACGAAGGAATTCAAAACTTTTGCGCGTGTGGCGTGTCCTTATTTTTGTGCTTTCCTATACGCGTTATTACACATTTTCCCTTCTGAGAATTCGTATGGGCGCACCGCAATACATGCACGCGATTGTGGTATATACCCCGTGAGGCATACACATGTGTGTTTACCACAATCCCCAATACCTCTCTAGCAAATCATTGTTCACTTTTTACAAGATCCCACCAATAAACGGGATGCAAGACTGTCGTTGAACGCTTGACGAGTGAGGAATACCTCATCATGCTTGGCTAATTTTTTTATTACCAGGATTGTAATAATTATTAACTTCCACCTTTCCAAGGTAAACCAAGGGTTGATTACCCTCAAAATCAGAACTATACAGCTAGCGAAACTTGGCTTATGCTTTATACTTTCACTTTTTTTTTCTTATTTTCTATGATCTCTTAGGGTCCGAAGGCTGTACAGAGAAGAAGGGACAAGACATCCAAATGAACGCACAAAAAGATGTAAGAAAGGGGCTGGTAATCATAAAAACAAGAACACAGTTAATCGTATAACAGACAACCTATTCACGAACGACGACCTTGTTAAATTCAGCACGCTAGGATGTGCTGGCAATGAGTGCGGGAAGGCGATTCCATATCATCGGCATATTGCATCATATATTATTTAAATATTTCAATTAGTGACGACAGGTTAAAAAGAACCTTTTCTCGTGAGCTAATTAATTGTATTTTTCAAACTTTCCAGACACTAGGGAAAAATGGATGTATGTTGCGACGCATGTACCCCACGTGGAGGCAACAAACGATGGTGTCCACACGTAGATTGGTTCGATTTATTAAAAAAAAGGTATGAAATCCTCATTTCCAAATTATTTATTCATTTTACAACAATACAACCCTTTGTGATAGGAGTACTGTAGGAGAGGGTCACAAAATGTATAAACTAATACATTTCGACATGATGACTTAAGTCACTTGCTAAGCATGGGCATGGGAAATACACTACCATAAAGTCATGACAAAAGCCCGAGATAACTTTTTACAGCCGGTTTTTTCTTGCTGGCAGACGACGCGATGGCTTCGCATGCAGGTTCAGTGGTCCTTTCTGAGGAAGTGCGCGACTGTGTTGAATGAAGTTGGTGACGATCGACGGAACTTCTATTCTCGGGCTCAACTTTCTCCGGAACTTCGGAAGCTGAAAGTGTCCGTACACTGCCTTCGTTGACGATCTAGGTGAACCAGGGTGCGAACGCTTTCCCGTGGAGCTCGCTTCCGCAATATTCGAGGAGGGGAAAACACTGTGAAGCCGAATCACGACGACGACGTGAAGTGTAGCAAGGTCGAAGTGCAGGCCAGCGCCCGTTTCAAGGACTTTTGGCAGCACAGTTCTTCAGTGCACATTAGTGCGATCAAACAAACTGTCCGTAACATTTCTGGTGGAGGTGCGGGTAACCATAACACCCGCACCACCACCAGAAATGTCGCGGATGGAAAAGGCTCGACAATCGTAAACTGAAAATATATGTTTGATCGGAGAAACATGCGCCAAAAAGTAAAGAAGGAAAAGGCATCCGTCGAGCAGCGAGCGACGGCGCGTCGGCGTGGCAGCTGGCTGAAGCGAGAGTGAATGTGCCTCGTCGTCGGAAGTATCTGAGTCGGCAAAGCTCACGCTCGGCTCCTTACCTACTTCACTCGGCCTCTCGAACATTCGACCTCAAATGTTGGATACTGACGAGGCAAGGTCGCCTCATCTTTTACACTCGAAGAAAGAGTAAGCCTTCTACATGTAAGGAGAAGCGTTCCTTCTCGGTCATGCACGCAGCAATATAGCTTACCCGATGTTATTATCCAGCTCCTTTCCAACTTGGGGCCTTACTTAAAACTGAAGACTCAGCAGAATGTTTAGGGGCGAAGCTCCTTAGGGGCTAGCCATATCCATATGTCGGTCCGATGTCCGGGGTCAGGTGCTCGTGCTCACGAGCACGTGAGCACGTGCTCCCGTGCTGGTGTAGGGCAAAAAAAACCCCGCATCTCCACGTGGTGAATGATGTTGATTGGGGCGAAGCTCTGGTGGTGCTTGACTGCGTAGACGGTGAGCCGCAGCATGCCGAGCCTTTCGTTCGTTTTCATCCATGTCAGTAAGAGGACGTGTGGTATGGAACGTGGTTATATACGCATTTGAGCATTTGACCGCAGCGTGACATGGATGAAAACGATCGAAAGGCTCGGCATGGTGTGGCTCAGCGTCTACGCAAACAAGCACCACCACAGCTTCGCTCCAATCAACATCCTTCACCACGTGGAGATGCGGTTTTTTTCTCGCTGTGATGGTTACAAGCAGGTACAAACCACACACCCATATTGCGAACCTGAGAAACGAAGTCCGAGGTCTCAAACCGCTCAGGTTAGGATCAAAATAATGGCTCCTTTATTACAACAAACGTCAAATGCAAAATAAAAACAGAACCTGAGCCTGCTTTGATATGCTCTATACAGATGCGAATATTCTCTTGTGTTTTTAGCACATTTCCATGTGTGTCTTGAGTTTCGACAGACAGTAAGGTGTCACACTCAAAAAACACACAAGTCGTTTTTTTTTTCATAAACCCAGTGAGTTTTCTCAGGCCTGCCATGTTCCAAATAATTACAAAATCAAAGTAATATCATTGTGCAAACGATTCAAACTGTTGCAGACGGCATACTTCCGTCATTCCGTACGCGTTCGTCATGCGTTCGTCGTCTGCTACATGTATCTCGAGACATCTCGAGGAGCGGAAGTTATCGTCGCCAGTGTTCTCGAAACACACGGTTCTCGGCAAACGCTTGTCCTTAAGAGTGTAAAAAGTAGGCTCCTTATATCTATTCTTTTTAGACGTTCAAATTCCCCTTCTTATTTTTGACAGGTCTTTCTTTCGGAGCGAAATCCATCTCCGTGTATTCGTCCACAGCAACGCCCCTAGCAACGGCTCGTTTGGAACGGCGACGTCGCACTAACGTGGTCAATATCCGGTAACGATTCGCAAGTAACTATACCTCGTTTCACCTTAAAGGAACACTGACACCCCCTAAAATTTTTATCGTTTTGCCAAGAGATTTAGTTTTGTTTGAGAGGACTATCCAATCAATATTTTCTCTCTGCGTACTGTATATTTTTAATAAAGATAAAAAAAGAACGAACTGCTCAAAATTGGAACTGGATTAGGGAGGAAGAAGAAATGTAGACGAAAGAGTTGACGGAAATTACATGTAACTATAAACTCGACGGCGTTTTTTTTTTTTGTTTTGTTTTTTTTTCCGTCCCGTAGTTTTTTTTTATTTTTTTTGGCTGTGCAAAGCAGGTGAAAAATCCGCACGTCGCACGTTGTACGAGAGTATTCTGCGCGTGTTTCCAACTCTTACCAAGTCGTGTTCGTCAGGCAAGCGATGTCTTCAGCTGGGAGTAAGGGCGACGACTCAGCGACGTCTTTCTGCGGATCAACTCTGTGGTTGGGCGTGTCATACGGTATAAATCCTAATTGTTTTGATCGGTAAACGATTTCTCTTTCGAAGCTTGACAGATTCGCTGGTACCGCGAACAACAGTTCTGAAGTATAGGTGCCACGCCCGTCGTCCACTGCCATCGCTAAGTCCGCTTCGTTCAGAAAATGCACGGAGCGCTTCCGATTTTCTGTGCAACTTTGAAAATGATAGCCACAAAAAAAATGGCTATCATTTTTTATAAATCTTGTTTTTAATATTGTGTGCCTTCGATGACTCACGACCTTGATTATATTTGGTGCGCGTGGCTAAACCAGTCTCGTGGGCCAGAAATTAGACAAGACATTATAAGCGAGAAAATACTAAATAAATAAACCTAAATAAGCATTTAAATAGCAAAAATTTAAACTAGAGGAAAACTTCAAAAAGAATGGCAAGGAGGACAAATACATATACTTTATTTTTAAGCGCGATATTTTACTATTTGTGATATTACAAACTGATTGTGACCCGGAGTTCCTGTGCACAAAGTGCACAGGAACTTTGTCATATTCACACAGGGCAGAAGACTAATGAAAATGGTAGATGAAATTAAATGATATACGGTATACACAAGAACGCAAAGGAATATTTTCATGGTTACTTCCACGCGGAGCAGGGAACTGCGAATAGTATAATTCTGGGGATGGCAATGTAGAATAGATGATATACCAAGAGAACCGGCGTTTTCATGCAGTTCTCTACGCATGGATGAATAATAGATTTTGAGGTTCAATCGAATTTGAAGGGAATAGTGGTTTTGGTAGAATATTTAGAATCGAATATCGAATAGTCCCCCCAAGTTATTTGCTACTCCACCATGCCTAAACGAAAACCCAACAGAACTCGTAAAAGCTGTTCCCAAACTTACACTTGATACTTAACATATTTAAGCTAAGTTAATATCAATCTAGCTATATTATAAGATCGTGACTTCACAAAGTTCATTACCTACATGGAAATGGCAAGTGAACGATGCATTTGAAATAAAACTACAGCTATAGAAATACCCAGTTACATATACCTACGCGAGGAGATTTATAAATCACCTTTCTATACGCAAATATTCGTTATTGAATCCAGAATTTGAGAAAATATAAAAAAGAAAATCATGAATGATGAACGTAGGTTGTCAGGACATACCTGCCTAACATATACTCTTGCTTAATAGCCACCGTCTAATTTTGAAACTTTTACAGTAGTGTAGATTTCAACATTCACAAATTTACCTTCTCTTTTATACATCACGCGCGCACGTGCCCCATCCCTCATTGAAAGTGGCCTTTCCTCTTGAGAACGTGACTGCGATATTGTACTTCTCGATGTGTTGATCGCGGAGGTTTAGACCCGTTGAGTGCGTTTTTTGCCGAGCATCGCTGCACTGCGGAGAAGCAACACCCGCAGAAGCGAGCTCCGCGAGTTCGCCGATGCTCGGTAAGAAGCGCACTAACGGGGCTAGTCCGCCGCGGTCAACGCTTCGAAAAAAAAACTGGTTCCATAGTTCACTCCGAAGCGAACATCGAATAGCCTATTATACGAAACTACTACTAAAAAATTCGAGAATACGCACAACACTGCAGTTTTCTCTTCTTTTTTTTATATTCGTTTTCGCTTTTAATGCCTCTTCAAACGTCAACTTTTTTTTTTTTTTTTTACGAGCGTTTATTTTATTTTATTTTTTTTTTCTGCGTTGGTAGCAGCAGGTCGCGGGCCGGGCGTCAATGTAAAGACTGCGGCCATCCGCGGGTTGGCCAGAAAGAACGCCTCCACGGGCCGGATTCGACCCGCGGGCCTTGGTTTGGGGATCCCTGGTCTAATCCATAAAGAACTGCGCGGGACCACGGAGTCAGGGCGATTCAAACCAGTCATTTCTCAATCAGCGGTTTTAAAGAAAAAAAAAGTGATCGAATTTCGAGCCGCAAATTGTGTTCTGGGTAGTTGGGCTGTCATATGTCATGTACAGAGGGCGACACTGTTAGCGCGAACAAGCGATCGCCGGTTTTTCCAGTTTTTCTCTTTGAAACCGTTGAATGTCAGCCAAGTTATTATTGCCACAGAAAGAGCTTATTTAGTTCTATAATGTAAGCGATAAAATTTCGTGCTCGCTAATACTATTTTGAAGTACAATGCGAAAATGCGCCGACGTCGTGTTCGCGCTAACAGTGTCGCGATGTGTAAAGAAAAACCTCGGCAAACACAGTCAGTGTCTCTTTAAGTCCAGACGCAACGAGCTGATGGGATCATTTCTACAGCGTCAGAAGAGCACCATCATGGTGTTCATCGTGTTTCTGTAGGCCTTCTATTCATCGCTCAACCAATCATACACAGAAACGGCCCAGTGACTTGCGCGTTTCTCGTTGCTTCATGGTTCCATTAGCCCGTCGGCTGCGTTCATCACCTTACTGCGAAGCGCAGTAGAGCCATATATAGGGGAAGAGCTTGGACATCTATTGTACTCGGTGAGCTCTCGCCGTACCTTCGCTCCTCCCAGACTCCTCCCATAGAACCGACGTCAGGCCTAGCAACCGCCTAGCAACAGAAAACGTAGCGGGAACGGCGCGAGCCTGTCCACCACTACCGATCCCAGGCCAACCCGCGTGCATGCAGGGCCGTATGGCATTCTACGTAAAGACACATAGTTTTTAGGTTTTCTGGTGAGAAAGTCGTCGGTTGTTGTGCGGTTGGATGTTCTACTCACAGTCGTCACGGTTTTTGCTTCTTTTTATGATTTTAAAACTTAAAAAAAGGCGTAACAAAATATGGTTGAATAGAATCATGCGTGACAATTGTGGACGCCCGCGGAAGTCTCCCGTCTTTATGACTTACGAATTCTTGTTTTCACCTTTACACCTTCTATTACATAAACGTTTCCTTCCCAGCAGCGACGAAAACCAGCGAACTAGTTACTGCACGAAGATCGCATGTAATGTGCATTGTGAATAATTGCAGCACGAGACATGGACGTCCCACGGTTGTGAAGCTTTTTTCTTAGCTTTTTCTCCAAACTGGCAAGTAAATAAATTCATTATTGAATTGATGCCTCCCATTGAAATCTTTTTTGTGTGGAAAAGCTAGTTTTGTTGTATATCTATCTGCCATTAATTTGCATGTAGTTACATGACGATGAATGCTGGGATGTCGGTGCCGTTAGGAACGACCCACGAATTGAGTCTCAATCTATTAAAACGAACAAGCTTTCGCGAAGAGACGCCTGACATTCGTATGTCAGGCGTCTCTTCGCCTGACATACGAATTGTATTTCGTCACCATCCGTTAGGAAATAGACGGCACTGTTGTATTGTGCAGAAATACTAAACGCTTTAGCATTCTCTATGCTTAAATTCCAAAGTGATTACCAGACTTACAAATATTGCAAGATACTAGTTTAAAATAATCTGTCCGAGTGTTTTTTTTTTTCTTTTGATAGGTTGTGCAGCGTTAAGTTTTAAATGAGACGGCACATTTCTACATCGATGACATAGTAAGAACTAGAAAAAAATATATTTTTGGCACCCTTTTGATACTGTGACTGAAATTCAACGCGAGCGATGAATCGATAAATGAACCGACTAAAGGGTAGCGATTCATCAGGATAAAATGTTGAATCAACGCCCAGCCCCAACGTTAACTAATACATAGCGTACTATACCCAATCAAGAACTTTTGTACTCGCGAAATATTCCTGAAAGGCAAACCTTGCCAAATTCGCGAAATATATCGAGCCCGCGAAAATTAATTAAGTTACATAATTATTCTATATGTTTCTTCTTTTTTTTTTTGCGAATACGTGTACAGTATAGATGCAAAGTTTGATATCTAAATTGTGTCTTGATCCCGTTTTATTTTCTGATCGATAGTTTTTATATAAAGCTGCTGTCTTTAGGGCTCCCTTCAACCCAGAAGACTGTACGCCTTCCGTCCTTCAAAGAAACAGAATCGCTGATAAAAGAAAACAACAATATCGCGATATACATAACGCATAAATATTTTTTTTTAATTAATCGGGCGCACAGTGTAGTATACATGTTATATATAATTAACCTTTATCGTATTGGCTGTAAAAAAGCGATGCGTGGATTAGTTAGACTGTTAGCTGAATTTATTAAAAGTATTTAGTTTGGTTACTTGTTTACAACAGGAAAAAAATATTAGGCTTTTACTTGGAAAAGGAACCGTTACTTTTCAGATTACTTTATACTTTCAAACAGGACTCATTTTTATGACGCTTTGAAGACGGATCTTTCTACTCTCCGTTATTGAATTAGGGTCGCCGAATTATAAACTACTAAACCATCTTAATGCTCAAATTCTGATAAACCATCATCCTGTCCGAAACTCAGTTCGGGGATTCCTGGGTGTTTGTACGAACAAAAAGGTGCTATTAAAAAAAAGGGAGAGAAAAATAGTAAAGGTTACGTGTAATTCTAGTCCTTTCAAAAGTAATCAGATTATGATTGCGATTCCTTGCTAAGAAATGCAATCAAACGGTTACAAAATTAGTTTGAAAAGTAATCGGTTACAAGTGATTCAATCATACTTCGAATAAATGCCATACATGTCGGGCCCTGACTCATCTCGCTCTTCAACCTCCCCCCCCCCCCCCCCTCCTCAAAACACAAAAAGAAAGAAAACAGTATAAGCAACTTTAAAACAATGTTAATAAATTAATCGAATTTGCTCTGAGAATAATGTAGAAGGCTCGAATGTTCGAAATTTGCGGTTAGAACTTGAAATTATAATACAAAAACAAGAAATAAAAAACCTTTAGAAAATACTTTTTATTATTATTAAACTGGACACGATTTTTTAAGGACGGGAATCAATTCGGCTTTCGTCTGGCAACCAACTTTAAAATAAAATGTCTTGAGAGCGTCACTTCTTACAAATATGTGATGGTTAGTGGACGCGGAAATCTCGCCTCGCTCATTTCATCGTCATACTAACGAAGGGAAGGTTAGTAAAAGATGAACTCGTTCATTCGTGGATTCAAGAAGACGTGTTCCAGTTCCCAAACTACGTCCGACACCCGCTTCTCTGTCCTCCACCACGACACGAAGAAAGGCAATGGTCCGTAAGAAACGACAATTAAAACACAAAAACAAAAGAACTACACGCGCGTGAAATCCCTTAAACGGATTGCATGTTCGCCTCCCGGCAGCAATAACGTCGCAGGGCCCACATAGCTCCTCCCCTTCTTATCGGACTTCACGCATGCGCTCTTCATTCATTTGGCCCGGGCACACGAGATGGCCGCGTCACGTACTGCACTGTTGTTTTGGGGTGAGACCCCGATGGCACCGTCCCGTCGCCACAAAAGCGTGAGCAGATCCTATCGCATCGTTCGCCCAAGCGTGCAGGGCAAACAGACCGAAAGTACGATGCAAGCTTTGTTTTACGACAGTCACGTGTTCGATGCCCCCCCCCCCCCCCCCCCCCCCCCCCCCCGCCGAATATTTGCCGTCATCCATTCTGTACGACCAGAACCATACTCCGTTCAACCCTAAGGTGACAGTGTGGTGGGAGCTACGTGCCGACAGGACCAATCAGCCGCCTTTCTTTTGTCACCTGACCTTGCTCTCTGCGAGTGGGTAGGGGTGGGAACGTGATCCCGTGGGAGAGAGATAGACTTCTGATTGGTCCTCTGAACACGTAGCTTCCACCGCGTTGTAGGCGTAGAAGTTAGAGGTGTTAAAAGGAAAAGAAAAACGAGCTATGACAATTGTCATCAATTCTCCGCTGCAACGCTCACTCTTACAGCCACTGTGGTGTAGGAGTCATATAAGGGCTCCTATACGGGCATTCTAATAGGCCACATGTGCTGTGCGGTATACCATTTTTGCTTTTTTTTTCCTCTCCCTTATCATTTATTTATTTTTCTTTCTTCCCATTACAACGTAGCCAATCAGAAACGAGATATCTGCAGCGCTCATTGTTGCAATAAGTTATGCAGATCACATTTGGGTGGGGCTGTTCACTCGTCTGGATGGCGCCAAGTAGACAACCAAAACAACAAAACAAAAAAGGAAAAAAAAAAAAAAAAAAAAAAAAACTCTCACGAAGCAATAACGGTCTTTTTCCGAAATTCAGTGCCATCTGGTTGCTCGCACAGCACTTTATGTTTTGCCATACCAAATGCGGCAGAGAACTTGTATATAATCGGGGACCACCACTTTCGCAAGTCAACGGAAGGCGAGGAATTCTTCAATGTGTAGTTCTTTCTCGATCACTTTCAGTCCGATGGTGACGAAGAACCTGCAGTGAGAGCAAAGCTCCAACCAACGCAGATTCCTCGATAAAATTCTATCCACCAAAGGGCTTTAAAACAGATTGTGTACCGCCCACAGATTTACTGCATCCGAGTTAGAAATGAACGCTTACGTAGCTCTTGTGTTTTCCAGTTCTACGTCGCATCGTACTAACCCCCGAATGTCTGCAGGCCTCGCATCACCCGGTTAGGAGTGTCTTCAACGTCTTTTTTTATCAGTCGCGAGAAGGCCACCATTGGTAAGGCACAGATGCCGTTCCACAAACGATGATAGTGATCAATGTGACCAGACTGAATATCGGGAAGGGTCCATTGTGCACAGCAATTCTCTTACCTTCTCAGTCATTGTGGTACGGAAATCGTGTCAGAGTTACACTCTTAGAAAAAAAGGGTGTAGTCGGGTGCATCAGCAGCACATGCACCCTTTTCCTGAAGGACGCACCCTCCGTTGCCCAGCCAGTGTGCTTGTACACCGACAATGAGCATCCCCCTCTCCCTTAAAAACATCTAGGTGTACCAATGCACCGCCACGCCAGCCACGCGCCCCGATCAGCTTGTTCTTGGATTCCCCCATGGAGGTCACTCTTTGGGATGGGCAGTTTCTTAGGAAGTATGGAGCTACCCTGTTCCCTCGGTATTGACAGTAGAGTGGACGCTATGCTTGTTTTAGGCCAATCGGGTCTCCGAGTAGGATCACGTGACTACAGTCTCCAAGCTAGAGATAAGGCAGAGCACGGCACCAGCCTGAAGGCCAAGGCCACGGATAGCATCCACTGCACTATTAACTTTGGGTCGAACTTTCAAGAGGATATAAGCGACAAATCCTTTCATTGTTGGGTTGCCCCTGAAGATAAGCCTTTGCGAGGGTGGCCCCTTTCGGCCTTGAAGGAGCTGCAATTTTCATACTTATTTCTTTTTCTTTCTCTCCCTAAGCTGAAAGCATAGAAGAAGGCGCGCAGTTGCCGGACCAATGAACCGAAGGCTTTTTTTATCCCTCGACTCCTCTGTCTGAGCGCGGATACGGCAGGAGGTGATCACGTGGTAAAGGTTTCACGGATGACGTAGTACCTCTTTTCGACCTCGGAATGTCTGTTTCCCGGCCTAGTTGCTTGTGTGCTGTGCTGCGATCATATTTCGCCCGCGACAACGTATTCGAGTGTACCAAGATTTCCAATGTTTGAAAAGTCCTACGCGTGTATCGGCAACACGGGATTTCTTCAAAAAAGCCCAAGGAAGTTATGTGATGTGTTTAGTGTGCGGTTCGGCAAATTACTGCTTCGGCCACATCGTGTTGAATTTTCACGGACCCCTTTCTTTTCGTTTTTGTGTGGTTCTGCAGTGCCCGTGTCCACATATATATCGGATTACATATTTCAAGTCCGGTATTTTCATCGTAAGTGCACTGCAACCTACTCCTTTGCAACAACTGACCGTTCCGTTCCGGATTACCTCTAGAATTAGGCAGTGTCTATTTTCTAGCAGCCGGGAGAATAATTTCCCCGAAATTCTATCTGCAGTCGCCTGCCATTAGCCGTATACAATCATGTGACAACTGCAGGTGGAATACTGACTTTCTTATTCTCCTGGCGTTTTGTGAAAACACGTTTTTGTCGATGCACGTTTTGTAGACACGTTTCATCGACACTAACGTTTCATCGTCACTCGTTACGCAAAATGCACGTTGTAGGGACATTTTGTCGCGCGTGTGTCTATGAGGCGCGTGCTCACCGACCCAGCCGACCCGTTCGCGCCGCTTCGTGGCGACAGTCTGCGGCGGCTAATTACAAAAATGTTAGCCCACCTGTCCCCATACACTTCACTTCGCGGATACATTCTGGGGCGGCTCATTACAAGAAAAGAAAGGAGAGAAGCTAAAATAGAAAAGCTAATCTGAGCTGTCGATGAAACGTCGTTCGATGAATTAACGGCGACTGCCGGTGGATATTTGTGGAAATCATTCTACTGGCTGCTGGCAGAATGGACACTACCTAAGACTCACCCCCGGTTCTTGTTTGCTTAGTAATCCTTTCAGTTGTGTAAAAGCTTCTTTGTACGTCTTCAGATCACGGATTGCTTGCAAGTTTGTACTTGTTTACGGAATAGGCTGTCTAATAAACTTTTATGAGATTTGAAAACAATACCGTGTGTCCGTTTACCTGCCTTTTTGGAATCACCGAGGCGCATACATTTTTTTACTGTTTTCCTTGATGTCTTAAATAGGTTTATGAAGTTATGAAACGGGTGCATAAAGGGGTGTAACCATGCACCTTTGAACCGGGTGCATCTGTGTTCTCTCCGAATTCAGTGAGTGTAGAAAGAGGTGTAACAGTACACTATTGAACGGGGTGCTCCTGCGTTCTCTTTGAGAGCAGTAGGTGTAGAAAGGGGAGTAATGGTACACTATTGAGCGGGGTGCGTCTGTGTTCCCTTTGAGTGAAGCGGGTGTATGAAGAGGTGCAATGGTACACCATCGAATAGGGTGCATCTGTGTTCCCTTTGAGTGAAGCGGGTGTAGAAAGAGGTGTAACCGTACACCATCGAATGGGGTGCACCTGTGTTCCCTTCGAGTGAGATTTCTGTAGAAAAAGGTGTACATGTGCACCACACCAACGGGTGTACACGTACTCCCATATTTGGGGTGCACTTGTATTCCCCCAAAGGGTGTAGTATATGTGACAAGCACTTACACCCCCTATGGGTGTACCCCATGACACCCTTTTTTTTAGAGTGTACCACCTGGACATTCTGATTGGACAAGTGTGCTATGTGGTCACCCCTTTTTTTCTGTTTCTTGCCCTCTTACTTTTTTCCTTTTTTTTTTTCTTGCTTTCTAACTGAAAAATAGCCAATCAGACTTCTGAGCGCTCACTGTTGCAACGACGCACGCAAATCAGAGTGTGTGCTGTTCACCTGTCCCGGTGGATTCACTCGTGATCAGACTTGTACCATATGCATTACAAGTAATCAAATTACTTGTAGTAATCCATTACTTTTTAAAGTAATTTTGTAGTAATATGAACATATTATATTTTTATATATATGTGAATATATAAGAGTAATTTTTTTTTCAGTTTTAGAAGTACTATACACCGACACGCGGGCTTGACGTCACGGAGCTGCGGCGGCGCTGCGATCGCGCCGGAGCCCGGGGGTGTGGGCAAAAGCGCGCACGTTTCGCATGGGCGTCATAGCATTTCAGCATGCCGCGAAGCTGTGTTGCCGTCAATTGCACCGAAATGTACAAGAAAAGCAGCGGAGTGAGTTTCCACAAGTTCCCGGCAGACTCTGAAAGGCATAGAAGGTGGATAATATCCGTGGATCGAAAAGAATGGTCGCCTCGCGCGAACGACCGTTTGTGCGGCAAACACTTTCTTGGAGGCAAGTGCGGCTTCCATTTCAATCTCCGTCCCGAGGCTTGCATATGTGCAGGGAAACCGTTGTCTGATCGAGACCACCCGGATTTTGTTTCCACGGTGTTCACGCACAACGCACCCGGGCACCCCCCAAGCGCTCGTCGGAGGCTCGCTACGCCCGTGCTACCGAGCAGAAGGGGATCGACGACAGAACGGCAGTGTTGTAGGCGTTACCAAAAAAAAAAGTAACGAAATACGTTACTCGCTACTTGCAAATAAAAGGTACGCGTTACTGAGCTACGTTATCTAAAAATAAAAGGACGCGTTGCCGCTACCGATAAAAAGTAAGGCACGTTACTTCTGCGTTACTTTTTTAAAATTATGATGTAACACATTTTACGGTTTTGACGATACAGGTCATATATCAAGAAACATTATGTTCATGCATAAACTGAACATAATTACTTTAGCTCTTTTCACGGTTTCACCTAAATACTTAGGGGAAAGACGCAAAGAAAAACATGGCTTGACGCCTAAAACACGGAAACAATTGAAGTGTAATTTCTTTAAGACTTGGGAAGTAGTAACGACTAATGTAACTACGTTACTTGAAATAGTAACATAAGTACGTTACCCGTTACTGTGCCGAAAACGTAACGGATAGGTTACTACGTTACTAAAAAAAGTAACGCGTTCCTAGTAACGCCGTTACTTGTAACCTGTTACCGTCAAGACTGCAGAACGGACAAACCTTTATTGGTTGTAATGCCTTGTGGTCAAGAGGGTATGAAAAATATCATACCTTGACTTGAAGACGCTCTGTGTATTTAATCAATTAATGAATACACACACTTCCGCAGACCCACAGTCTGCTGATCCCGCCGGCAGTGCGGAAACCGACTCGATGTAATCGTAGACCTCGAGAGACTTGTACGCCTGCACCGTGTCGGCCGTGAACTGGCTTGGCGAAAAAAACTGAATAAACGACGACCTGAGCCGTTGACTTCCGTGGCAGCAACTTTACGTCGGAAGTCCAGCAGGCCTTGTTTACGGCGTACGAATCCTCGTAGGCAACGCCGTCCACGCACAGTTTGCTTCGATACCGCTACCGTTCAGGCTCGGGCAACGAGCTCAAATAGTCGGGCATAGCATACGACATACGTTATGAGGAAATACGACGCACAAATAAAGATACAAGCGTCCCTACAACGTCAACAACGAGCGCACGCCATAGAGCGCAATGGCGAAAACACGGACAGCCGGGCTGCTTTTGCCCACATAGCTACCGCGCATGCGCGGCCTTCCGGCCGTGTTGGTAAACAGAGCCGCTCCGCGTGTCGGTCTATACTTAGTCATAACCTTTACTATCTTTTCCCTCCACTTTCTGACGACGCCCTTTGCTTCTGAAAGTTCCGTACCACCGAATCCTCGAAACATGGCCTCCGACAGGAGAAAGTTTTTCCGAAATTGGTGGATTAAGAAGTTTATAATTCGGTGATCCTAATTCAATGACTGACAAAGACACATTTTCAAACCGGCAGAAACATCAGACGTTTTCAAAACCTTAAGTAATTCGAAAAGTAACGGTTGCTTCTGTCAAGTAATGGCGAATTAATTTTAGTCGTAAATAATCGAGGAATCCTATTGAAATATCGAGATTGCTGCTGATGAGGGGGGGGGGGGGAGGAGGAGGGTCGATCTTTTGGGCCGTTACGTATGCGCAATGAAACAGTCTTTTATAGTACGTGTACCTGGTAATTTCCTTACTGACAGTAAAACAACACTCCATTCTCAACGAGAATAGAGTGATATACCGATGGGGCGAGGCTTAGTACGTGTTGGCGCTTCCTGCTTCGGGATTGGTTGCTCGGCGTTGTTCTTCTCGGCTAACGCAGCAATCTGACGGGCTGCGGGGCGGTAATAAGGTGCTCGGGACACGCCACGCCCCGTGGTTCTTAAGTTGACGGTGACTAAAAAAAAGCAAGAACAAGTTAAAGGGTTTTCAGTTTCGGACATCTACGAAAGTTCATCCGTGGTGACGCGGCCCTCAGCCTCCTGGGCCTTCAAAGCCCGGTTCTTTACGCCACTGACACTACAGCTCCAAGTAATCATAATAGAACAATAAAAAAAGAATAATAATTTAATCCTCTCCAAGTCGTTTTGTAGGAGGCGAACCTGTTTACCACTGGAGCCATTCAAATTACGGACCACAGGGGCCCTAAACTCGTCAGACACAAAGTTTGAGCCAAACTTTCGAGGAGCGCGTCGATTCGACGGTGGCGACAAAAGCGCGAAGTCATCGTTGTGATAGGCCAATCGGTGCGCTCCCATAACTTCGGCCCCAAACTTTGTGTTTGACGAGTTTAGAGACCCTGAAGTCGTTTTCGGCGCGTCTGAACTCTATGTTTATTTCTATACAGAAGGTATCCCCCTCTGTGAGTGTTATTAGCAACGCGTTACAAGTACCGCGTTACTTATAACTCGTTACTTTTTTGTAACGTTTAACGTACTCGTAACTCTTTAGAATCCGAAGCGACTAGGGAGCAAAGTAATTTCGTTACTATCTTACGGTATTGTCGATCAAGGTTCGTTACCCCTTACTCGTTTTTTTTTCACTTAAATAGGTGACCTTTTTGGCCCCTTCACTCTAAAAAAAGGGTGTATTCTTACACCCTTTGTCCCATATAATACACCTTTAAATTTCAGTTGGACGTACAGCGCACTGAAGTCGAGCTGACGGTGCTAACTTTAACGAGAGGCTTGATAGCCGTGTGGTACAACTTATTAAAATAGCTAATGTATACGTGTTACTGAAATCAAAAAAAGTAATCGGGGTTTTCTTGGCCTTACTGCAAGACCTCAGTGTTTTCTTCCTGTTGTCTTTGATACGTATTTTAGCTATTTAAGAAGTTATATCGCACAGTTATCAAGCCCCTCGTAAAATTTGGGGCTGTCTGTTCGACTATAGGACGCTATAGGTCGAAATGAAGTTTTGGGGTGTATTATTCGGGACAAAAGGGTGTAAAGGGACACCCTTGTTTTAGAGTGTTTGAGGAGTGAACGCACCATCGGGACCGCCCCGCAATCTACAAATATGATGAACGAAGAATAAAACTATCGTTAAAATCGCCCTTTAAAAGTTTCATGGCTCTCGAAGTCTGTAGTTACGACTAATCGCCGCCACACACAGACATCTGAAGTAACGCAAAAATAAGGTTCATGAGGTTTAAAAGTAACAGTTGCGGTATTTCGTTACATTCGTAAAAATGGTAACGGAACTCTGTAACGCGTCAGCTTTTTCGAAGATGAAGGGTAACGCTATTTCGTTACATATATTTTGGTAACCGGCACAACACTGCCTTCTGTACAGATTGCAGGGAACAAGGGAATTAATAACGTAGAGACAATTAAGCGGCTTCAGGGAGACCCACTTGACAGTCAGTCTGTATATATCGTATTACCCTCCGGCAAAAAAAAAAAAAAAGGAAACGATTGAGGCAGTTTTTATTTTGATCTGTTCCAACCACAGGTCGGCTCATATCATATGCAAGCGGACAAAACTGTTTGAACATGACCAGAGATTACAATGGGAGATTGCAGTCGCCATTCTCGTCTGAGTTATGATCACATTTATACGGGAGCAATTATCTCTGATTCTCGTTACCGTTCCAACGACGTCCCGCTCTTTTAGATCCGGACGTGCGAACATAAACAAGCGCGTGACCTACATTAAGCTACCTGGAACAAGGGTCCACCATGAATGCCTTCAGGTAGAAACAAAAAGGCAACCTAGGCTAGATCTGCTAAAGAGCATTGCGTCATTAGACTATTGTCGCCGTTTTGTGTGTGTGTTTTATGTCGCAATCGGCAACGATACGAAATAACACTAACAGAAACCGGGATCGAAGAGGCAAACGAAAAACACGCACCAAAATGAGGCGTACGTGGCGACAGGGGCATGTGTGCTTAACGGAGACCTCACGTACGGTTCAGTCGTACACCCCTGGCCCATTCGAAACGACGTAAAAACGAGTCGCCTGTGACGTCACGCGGTCATCTCTCTAGCGGAGCAATAAAGAATAGGGCGGGAAAAGGCGAACCCGCCCAACCAGAACGAGTGCCCCTGCGGCAAAGCCTTTGTTTCCCGCCTTTTTTGTTTTTGGCGGGAAACTGGGAGGGCTGGACTCGATGGGTTTTCGGCGCGGAATGGCTGACGAGAGTGGCGGCGGTTGTGGGAGGGAGGAGACAATTACATCAAAATGCTTTTTGACAGAGCTACCGAATCAGGGGGGGCATTAAGAGTAATTAAAAGTCAATATTACGCTCCCCGGGCTATTGGCACCGGGCACCGCCGTCTCCCCCGGGTTTAGGGGCATCGGAGTCGTTAGGGCTCGGCGGGAAACAAAAGGACGCCGCCATTTTGTTTTTTCTTTGTTTGGACCTTTGATTGGTTTCTCTTTTGTTCTTTAAGGAAAGGGGTAACGACGCGAACGAGGAGCTGAATAAAGGAAAGTGTGATGGCTCGGCGGAGGGCAAGAAAAAAACCGTCTTAATGTTTATGTCCGTCATCTGCTATTGCCAAAAAAAAAAAAGAAGAAAAAGTAGGCAAACTTGCAATGAAACTGTCGTGTCGTAAAAGGTTAGGAAGTCTCTCCAAAAACTCTACGGCCTTAACAAGGTATGCTTGCGTTAATATGAGGTCCTGCGAAGGACGCAAACATTTTAAGAGATACACTCATCGTGAAAAGAGCCAATCCAACACCTTATACAGAAAGCATGTCCATGCCACTGGTCCTTCGTGAGCATACGTTTCGGAAACGTGGGCTCAAGAAGAACCCATGGCACGAACATACCTAGAGTGTGAAATATCTTGGGCTCACTCTTTTGCACCGGTTAGGTATCACAGCAGCGCATCAACATTCACTCGGGCGCTGTAATTTAAGGACCATTTATGGAGTAGAGGTGCAGTGACGTGTTCATGGGAAAGAAAAGAGGTACAAACATTAAGCTTTTCGCTTGTTGTACTCTGGGATTATGCCTAAGGAAATATAGAGAGAGAAGGGTTTATTAAGGAAGGACAGAGAGGTTAACCTGAACGTAGGTTCTGGTTGGCTACTCTGTACTGAGGAGAAGGGGGAGGGGGAAGAAAAGGTATGACAATGAGGAAGATAGATGAGGTGAAGTTGTCAATGAGGGTGAGCAATGGTACAATTGATTAAAATCTCACAGGCATTTTTAAGCACCCTACAAAGTGTCTGATAATTCTGTGTTCGTGAGGAACATTACCAAGGCCTTCGTGGCCTTCATGAATTGGTGAGTTGTGTCCCAGGCACCAAGCACTTTTGATGAGCAGAAAGGCCGCGAGTCCAACGCCATTAATGTCTGTTCCAGCACTTGTCGATCCTCGTTAAATTTATCACATTCACACAGGATGTGTTGAATTGTCCCTTCAACTTCGCAGCTTGGACAGTTCGCGGAATCTCTCCTTTGAATCCGATAAAGGAACTGCGGTGTATATGCCACACCAAGCCTCAGTCGGTGCAGGACCGCCTCTAGCTGTCTTGAAAGTCCAGATGGAACGCGGAATGCAAGTTGGGGATCAAGGGAGTATAGCCTGGGATGGTGGTAATGTGGATTCATCCAGTAGTTTTGTGAAATTTCTTTTGCCACGTCTTTAACCAGAATTTTCGTGTCCCATTTGGAGTAGGGTATGCAAGTTTTCTTGCCGTTACTGGTTGATTTTGCTGCACTATCTGCTGCCTCATTGCCGGCGACACCACAATGACCTGGTATCCACTGAAGAGTTATGTGATGACCCTGCTGGAGGGCCCGGTGGCAGGTGCAGAAGATTTGGTATGCCAGAAAGTCGTACGCATTATTTTTCATAGAAGACTGGATTATTTGTAGCGCTGATCTTGAGTCACTGAAGATGGTCCAGTTCTGGGGTGCCTGACATAGGATGTACCTTACTGCCTCTCGTATGGCCGCTAGCTCAGATGCCGTTGATGTCGTTTTGTGTCCTATTTCAAAACTGGAGGAATTACTGTGGGCGGGTATTACAATCCCAGCTCCAGCTCGTTCTTCAGAAGAGGACCCGTCGGTGTATACATGTGTCGTCGAGCCATATGTTTCATTTATGACCCTTAATGCCAGTTGTTTAAGTACAGGCAGTGGAGTTGATGACTTCTTATGAATGCCTTTGATGTACGGCGCACTACTTCTGAAGTCAAGAATGTCCATGGCGGTATGCTCTTAATAGATGGTCGATTGAAATTATTTAGAGTAGCATCGTGCTTTCTTATCGTTCTGGAGAAGCTGGACTTTGGTCTGTTTGTTGGTAACGTTGCTAAGTGATGGCGAGAATGTTGTGTAAGGTGCCTCAAGTGCAACCGCAATGTCTCTTGTATCATGTATGCTTTAATTGGGAACCTGCGAGCCTCCGCAATGGTCCCGGGCGTCGAAGCAGAGCGGGGTAGCCCTAAACAGGTTCGTAGAGCTTGCGCCTGGATGCTTTGGAGGGCTCGTATATTGGTAATGCAGGTGTTGTTGATAACCGGTAAGGTGTAGCTCAGAAGTCCGAGGAAGAAGGCTTCGAAAAGTCGCTGTAGGCAACCAACAGTTGCGCCCCATGTTGTGCCACTGATGAATCGCATAAAATGCACTATGGATGTCAGCTTCATTTTAAGTCGGGATACATGAGGCGTCCACGTTAAGCCTCGATCCAAAGTTATTCCTAGAAACGTATGCTTCCGGACGTACGGAATTTTTTCTCCACAGATAGTAATAGGGTATCTGTCCATTAACTTGCGGGAGAACGTAATTGCAGCTGATTTGGAAGTTGATATTTGAAGTCCACGTTCGATGAGATACTTATGGGTAACTTTCAGAGCGCTTTGGAGTCTCGCCCGTATCTGAGGACGTGTGACACCGGTCGCCCAGATACAAATGTCATCAGCATAAATAGATGCATGTACCGTGGTTGGTAATTCGCGGATTAGATTTATCAAAACCATATTAAACAAAATTGGGCTTAATACGCCGCCTTGTGGTACGCCTTTTGTGAGGATGTGAGAACTTGTATTTCCGTCGTATGTTGACATATATATAGATCTTCCTGTGAGGTAGCTCTCTAACCAGGAGAACATGCGACCACCAATTCCAAGTTCCTCTACCGCATTTAGAACGGCCTCATGGGTCACATTGTCGTATGCGCCCATGACATCAAGGAAGACGGCTGTAGTTATTCGTCGTTCCATCTTGTTTTGTTCTACAAAGGTGACGAGGTCTATGACGTTGTCCAAAGAACTTCGTCCACGTCGAAATCCAGACATTACGTCCGGGTACTGATCGGTATTTTCTAGGTACCATTCAAGGCGATAATTTACCATTTTCTCCATTAGCTTCCAAATGCAGCTTGATAAAGCTATTGGTCTATAAGATGATATGTCGTAAGGCGACTTTCCTGGTTTGAGAATGGGTATGATACGCCCCTTCTTCCATACTGATGGTACCTGACCCGTTTCCCATGAATTGTTGAACAAATCAAGAAGTTGTTTTTGACCTCGTGGGCCTAGGTTGGCAAGGGTGCTATACGTAACGTCGTCGGGTCCCGGAGCCGAGGTCCGCTTCACTGTAGCCAAAGCTGCCTGGAGTTCATCTGGCCGAAAGGGAAAATTCATTCTGTCGTCGGACGACGGTGGCGCGATTGCTTGCATGGGACCAAACGATAAATTAGAACCCGCCGGCTGTTGGGTGAGACGGCTGCAGAAGTTCTCGGCGACCTCCATCTCAGTCACGCTTAGGCGCAGAGATAAAGCACGGAACGGATATCGTTGCTGTTGAGGTGTCCGTTGTCCACGCGCCATACGCCAGACTCCCGTAAGAGGTTTCCTTGGATCTAACTTTGAGCAATTCGTCCTCCATTTGACCCTTCCTAGTTTCTGTAGGTATCGACCTATTTTTTTCTGCGTGCGGCGAGATTCACGTAGATCCTTCAAATCTTTGGTCCTTCGGTACCGTCTTTCCGAGCGACGACGCTTAGCACGTAGATGTTCATATTCCCCATCGATTGCAGTCCGGGTCGCAGGAAGATTGTAGCTTCTCGTTTCACTTTTGGCAGCAACAGCAACAGCAGCACTGAAGTCTTGAAGGTTAGTACAAGACTCGCAGAAAGACTCCATTGATGTTAGGTAGGCTTGCCAATTTGTACGGCGAATAGTGTGGCGAATTTTTCGGCTTGAAAATCCCTTCAGGATGGTGTAAGTTGGGATATGGTCACTGCCGCGTGTTTCGATATCAGTAAACCACAAGCTATAAGGCACCAGTTCTTGAGAGACGAAAGTTAGGTCGAGGCAGCTACTGTATGTAGTGCCGCGTAGGTATGTGGGACTACTATCGTTCAATATGTTTAGGCTGTGTAAGTTCAAAGAGTCTAAAAGTTTTCTGCCTCGATTGTTTATATGAGTACCTCCCCAAATGGGATGGTGAGCGTTGAAATCGCCTGACAGGATGTAAGGGGGAGCGCAGTTGTTCATTACAACTTCAAAGTGCGCGCCATCAAATTTTGCACGTGGTGATATGTAGGCCGCTATAACTGAAAATGAGCGATTGCCGTTTCTTACTGTGGCAGATACGTATTCATTGTCTGCATGGGGTGTAATGAGATGATTGACATATGTAAGGTCTTTGCGTATAGCAAGCATAACTCGACTGGGTCCATTTGACCGCAGGGATGTGAAAATCTCGTACCCTGAGAGCCTAAAATCTTTTTGGAAGGTTTGGTTCACATATTACAATTATAGGGAAGTGATGATGATGTGTGAATTGTCGAAAATCTGACATGTTTGACTGGAGTCCTCTTGCATTCCATTGGAATAGTGTTGAGTCACTAATTAGTTCTTCAATGGAGGCAGTGCACATCTTAGTGCGCGGCAGTTGTTGATATGTCCAGATTCTAGCTTATTAAATTAATTAAAATTGGGAAAAAATTATCTAATGCTTGCAGAGCAAGGTGAGCCACTGGGGACGTGCACTGGGTGAGATACTGTCGTATGCGACTTTCTGCAATGATGATAATTGTTGACCAGATCCCAGATGTTGCTTCTGGCGAAGAAGGAGGGTCTTTTTCAGGTCTTCACTCTTGTTTTCTTGATAACGTTCCTACCAGCGCGTCTTTGTAAGGTTGTTTTTGAGGTATTTGCCACCGGCCTTGAGTACGCTTTCGGGACTCAGGAACATCAGTCGAGCGTCCTTGTTGAGACGAGGCTTTGTCCTTCATAGAAGTATTTGTCGTCTGTTGCTCAATGTATCCAGTGGAGCCGGTGTTCGGCTTTGTATTCTTAAGGATTCGCGCATCGCGTTGAGGATCTAGTAGGCCAGGTCTGTTTTGTTCAAAAACACTGTTGACCGTGTCCTGGGCAGGTTTAGCGGGTGATGTGCTCCCAGCTACTTGTCTTTGGTGACGTATTTCTAACTCATGTTTCCATTTTGCACATTGATGCGATGTCGCTTCGTGTTCTTTACCACAGTTACAGCACCGAAATGTCGTTGTATCAGCATCACAGTCATTTCGCTGGTGTGGTCCGGCGCAACGTGAACACGTTGGAGAGTTACGGCAAGTGGACCTAACGTGTCCAAAATGACAGCATTGATGGCATTGAACTGGCTTTTCCAAAAATGGCTCTACTTTGTGGCGTACTAGACCGAGGAGAACGTACTCAGGAAGTTTTGACGACGAGACAGTTATGGCTACTGTGGTGGACGTACCCATTCGACGAACCGATGTAACCGATGCGTTGTTGTTGGCCTTTAGCTGTGCATGAATTTCGGCACTGTCGATGTTGGTATCGACTCCTCTGATGACTCCAGTTGCCTGGGCTTGGGAACGGGGCTCAAAGGGTCTGACAGAGATACCCAACAGAGAGGTCACCTTCAGGAGAGATGACAGGCCGTCATTATTTCGTATATCGACAGATATCAAGTTGAGCCTGTAATTCGGTCTGATCTGAATTATGGAGCCGGGCGCTTTCGACTCAAGCAGCTCTGACAGTCTTAGTTGGTTTAATTTGGTGATCACTTTTGTTTGGTCTACTGGCATGAAGATGACAGTAAGAGACGATTTCTTTGAGTCCACAGATATGATCGTACTGCTGCTCGAGGATAGTGACTTGGCCTCATGACACCGTTTCTTTGCTTTCTTGTACTTCACAAGAGTGAAACCTTCGTCATCTGTGGTAGAGCCATTTTCTGTGTCAGTAAAACTAGGAAATTGTTGTCCGGGGGTCAGGGAGTCGATACACATTTTAGTTTCGGGCGTCAAAGATCCGTCCTCGTCTGTGTACTTGCCATTCAGTAACGCAGGTGGCTGGACTGTCGCAGGTGAAAGGACCAAGCCGCTGACAGATGCCGTTTGGTGATCGGGGGGCGGTTGAACCCCGTCCCCCGTGGCCATGGCGTCGTTCAGGTCGATGGTGGGTGACCTCACTACCGGCAGGTTCAATTTAAGAATAGTTATCTAACTAAATATTGAAGAGCGATGAGAATGTGCTTCGGCGTGGGAACACTTCGTCGTCTTTTTTTCAAGGAAATATAGGCTCCCGAGAGGTGAATCCGCAGCAGATTCTCCCTCTTTGATGGATACGCCTGTCTGCGCCACTCAGTGGGAGTTTATGTAGACTTGTCCATCCTGGTCAGTAGGGCTTTGATGTACACCGAGACAAGAAGAGTAGCTGTTTGGGTTAGTTTGTTGATCAGTCTGGTCAAAAGAAGTATTGTTAACTTCTGTTTTACCAGTGCGCTCAAAAAATCATGTGAGCATTTGATAATGTAGGAGAAGCGCAAAGGTAAATTCACTCACTCACGCGACGTGAGTGACCGTTTTTCTGGTGTGCGTGCATTTTCAACGTGAGTGAGTTTGCCTTTGCGCTTCTCCTACTATATGAATATCCAACTCGCCCAAGCATCTATTCTAAGATGAGCATTTGACATCAGCTGCTGGCTCTGAGCAGCAGGTAATGCGCTTGGCCGCAGCTGGGAACTTCAAGCACATTCTTGTTGCGGTTGCTGAATGACTTCTAGGAAAGCATTGTCTTGAAATGAACAGTGGGAGCCAGCCGTTAGTAAGACAAAAAGTTGTTGTTATACGGTATATTCACCGAGTGTTGCACAATTTGATTAAAATAGCAATGCGGTCAAACGTAAAGGTTGTGCTTTCCGCGCCGAATAAGCTCATGAACCTGTGCTAACTAACAAAGCATGACGTGCCTGCCAAAGAAGTAGCGAACGAAATTTGTCCACTGCACAGATTGCGTGGTATTTCGCATTCCGATGTGCTGTGGCATGGCAGTACGTCGGTCAGACGCCTGGCGCTGCCTGATCGGCTACGCGAGCACTGTAACAACGTGCAAAAACACAACGGTGGCTTTCTTGGAATACACTGTAGGGCACGCTGTTGTTCCCCACTGTTTGTTAGATCCGTCAGAATCGATAAAGCAAGACTACGATAACACGTGAAATCGTAGAGGAGCGGAACGCGTTGATTAGTTAGGTAATACGTGTGCCGCTGTGCCTTCGATATCTGAAAAAGAACTGGATAATGCTGTACCCGGCGCATGCTTTGTGATGGTTGTTTTGTTTTGTGCGGTGTTTTGCGTTGAGGGTTGATTACAAAGACCGGAACACGTTGTGGAATCTGCCCTTTTGTTGGGGGTTACCACTTATAAACACAAAAGTTCCATGGGTCCGGATAAAGACGTGTTTATTGACTGCAATGTCAGCACGCTTCGCTCTTAGACAATGAAAAGTCTGGGCGCTGGCTCAATTGCCAGTATCACCCGGTCGGTTTCCCGCGCTGCCGCATTAGACAGATTCACGGGAAGTCGGAGGCCCACAAAGAAAAACCGAGCTCCGTAGAGCCAGGGCCTCCGCCGACGAGAGCCTCTGGCCCACCTTCGGGGCCAGCTTATGTAGCCTCGGAGAATGGACGCGCCCGGGGAGGCCACTAGCAGTCGCGTCCATTATAACTCTCAAGGGTGTGCCGAAGGCGCGTTCACCCAAAATGGGCAAGGGAGAGCCGGCCCCTCCGGGGAATTCGGCCTCGTGGTTCCTTGTATCCGGGAGGCCGACGCCATTGGTGACGACGGCTCCCACGGCCTGCTCGAAGCTAGGCCTGGATAGGGATAGAGGGAACCCAATGGTTCCCACACTCCCCCCTTCTCAAGGCTAAGGTAGGCCTAAAAATAAAATGGCCTACCGGCTCTCAAAAACAAAATAAAAAAACGAAACGCTAGAGCGAAAGAGCATGCCGCGAAGAAAAGCAAAGAAATAAAAAAAACGATCAGCGCGGTACATGCTGAAAACTCTAGCTCGCTGCTTGACAGTGGACCCCGGGTGCAGCCGAACTCTGCAGCCCACGCTTCTTGGCAGGCTTACCGGGAGTAGCGTTGCAATGTCCGTGTAGTGGCCTGGCTTGCGCAGGAAGGACGGCCCGGACACCCCATGACGAAATGTTCGAAGGGTCTGATAAATACAAGCTTTACTGTCAGCTTTAGAGTGTGGACGGTGCGTCCATCGCGGTTCTCGGTTCAGGAACAAGTGCCCGAGCTCTCACTAGCACGCGATTGTCACGAGGCTCGCGGCATCGGCTGCTTAGTCCACCTGCCGGTGGCGCCGGTACATAACACCTCTTCCCCCTCAGATGTAGCTCCCATAGCGTTCTGGAGGGTGCCTATTTCTTGGAGGTTGCTCCCTTCTTCCGCTTCCGGCGTCTGTCGTATGTTCCGGCGTCGTCTCGGAATTATCTTGAAATGACGATCTCTCGGTAGGGTGATCGTGTTGAGAGTCCGAAACAGGAGCAGGAACAGACCACTCAGCCGATGGAGTCGATGTCGTAAATCGACGCCTTATTTGATCCACGTGGCGGCGGGTTGATCCAGTTGCTGTCTCTACCAGCCAGGAGCGAATTCCAAGTCTTTTGGTCAACTTTCCTTGGATCCACTTGGGGGTTCCTTTGAAGTTTAGGACATAGACTGCCTGTCCCTCTTGAAATACCCTGGACGGCGATGTCTTTTCCATATCTCGTTCCTTCTGACTACTTTCTCGACGAGGAAGGAGTCTACTGATGTTAGTAGCAAGCTCCCTGTTGAACATCAAAAATGCTGGTGTTTTTCCTGTCGAGCTGCAAACTGAGTTGTGTTGTTTGTACAGGAATCTAGCAATTCTCAGTGAGAGCGATCCCGTTTTCTCTCTTGACAAACTTTGCTTAAGTTCGTAAACCATGCGCTCGGCTTGGCCGTTTGTCGCTGGATGGTACGGAGCGCTGGTCACAAACTTCACGCCATTCTTTTCATAAAAGTCTGTTATCTCCTTCGATACGAAGACGCTTCCGTTGTCGGAAACAATCTTGCGAGGCAGTCCAAAAGTTGCGAACATACCTCGGAGTTCTTTGATGACCGCTGCAGATGTGGCACTAGTCATGCTTCGCACTTCTAGCCACTTCGTGTAGGCATCTACAACGACAAGGAACATGTTTCCTTCCAGAGGGCCTGCAAAGTCCAAATGCAGCGTGTCCCAAGGAAGTGATGCGTGATCCCACGTAGGAAGCGGTGCCTTGCTTGGTATCTTCCTGGACTCTTGGCAGATGGGGCAGCTGCCAACAGCGTCCTCTATGTCGCGGTCGATGCCAGGCCACCAGACATAGCTGCGTGCAGATGACTTCATGGCCACGATCCCCTTGTGTCCAGCATGCACCAAGTTCATGGCTTCAGGACGTGCCAAGGCTGGTATGACCACCCGGGATCCCCATATGACACATCCTCTTTGAGTGGACATCTCTGCGCCTTTTTTTCTGTACGCGGTAAAGTCCTTCTCCGTGAGCTCATGAAGTTTGCCTTGCTGCACAGCCTCGTAGACGCGGGACAGAATCGGATCTGCGCATGTCATGGCTGCTATCTTATCTGCTGTCAGCGGAGAACTTGTCAAGGCTTCAATCATCAAGACGTCTCCCGGTGAGCAAGGCTCGTCGTCACTGTCAGGTAGGGGCAGACGGCTTAGAACATCCGCGTTCTGGTGTCGTTTTCCAGGCCTGTACACGAGTTTGTAATCGTACGCCGACAGTTTGACGCACCATCGCCGCATTCGGGGTGACAAGACTTGTGGTACCGGCTTCTGCGGTCCCAAGATGCCAAGCAGTGGTTGGTGATCGGTGATAATAACGACACTTCGTCCGGCGATGTATTGGTGAAAGTGCATCGCCCCAAACACCACTGCTAATCCTTCTCGATCAAGCTGTGAGTAATTTTTCTCGGCATCCCCTAGAGTTCTTGACGCGAATGCGATTGGAGCTTCCCTGCCCTCGTGGTCGACCTGCGCAAGAACTGCGCCGACGCCATATGGTGACGCATCACAGGACAGAAGCAGTGGTTTTGACTCATCGTAGTGAGCCAACGTTGTCTTGCGAAGTACCAACTCTTTCAACTTCCGGAAAGCGAGGGCATGGCGCTCTTCCCAGTGCCAAGGGACGTTCTTGGCTAGTAGTCTGTAGAGATCGCAGGCTACAGTCGCTCGGTTTTCTAAGAACCTGTCGTAGAATGCGAGCATTCCGAGGAACGACTGCAGCGTGGCTTTTGACGTTGGTTCTGGCAACTCCCTGAACGCCTTGATCTTGTCGTTGGTTGGATGAACACCAACCGCATCGATCGTGTGGCCCAGGTAAGTGACCTCAGGAACGCCAAATAGGCACTTCTCACGGTTTGCTCGCAGGCCAGCTTCTTGGAGTCTTGACAGGACAAGGTTCAGGCGCTGGGCGTGTTCCGCGGTTGTGGCACCGCTGACAATGATGTCGTCCAGATACACGCTGACACCGGATATTCCTGCAAGTGTTGTCTCCATGCATTTCTGGAAAATGGCTGGTGCTGCAGAGACGCCGAAAGGAAGTCGCTTGACACGATAAAGGCCCTTTATCGTGTTGATGGTAAGAACGTCAGCTGTGTTCTCGGTGACTCGTAACTGCTGGTATGCTTGAGCCAGGTCGATGGTGGAGAAAATTCTCCCTCCCCGCAGCTTTGCGAGCACCTCTGTCACTGTCGGCAGTGGATATGACGCTTTGAGTGTCACAGCGTTCACGGTGCTGCGGTAGTCACCACAAAGTCTGATGCTGCCGTTTTTCTTCCTTACTACTACAACGGGTGTTGCCCAATTCGAGTGCTGAGTCTGTTCAAGGATGCCTTGTTCCGTGAGACGTTGCAGCTCGGCTTCCACCGCTGGTTTGAGCGCGAATGGCACAGTGCGAGCTCGTAGAAACTTGGGTGACGCGTTGTCTTCCAGTTCTAGGCTTACCGCTGGTCCGTTGTAGCCGTTCAGGTTTCCGTCAAAAACTGACCCGTACCTTTCGATGGTGGCTGTCAGGCTGCCGTCCAACACCACCTGGTGCACGCCGCTGAGGCCAATTCCCAGGGCTGCAAACCAATTCCGCCCAAGAAGGTTACATCCGGGGTGCTTCATCCCATCCTCGTCGCCAATTGATAAATACAAGCTTTACTGTCAGCTTTAGAGTGTGGACGGTGCGTCCATCGCGGTTCTCGGTTCAGGAACAAGTGCCCGAGCTCTCACTAGCACGCGATTGTCACGAGGCTCGCGGCATCGGCTGCTTAGTCCACCTGCCGGTGGCGCCGGTACATAACAGGGTCACAGAAAGTACGGCGGCTGGGCGTCTCTCCTGGGGGACGCACCAAGTGGCACGGGCACTGTCACCGGGTCCGTGACGCGGATGCGAGCTGCTTGCTGTCGGCACGGGTCCACAGCTTGGGTCTGCGACGAGATGCCACGTGTTGCTGGCCTGGGGACGAGTCCAGGCAGGGGGAGGGTGGCTGCCGCCATCTTGGCCAGCAGCCGAGGAGCCGGATCTGGACACGGCAGGCCGGGGACGGCGACGATGACGCTCCCTGGCGTCAATGCCGCTTCGGTGTGGAACCATGACCCGGGAACCGCCGGGAACTGGAATGCCGCCTGCGCTCTGCCCCCCTCTCCCGTTTCGTTCCCCAAGAAGGAAGCTTCGGAAATTCCGAGCAAGGTGGAGCCGTCCAACTGAGGACACTCGACCAATCTCTGGGTGCACAAGGCCCCAGAGATAAAAAGAGGCAGAGACAAAGATGTCTTTTCTGCCGTGAGTCACGTGCGTCGCACTGGCTCGGCTCGCGAAGTTATTGTGAAAATAGTTCCACGACTCCGCTTAATGTGAACACGGATGTCCACATACCAAGCTGACTCGCGTCATCCCGGACAATAGATTTGTTGGTGACTGATCGACTAGGCAAAGTTCTTTGTAGCTGCTTTTGCTAACGATGCCTAATCGCTTCGATTTGCGGGCGCAATGAAATGTCAAATGCGCCACCCTGTCCTTTCTTGTAATATGAAACGATGCAGGGCTGCAATCGGGCAGGCTCGCCAACATTGTTATTTTTCAAACGTGTTAGCTTTTACCTGAGGCTAAAACATAAGTGCCCGTGGCCAGGTATAGCACAGCGACCTAACTTCGAAAAGTCTTGGAGCCGCGTGCTGCCCTGGCCAACGCGAACAAAGGAGAGCACCAAATGCAACTCCCAGCCGCGCAGGACAGCCACCGTGAACTGCAGTGTTCGTAGAGGCCAAGCGACGTAGCACGAGTTTATCCGCATCAGCAAGAACAGAAACCGATCCCAAATCAAAAAAAGAAACCCCGTGCCAATAGCAATACCAGACTATTTACGGCACCGATCGGCAACAACACGAGTTGCTCGACCCGGCGAGTACGCTGCCCGGCTGCCAAAGCCCGTCTGCAACAATACGAGTTGCTTAGCGACGTTAGTGGCGAGCGTACCGCCCGGCGGACGCACCGCCCGACTCCGCAGAGTCCGCGAAAATATTTACAACTATTCACATATTTACACCCCGGATCGTTCTGCTGAGCATCAAAAACTCATCGGTGCTACGGTCGATTCCCAACGAACACCCCGAGTGCCGTGGTTCACGATATCGTCCAGTGACCGCGTGGCGGTCACCTTAGTCGGACACGCAATCATCCCGGGACGCTGTTCAACCTGTTGCACTGTCCGGTAGCACGATTGAACCGCTCCCGGACCCCGCGGCGTTTTCACATTTAACGCCGCTTTTACGGGGTTGCAACTTGATAGGTGGCCCTCAAAGGTTCCTAACGTAATTGTTGCGTGCGACGCTCACTGACTTTGGCCGGAGTCGATCGCGGGTAAACGGAACATACTCAATTCTAGTAGCCGAAAACCATGCTCACGCCAGTCCTCTGTCCCTTGATAGCGGGAAGGAAAGACGGAGTAAAAAGGAAATCATTTTGACTCACTCAGTTTTCCCGGGGGCCTTTGTTCCGGGGTCGCTTGGTCAACCTGATGGCTACTGGTCCGTCGACGCGGCGACGAAGGGCACCATCGGCGGTCTCCGCAACCTCGCTAGACTGGGACCGGTGTTGCAGGCACAGCGCATTTTCTCGCTCCGAGATACGCTTTTAGTTTGTGCGCTGACGGGGTGTCCACTCTGGGTGGGCCCCGCGAGCCGTCTCGAAGGCAAAAAGCTGCACTTGCTTCGTGTTGCGTCACCGTGCTTTGTTCGAGAACGGGCTTGACCTCGAAAAGGGCAGGTGCGCCTCCCCAGCGAAGTAGGCTGGCGTTGTCCCGAAAGGGAATGCCTCGGACGTATTCCGGGCGTTTAGTCACCTCCGTTTGGAAGCGAGCTCGGCTGAAAAGACACTGCATTGTGTCCGTGCGTGGCTGACGTGGCCACTAAGCCGTTGAGTGGCGTCGGGTGTCGGGCGTTCGCCTCTCCCATTGTCCACCTATTTGATCCTTGGCCGGAAATTGACCTGGTTCGCTATCTTAGCGAAAGGAGATGGATGCTGCTGCCTTTGCAGTCCACGGAAAGCCGCACGTTGGGGCGCCAGATGTGGAATCTGCCCTTTTGTTGGGGGTTACCACTTATAAACACAAAAGTTCCATGGGTCCGGATAAAGACGTGTTTATTGACTGCAATGTCAGCACGCTTCGCTCTTAGACAATGAAAAGTCTGGGCGCTGGCTCAATTGCCAGTATCACCCGGTCGGTTTCCCGCGCTGCCGCATTAGACAGATTCACGGGAAGTCGGAGGCCCACAAAGAAAAACCGAGCTCCGTAGAGCCAGGGCCTCCGCCGACGAGAGCCTCTGGCCCACCTTCGGGGCCAGCTTATGTAGCCTCGGAGAATGGACGCGCCCGGGGAGGCCACTAGCAGTCGCGTCCATTATAACTCTCAAGGGTGTGCCGAAGGCGCGTTCACCCAAAATGGGCAAGGGAGAGCCGGCCCCTCCGGGGAATTCGGCCTCGTGGTTCCTTGTATCCGGGAGGCCGACGCCATTGGTGACGACGGCTCCCACGGCCTGCTCGAAGCTAGGCCTGGATAGGGATAGAGGGAACCCAATGGTTCCCACAACGTTTGGATAAATATCAGTTAGGTTGCGCCTCGTTTATGTCCTGTCCTTTCCTCGTCAACGTCTTTTCAGCGCACGCACAAGTTTCATGAAGTGATCTAGACAGCTCCTGGAGACGTGAACTGAAAATAAAAATATACATAGTCACTAAAGCTTTTTTTTTTTTTTTTCATTCTTTTATTTCGCTTGTCTAAGCATTCAACTCGCTCGTTTGAGCATCGTTTCAGTTCTCTTTATCTTCAGGTTTCATCTTAATGAAAGAGTTGAAACTTTCGGAACATTGATGAAATAAAATGCAAACATTCGCAACCTAATACAATAGTGCCGCGAGCGCAGCTAGCCGAGTAGGCAGCGTGCCCGTGGCCGAATGGCTATCGTGCTCGCCTTCCACGCAAAGGGCCGTGTTTCGGTGCCTGGGAGCGGACGCGCCTTTTTGGTATATCTGTAAGTGTCGCGTTCTGGTAAATTGAAGAACCCTGTTGGGCTTGTTCGAAGTGGGAGTGTTTTTCGCGCCAAACCTTCTAGGCCAAATGTTTTAGAAGCCCAACCGTGTACAAAAGAGGCTCACCGTGACGATCCGGAGTCAGTCTCGCCCCAGCGCTCGATCCTACTGTTGCGCCGCCATCGACGCTAACCTCCTTCTGTTTTGTTTTGGGCACATGTTCGCCCCTTTAAACGTTAAGTTTCTGCAGTGATTCGCCGCCTCATCATTTGTCATTGCTGACAATAGCAAAATGGCATGATGAAAACAACGTAAGATAGGACCTCCAAGCTTCTTTCATACTGCATAAGAACCACAATAGAAACTGTTCGAGAATAATTTTTGTGGATTTAACTTAATCTCTGCGTCTTTGGGTACTAAGCACGAATGAAAAAAAAAAGATAGTGATTGTTGTTGATCTATAAGAGTGACATCAAAGGTGCATTCTTGCCGACGGAGTCGCAGCGTCGTATTTCTCGTCGAATATTGTTCCCTCGCCGACCCGCCTGGGCCCCGATGCAATCTGCTCGAATCCGACAGTTCATAATGTCGAGGTTCATATTAGCGTGCAGCGGCAGCACCTGGCGAACTCGGTAATCGATAATATGTATGCGGTCGTGAAATTCAATATCTATGCAAAACACGTGTTTATGGCTTAAAATGCACGCCCTATTCCGGTTTTTTTTTTTCCTTTTTGGCTCTCGACTTTTTAAAAATTATTATTTCGCATTACATTTTTAGTTAAAAGTGAGCCGCGCTCAATGCGGATATTTATAAAGTGTCAACTAGAAAAAAATTTAGTTGTCAGCGATTCGGTATTGCGTATACGCTCCCTCTGAGTTTACGTGAGGAATCACTTTCAAGAACAAGGCAGTGGTCCTCCATAGTTTTACTTTAGAGCGCAGCTCTTAGACGTCCTTTCCCGCATATAGCGGCGTCGGCGTCGCCGTCGGCGTAACCGCCTAGCAGTCCCATAATGCAACACTGTGCGCGTTGCATTATGGGACATTCAACTTCTCCGCTAATTTTAGCGTGAAATCTGAATTGGTGTGTATGTTTGTTACGTCCAAACATGCAACACTACGCGCGTTGCATTATGGGGCCCCCACCCCATTCTCTCGTCGCCCTCTCTGGCCTACCCTCAAACAAAAACAAACAAAAAATCAAAATATCAAAATGTCAATATATACATATTTATATATATATATTTCTTTTTCGAATTCTTTGCACACGTTATATAGCAAAATCAAAATACCTCAAGAGCTGCGCTCTACTTCCGCATTAGAGAGAAGGGTAAATGTCTGTAATGTTTTATGTATAATGCTTAATCTAGCTGATGTATTTTTGTGTTTTTTTTATGCTCCCTCTAAGTTGACATTGCATGTTTATAATCGGTGGCAGAAAACGAATATGCTATCGGCATTGTTCTTGTTAGCGGCTGTGGTCAGTGACTACAATACGTGCACCGAAAAAAAAGTAATTAATATTTAATGGGAAGTAAGTTTTTGTTTTCAGTTAGTAATTTATTATGTAATTGCATAACATTGCTTTTCATCGGAAGTAATTGTAAATTCCTTCAATTCTCATTACTGACCCGCTACAAACGCTACTTCCTGACATCCTAACCCTAGCCCATTTCCGTATGTCGCGCCATCATAAACTAGCTACTCGTCTGGTTGTTTTTTGTTTTGTTCTTTCGTGACTGCAATCAGCGTCGAGAAAACGTTTGGGGGAGACGCGCGCCGAAGTTTCCCATACATACACGTCAAGCCTACGCCGGGACATCTCATTAGAAAATAGTCCCCGGAGCTGTCACAAAACCTGCCAGAAAAGCTGTCACACGAGCGGAATGAGGTGACAGCTCTTTGTGCGGTCTCGAGCCTACCTCCCCTCTTAGGTTAGTTTGACTACCGGCCGCCACTTCCGGGGGTGGCGCCATCGTTGTCTGGTTGACACGTTCGAGCTTCACGCTCCTTCGGTCCGGCAAATCGAGGAAAGCAAATTACGGAAAAAAACATTGGTCTTTTTTCTTTTTTTTTTCTTTCTGCGTGTACTTCATTCCCGAGGTGTTTATTTACGGCGTTGTCGTCGCAAGTAGGATTTCCGACGACCATGTCATATCGCGACTCCAACCAAAGGAAGAAATACTATAATCAAAAAGGTGTTTTTCGGGAAGCTAATTGAAATAAACAATAGTGGGGGAATTGCTTTTGCGATCACGCAGTGGAAGTATTCTTTTTTTTTCCTAAAGATTGACAAAAATGAATATGTCCCTATCTAGGGACCTAAGTGCCAATAATACTGCGGGCAATACACAAGCCAAAACCTAACCATGGCCTGCAACGTGCTATAATGACCTCATGCGTGTGTTTCCTTTTTATCCCCCTGTAGAAAGAACGTCGCCGCATGGTATTCGCTCCGTTTATTAACCAACGAATAAATTTGGAAAGCAAGAAATCGTCTCGTCGGATCAAAGAGTCCAAAGGTATGCCCGTGATTCATACGCCAGAGGTCCCCCTTTTACGGAACATCAACTTTCCAAACGCGCCAACACGTCGGTCTTCTTGGT
This sequence comes from Ixodes scapularis, assembly GCF_016920785.2. Lineage (NCBI taxonomy): Eukaryota > Metazoa > Arthropoda > Arachnida > Ixodida > Ixodidae > Ixodes > Ixodes scapularis. Next base: position 126,598,231 of record NW_024609879.1, on the reverse strand, counting down.
GTAATCTCAAATTCCTGGACGAAGTTTAGTCCCACCGAAGTATTCTTTCGTGTATGATACATTTCATACTCCGGTAACAAAGAAATCCTTAATACCGAACGAAAAAAGGGAAAGAAAATGATGTTCTGTAAGGATTGGATTCGATTTGAGCAGGTATTTTTTAGAATATAAAGCGCCAAAAACGAGAGGACAAAAAGGGAGAGTAAACAAGACAAGCAGGTATTGTTTTGCGGTCTTCCAGTAGCAAAATTAAAATCTTCAGAAAATACTCTCGTTTCCTTCCCTAATTTTATACAATGTTACTGAATTGGGTAGTCATAATCATTAGCCTATACCTTCTTTTTGGTGTTTTTTTGTTTTTATAAATTTTTTTTGCGCAGTTTTAAGTGCCAAGCGGAAATCCTCGTCGTGTCTGGAAGAATTATAAAATAAGCTCGCTTAAACAAAGGAGGATAAAAACGGCTGCAATCATAATGGCCCTCAATCATTAAGTTTTTTTTTTGTTTTTTTCATGCGCGCTAATTGACGTCAGTACTTCATTAATGGTCCCGGATTTCATCATCAATTTTAAAAAGGTATTTTATACATATTTAGCAATTACTTTTTTTTTAACTGTCGGACGTGGAGAGTAATATGACTGAATATATTAATACAATATACTGAAAATTATGTTTTATTGAGGGAAAAATTGATTTATCGATTACGTCAGAAAAAGACAACAACTAAACAATGTAATCAAAGCAATATATTCACGCATGCGTTGTTTCGCTTAGACCAATATGTAATTAATTACTCTGTGCTCATGAGTTTGCGACCTTTTCTTGAAAAGGTCACTTAATTATGTTTAATTAATATCCTTTTTGTAGGTGGCCGGTGATTAATAGTAACTGACTTATTTTTTTTTATTGAGTGCAGAATTGCATACGTTAACTACGCTTCTCAGATGAATATAGTTCTAGTCGCAACACCAATTGTAATAGGTGGCTCCGAGGCGCGAACGCCGGCCTACGGATCCCCCCGGGGGGGGGGGGGGGTTGAATCCCGATTGAGATGCCTGCAATCTAACGCTTGAGCGAAGATGGCGCCGTGTATTTGTGCTTTCGGTTGCACGTCAAAGGGATCCCCAGGTGGTCCAAGGTAACCCTCAGCCCTTCGCTGTGGCGTGCCACATGTCCTTCATTTGCTTGGCAATCAAATCCCCCAAAACGTGCATTAACTATACAAACAGAAAATAAGGACACAATTGAAGACAAAGCAATCCTCGCAGAATCTTATCTAGACGCCCACCGCGTTAAAACGCCCTCTCGCAAGGCTGTCTAATATCCATGCTGGTCAGAAAGAAAATAAACCAATATTTGCTTTAATGGCGGCTGAGTATCATTTGCTGGACGGCAACTCAAAACTGCGCAACCAAAGTAAATTTGAAACCCTTCATTACAGTTTATTTTCCTTTTTTTTTTTTTGATGTTGACTACTCTCTAAGATATTCCCCCGGTTAGAGCTCGCACTTAGTCCGACAAGATCGACTACAGCATATCTCTCGACTGTGTACAAAAGTTGGGGGGTTACACGATTCGAAGGGATATGCGACGAAACCGCCAAAACAACGCGTACAAATAAAAAAAAAAGGTAGAAAAACGCGATTAAAGTATAAAAAAATGAGATGAACTTGCACGTCTGCATGCATTCTATACTCGCGTTTTGTTTTGCCTATCTATTTTGTCCCCTAGGCACGAAATCGGAAAACCACCGTTTAAAAATGCAAGTGCCAAGTTTCCAGGAGTCGGGCGGGAAGCGTTCACGCCGAGGTGAGAGGTGGCGAGCTAATGGGGGCCTCGCGAGCCGCCTCTCACAACAACGCAAACACGCACAAAAAAAAAAAAGGAAGACAAAAGAAGCAACCTAGAGTCGACAACATCGAATCAACCCAAACTTCAAGCTCGCAGCAGCTGCTGTTACACCACGCGTTCGCAAAACCTAAATCTCGCTAAACAAGCAAACATGCAGGAAAGAAGATACACGATATCGGATCCAGAAAACAAAGAACTAAGGACCGCAGTATAAAAAAAATATAACGAGAAGAAATAGACGCTATACCGAAGCACGTTTGACGAAGCGAACGTTGAAGGGAAAGAGGGGGGGGCTGCTAGACCATCATCTGCGCTGAATATTTCAGAAGCAGGCTTGGATCCATCCTTCGTCTTTCCTTGCATCGGGGACAAGCTGGTTGCCTCGTTGTTGTACGCGCGGCCTCAAAAATTTTTTGCTAACGTCTAGTAAACAAACATGCAGAAAGTCCGTAGTCGCCCCCTTCCCCTCTCCTCTCTTTTCCGGCTAGAAAGTATCGTGGTGCATACGGATGGCGTGTGTGTTTCCCGTAGAATGAATTTTTTAAGCTGAACCGACCCCCCCCTCGACCTGATATATCCGGCGGCAAGAAGTTTTTGAGCTTGACTATATGCATCTCTGGTATTCTTTTTTTTTATTATTTTTTCACTGTCTTTGCTTCACTGCTTTTGTATGTGTGTTTGTTTTTATCTTGTGTTCGTGCTTTGTGGAACAAAAAGCTTCTCGGTGGCACGCAAAAACGAAAAGGAAAAAAAAAGAACTGTTTATTTTTATTTGTTTGCTTTCCCTCCGAAATCGCAGTAAAACTGTGTGACTTTTTTTTTTTTTTTTTAATCGATTTTGTGTTGCAATGTGATGTCAGACGAAATTATTTTTTCCCTTCGATTTTTGTCTTGAGACGACTCACCAAGTCACCTCATTTCTTCAGCCATTGCTGTTTTCACGTTTCAACCAGGGTTGGAATTATTTCAACGTTCAGCGAGGTAAACGACGCCGAGGGCGCTGAAGACGTCAGCAAGCTGAATGCAGGGTCAGGGTTGTAGGCACCACCGAGGACCCAAAAAAGTGGATGCGAATTCCTCTCGCGCACGTTATAATACTAAGAAGATTTGTGGGAAAAAAATGCAAACGGACTATTGTTTTACTAGGAATGCAATTCTCCATTAAAACGTCGCACTCCTCCAGCGACTTGAAGCTATGACGTACCCCCCCCCCCAAACAGCACCCACCCACCCACCCACCCTCACACACACACACACGCACACGCACACACAGACACAGACACACATACACACAGACACACAGACAGACAGACAGACACACACACACACACACACACACACACACGCACACACACGTCGCCCAAGAGATTCCTTGAAACGGGCGATAGTGAGGAGGACGCAGAAGAGGCTGTCTCTCGCCTCCCTTCACCCCGTAATTCCCGACAACGAATGGCCCAAGGAGTCGGTCTCTGTGGGGTTGAGGGAAGGGAGGGGGGGATATTAATGGCGAACCGCATTGGTTGCGGTGTTGTCCGTCTTGCAACTACTACACGTCACCGCCGCCATTTGTCTCCCCGCTGCGAGTAGGCCGGGCCGCAGTTTCGGCGTATCTATGTAGTTTTCGGGTATTTGCTTCACCGCGCCGGCCGTGTATAAAAGTGGCCATCTTTCGCCTCCCGCGTCTGCTGGGCGGTGTGCAGACCTTTCTGTTTTATTCTAACCCACACGCTAAGAAAACAAAAAAGTGTGTGATCTGGAGAGATGCAGTCGTTCGGTTGGCGTACGTTGGGATACAGTCTTCGAGATCGTGGCCGAAGTTTCGGCATACGCTACACCAGGGAGCGCGGCACTGTCCTCGGACGTGTCCGGCTTGCCTACATCGCAGACATTGCGGTGCTCTGTCAGGCAAGGAGACAAGGATGGTGGTTCCCAAAATCTTGAGCTAATGCGGGAAGCTGTCCGCAGTCACACCTTCGTTCGATTTAATTTGTAGTATTCTTGTGGTTTCCTCTACTTCTTCGAAGCCGGAGTGCCACTTGTCTCGAACGATGGTTTTTTTAATTTTTTCAAACGTGGAAAAGCACTTGCTACATTTGTATCTGGGACGCTAGTTGGAACCCAGTGCACCTTCATCGACAGCGCAGTCTTGCTGCCGTTTATTATCAAACATGTAATGTTCTTTACTTAAATCTCTCGGAGCTGGAGCAATCTTTCTTTTTTCTTGGCAGAACGCACGGTGAGCAGCCACACATGGTTGTAATGGAAGGCCCCAAGTGAATCTAGCTCGTTTGGGCTGATGATTTTCTTCAAAGCAGGATCGAAATCGTCGATGCGGTATGGCCCGGCTGATGGGTCCCCACGAGAATCAGCGAAGTTTTAAGCAGCTTACCGTTGGGAAGGGGTGGCAGCAAAATCTTGTATTCCGTTGTACGTGGTGCAGACGGGGCAGAAGCAGAGAAATAGTTTCAGAATATTCCCGGCTCGGCTAAGCCGTTGAGGTTTCCTTTACGGAGCCCGTTTCCTACGCGGCCATTCAGCTAGTCGTCGTCTTCGAACTGCCACTCGGCCACCGATAACCCAAACGCACCTAACTAATATAGTAACCACAGTAGTTATGTTTCTTAAAGGGCACTAACACCCCAAAGGTCGTATTGTTTGTTGTTGTATAGAACGATGCTAACTGTAGTCACAAAAACGCAAAAAAACAAAAGAAAAACCTCAACATGACAAAAAATTTGCGCGCGCGCGCGCCTTTTTTATTTTTGGCGTTTTTCACTCCCGCTCCTCACCTCCTCGCGTCTTTGGATTTCAAACGTCAAACGTTATGAAATTTAGAAGCTTTGTAAGCGACATTTCTAGAACCTTTAATAATGACATTCGTAAAACATGTTTTTTTAAAGCAATTGCGACCGCACTACGGCCCTTCTTGAAATACCGAAAATCCAAATTTGAAGTGACGTCGCCTCCTGGTTTTTTATCCCACTCGGAAAACATAGCGGCGCTCTACGCATGTAGCAGAGGATGAGCGGTCAGTCGGGGAATCGGACGAAGTGGTCTTTTTTAGGTGCCCGACGACCTCTCAGACTTCGAAAAGGAAATCGTCAAACGGTCAAAACAAACTGGATTTGGTGTCTGTCTATCGTATAGTTTCGGTTGTGACTCCGCCGGGGCAGCCTTTCACGCAGAACCGGCGCGATGTGGCCCCTTTCGTTGCTGACAAAAGTCCACTGCGCGTTCTTTTCCACCTCACACCATTTCAGAGAATTTGAGGGCGCAGAAAAGGGCACTAAAAGAACTCCAAACTCGGAAGTCAAGCGTCGTCTGCACGCAGCCGTTGGTTCCCGGGACGCCGGCGAACACAACACTTAAAGGCCGACGACCAGACTCGAGATTCTGCAAGGCAGAAGATCCTCCTCACCGTGGGGGAGGAGGAAACAGGCAACGGTAGACAGGGTAGAAGGGGGAGAGGAGGAAGCGAGAAAAAAGTGGAAAGCGTGAACTGGTCGTCGGCCTTTAACTGCGGTTCCGGGAGGTTTCAGAGAAACTCGTCTGTCAGCACGGCTCGATATTTGACGTCACTGGACTAGCGCGGATCGCTCGGGAACTTCGAATTCGGCATTTGAAAATTGTTTGTTTAGTTCACAAATACTGAATTCTCAAGTTTCGAATTTTAAGAATAATGTCTGAACATAATTTTCAATCGTTTCGAATAAAAAAAAAATTGGCGTACCAGTGCCACTTTAACATCGTCGTACGCAGTAAAAAAAACTATCGATAATTGTAGGAAAACGTTAATAATTAAATTATGGCAGCGTTCTTTTTTTTTCGCTCAAATGTTTTAGTTTTAGTGTCTCCCGGGAGAAGCGGTCGACGGTTCCCATTCAGACGTTTACTGTACTTATACCATATGATCAAATTACTGGTAATAAATTACTTTTCAGAGTATTTCTATAATATTGTTAGTACTTTTGTTACGTCGTAAATTAAAAAATAAATCGGGTTACCTTTTGGAGCTAATAAAATAACCTCTATCCATCGCTATTTTTTCAATCCCTTTCACATCGGTTTTCGCGGCCTAACAACCACTTAATCACCACCATTGCGAGCAAAAAACGAAACAAAACAATAAAGCTGCCATATGTTTGCTTTATTAGTTTCTAAATCTTGCGAACGGAAAATAAGCCGATTGTTAGCGAGCCGCACAAAAGCAGGTCAAACTCTCTCGCAGGAAAGTTAATATCGTAATCGTTGTGATTCGAGCTGGGACTGTGAAATCCCAGTTCTCTACAAGGGCCTTTCAGCGCAATACTTGTTTCTTTGTTAATTTATCACGTGTGTCTTTAATAACCGTCCAAACAATCTACCACTCATCTTTCTTTAAAAAAAATATATAAATCCGGTTTAGACATGCCCACAAGATACCCCACATCCAGATATCACCAATGCTAACAAGCGCCAATATAAAGAGAAAAAAAAAGTGAGTTTTTTGCATGCAAGAAAGGCACTTGGCGTTCCCCAAAACAAGTTTAGTACTTAAGGGAAGATGGGCCGGTTCTGCATTTGTGAAAAAAACACTTGAATTGCGTTCAAATGGCCTTTAGAATAACATATATCACAATTATATTTCAATGCGACGCTCCGAAGAGCCATAGGAGCAATTTGAAAATAGGGCTGAAGCCCCGCCTCCCTAGCTTTGGGCAGCTGAAAGATCCGTCGATGACGTCACGGACAGCGACTGTCTTTCGCGTTTTCTCGAGTAAAACAGTACTTACCCAGCAAATGGTTTGGGTATTCGGGTTCACAGGGTCGAAATACACTAGAATTCACATCTAACTATTTTTTTTTTTTTTTTAAGAAGCTCCTTAGCTTTCTTTTAGTAATCCGACGATTCTAATACACCAAGAGACAGTACGAAATTATGGTGTTTGCCACCCAACAGAAACATCGTTAATAAAAAAAATTAAGTACTCAATGCTACGAGCCTTTTTTTACGCTTTCTTTCTCGGTGTCCCAAGTTATAAGGACATCAAGCTTCCGAAGTTAATCGAAAAAAAATAGCGCTTACTGTTTCGAGTAACAGTTTCTTCGCTTCAGTGCCTGTTTGGGGGTCCACTCTGTTTGGTACAGCATAAAGTGTGAGTATACACAGCCAAACGATGACGCTATCCGAACTAGCCGTAATGCCGACATCGACTGCATTTATTATCGTCGAGTTTCGAGGAATTCCTTTCGACTCCGTTCGTTCGCCTCATGGCTCGAGACGTCGGCGCCCCCCCCCCCCCCCCCCCCCCTTTCCCCCGGTACGTCTTTGTTTTGTAACACAGGTCTGGCAACATTGTCCTTGTTGTTGTTTCTTCGGTGACGTCTTGGATTTATGGTCGAGAGACGTTTTTGGCGGACTTGTCGCGGTCTCGGCGCGTATAGTTGTGTCGCGGTATACTATAGTCGCTTTGTATACGGGTGTGTTTCGAAAAAGTCTCAGCCCTGTCAGGGAGGCTTTGCTGTTGTCGCGGTCTTAGCGGATATCCAGATGTCAGTCTTTTGTTTGGGGGCGGTGCTTTGTTCTGTACCCGTGGGCGGGGTTTAACTCGCCACAGTGACAACTCGACCGTTCCTTTGCTCGACAATCCTGTTTTGGGGATTTTTCGCCTCGCAATTCCGCTGTCATCGGCCCAACTTTTTCGAAGTGAAACGTTGTCTATATTCGGGCCTTTACAGTCGGTGACAGGTTTAAGAACTCCAGCAGAGGCGCCACCTCGAGCCATGAGCTTTTCTGCTTTAGATAACGATTCGTATCACGCGCAGTCAAAGCACTGCGGAAGTCCAAAAGCAACGTGCTCAAACCGGAGCGTTAAACCGGGTTCTCTATATATGCTAAATATAGTGTATGGAGACAAAGTGAGGGAGAGGAGGACGAGTTATGATCGGAAGGGCAGTGGCTATACTACACGCCAAAGCCGGCTGCCCTTGTGTCTATCCACCGTGTCTAACTGAGCAAGAGCGTCGGAGTCTTCACGTCGCGCGGGATCTGGTGTCTCTGACTTCATCGCGCTCTCTCCCCTTCTCCTCTCCTTCAGTTTATCTCCGCATAGCTGCGTGCGCGAGTAAGCACCCCGTCCATCGTAGGACTCAAGAAGCACGGAGCGGTAATTCGCGTCTCCAGCTCGACGCTCGCCCTCCTGCGACGGAAACGGGAAGCGCTCTAGTGAGGGTCCCCCGATTCTCCTGCTCAGCGGGCACGGCAGAACTGCTCGCGGTCATGGCTCGCAAAATTTCATTTCCCAATGCAAACAACACTCTTCACTGTCCCAATGTGGTGCATGCAGCCGGTATGGGATTGTACCTTACTGGAGAGTTTTAGTTTTGCGTATAGAACCAAGTGCTGTGCGTTTGCGTTAGGGTGGCGTGCTCCACGTTGCGCGTGCGCATCGTCGGCATGCTTCGATTCAAGACCGCAATTTCGGGCTCCGCGCACGCGCAGCGTGGAACACGCAAAGCTTACGCAAACAAACAGCGCTTGCGTTCGCTCGTATACGCAATACTAAAACTCACTACTGTTTCGCCGGCTTCCAAGGCCAACAAAACGTGCTGCGGTGAGCAGACGTACAAGCAGGTAGTCGTTTCTTCGAACTGCAAAGGCTGAGATGGGCAAAACGACGGCGAGCAAACACAAAAGTAAATAAATGTTAAAAAACAGTAGTAATTAAAAAAAATACCACGCTTTTTCTTTTTTTTTTTTCCGGGGGGGGGGGGGGGGGTGTTGTTGTGGAAGGATATCGGCAGCGACTTTGGAAGTTTGCCGATTGTCAAAAGTCGTAACTTCGATAGCACCCAATTAATCTAATTTTGCATGAATCTCTCAAATTAGCTGGAATGTTGTCATTGATTTTACGCTTTATTTATTTTATAACTTGGTAATCGAAAATGATGCAATTGGCGCTAGTGATGATAACTAGCTCACTTTAAATTGTCATACTTTTTCGCGCGTTTGAAGTTAGATCATAAGCAACTAATTATTTTAAAGCTTAAAAATTGCGTATTAAAATATCTTGTAGGTTTAGAAAGAGTTATATACGTAAAGACCGGGGACAACACAACACATCACATCTTCTGTCTTTAGGTATATAACTCTTTCTAAACCTACATCATTACCAACGCGCTCACTAACAAGTGTAAAATATCTTAATTTTAATATTTATACTATTATCAATACAGATCGCGGCAATGTATGCCCCCAAATAACGCAACGATCACAAAAATAAGCTATTTAACCATAATAGTCTTTCCTGAAGGCTATCATTTTGTTTTCTTTTTAGCACATGAAAACCTCTGACATTGTTATCAAGATAGACACGCAGTCAAACACTGGATGCAATATAAACTCCTAAGCGCCACGTGTTGCTTTAAAAAACACGCACACTTCGGCTGCCTGACTTGGATTCCGTCTTTGAATATTTCTAGTGAGAACAGCGTTTCTTAATTCATACGTTTTGTGAACCTATTTTATAAATTGAATTTATTCTGTTATTCTTGTGCTGCAAAAATGTGAAAACAATTAATCATCTATACACCCAGAAATCCATTGAAAGGCCCGCAGTTCATTATTCCATATGACAATTATCTGAGCGGGAAAAGGCAGCGAGAATGCACGAATATCAGCACTGATTTTTTTCAACAAACAATATTATGCTATCTTACCTCTAAAGGTAAGATAGCATTCTTAAACTAAATATTTACGGTGTCAGACAATTTTTGAGTTATGAAAAAATCTGAAATTCAGACCTATACCAAGAAATTAAATCCAAAATAATGGTTAGTTTCGGTTTCGCTCCGGAATTAAAACGTACCTCCTGTCCTAAATATTACGCTAAATATCTTTTATTTTATTTTTTTTTTTTTCAGGATAAAGAGGTCATTTGCGCTCATAACACCCTAGTTTCCCAGTATTACCAGAAATAATTTGTGTCGCTCAGTGAAGCCAGCACACAGACAGGCTCAGCAGTGGCAAACATCTCCGACCCTCACTAAACCCGCCATTTGGGAGAACGAGTGGCGCCAGCTATAGTGAATTGGGTGTTGCGAATAACCCCAAAGCCAAAAGTGCGACCAGCTTAAGGCCCCCACTGCGTTTGCAAAGCTCTCGGTCGCTCTAATTCGTACACTATGAGAGGTCATTTTGTTTTCGGTGAGAACAACTCCGATTAGAACTGCGCGCACGGCCTTTCTTACAAGGACGTCTTGTGCATGGGAGGTCAGACCGGCACCTTTATGACGGGAAAGCCTGGCTAAAAAGTTAAGATGCAGTTGCAATCTTTGTACGCAAGAAGTGTTTGCGTAACCGACCGGGATTGCTCCGTCACACAAGGTATAACAAGATAGGACGAAAGGTTTTCTTGCCCTCCGTGAAGAAAACGGGACAAATAAAACAACCTACCATTCGTTAAATAGACTTTGTGTATCGAATGATCCTATATACATTGAAAATCAGGAGATAACTTTGCCTTCTCGTTTCTTTTTCTTTTTTTTTTCGCGATTGTTTTGATTCGACTTACTTTTATCTTGTGATTTGACAATAGCGCCGACTCGGTCAATCTGATATAAAGTTACTTTAAAAATAAATATCACCAGTTCAGAGCTGCCTTCAACCATCGGAAGATGAATCGACATTAACTTTTTTTTTTTTTTTCGATGGCGTAGAGATTTAAGTGTTTAACAAGGTAATCATTAATCTCGTGTCTTCAAGTGAAACTGGAATTAAAATAAAATGATCGTCTCGCGTTCAGAAATAAGTTAAACATGATTAACAATATTTGCTAATGACAATTACACCCGTGTAAATTAAACGAATTGCTATATTTTTTTCGCTCTAAACGGCCGAATCTGGCAAGCGTGTCTCGGGAGGTCTGCTATCTCAGGCGCATTCGTGACGTCATTTGTCTCAGCTCGGCCAAGTCTACGGCGAGACTGGTGTGGTGTCGAGCTTCGACACTTGGTGGAGTCGACGCATTAAGGCCCGTTCACACACTCGCGACTTCTTAGGACCGAGCGCCTTGAACCCTCTCAAAATGTATCACGACGAGAAGACACACTGGCACCACCTATCGGGGTAGCAGTGGAACACTTCAGTGAAACCTTCGCTCTAGTGAAATGCATTTGCAGGGTCACCGTATTCATGGCGCCGCCGCGTCAGTGTGTTCTCTAGACCTAAGAGTTTTTAAGGGGTTTTGAGGCGCTCGATTTTAAAGAGTCGCAAATGTGTAAACGGGCCTTTGCAACCGAACCGTTCGAGATGCCCGAAGACTGGCTGGGCGATATGTGCGATGGAGGAGTGACACACTTGTGACCTGCAAACCAAAACTACCCTGACCTCCTCCTCCTCTTGGTCTCACCCCACTTCCCGCCTTTCTTTCATTTATTTTTTTTAATTTTTTTCTCAGCCGCAGAAGTTGAGGTAGGCGCGGGAGAGAAGGGAAATTCGGTTTCGCCGAGTTTGACAGGCAGTGCGCTGCTTTTAAAGGACAACTGACGTGACGGCATTAAGCAGCTTTTGGAATATCGACGGATACGATTTGGAAATCGTTTTATTTGCTTTAAATAAAACTTTCCTGTCTTTTCGAAGAGAAAAAAATGGCGTCTTTGTGGTGTTTCAACAACGTAGTCAACATCTGGACAATAAAATAGGTGCCACAATTTTGTTTCAGTATCCCTATAACGCGCACTACATAGTAATGGTTTCCCGAAATGAACCGAGCTCACGATGATTGAGTGAGCAGCTCGAGTTTTCGCGCCACGCGTCGTCGAGCTGCCAGCCTCCAGAATACAGGTACGGTACGTCAACGTGTATATGGGGGGAAAAAATAAAGAAAAAGAGTTGTATGCTATTGCACAGAAACACAAAGAAGACAGTGGGTGTGCGGTGTGAAAAAATACACCATTGGGAAAAGTGGTTTATCGATGGGTCCTATTCGTTCCCCTTACTTACATTGTATCCTTTGGGGATCAGAGAAAATTTGCCGTCCGGGAGCCTTTTTTTTCCCCCTCCCTTTCCCTAAGCCTCCCCTTCCGTCGGCCATCGGGACGCACGATAGACGTGACGAGAATCCAAGATGGCGACGTGTTCGGTCGGTTGACCAGGTGACCGAAGGCGCCGCCTTTCGCCTTCCTGCTGGTCGCTCCCGTCCCTTTTTGTTCCTATATACTAACCTTGTCCAGAACTCTGTTTTATGATGTCTCCCTTCTTTTTTCTTTTCCTATTGCCATCTTGTCGTGTTTGTTGCGCTCTTTCGTTTGTAGCTGATTCGCTTGCTCCCTTGAAAAAAAAAAAATTAAACGCCAGAGGGGGCGCAAAGCGCAGCTATAAGACAAAAGATGGCCGCCTCCAGTGTGTCCTGGCGCGAGCAGACGACGCTCACGAAGCAAACGACGCGCGACCTTCTAGGGAGAAACAAAAATGGCGGCCTACTAGTGCCGCTTTTTCAACGGTTTTCCTTTATATCATCTGCTTTTACGGCGCAAAAAAAAAAAAAAAAAGGTGCTTTATATTTTTTAGATTTTGTTCTTATTATATGTTGCTTTGCTTCAAAGTTATTGTCACCGGTCTTGGGAGAAAGCGCTGACGTCTTTTCGTAACCTCGCGGCACTTTGTTTTGCGTTCCGCCATATTTTGTTTTTTGTAAGCACGTAAGCTTCGCGAGCCGAGAGAATGTAAAGGGGTGTTCGCGATTGTTTAGATCTATAGTATATAGGCGTGTTTACGTTCTTACTCTTTCTCTCTTTTTTTTTTCGTTTCCCTCTTTCTCTGCTTGGTTTGTTTTCATGTTTGGTGTGTTAAGGTAAGGCTGTGTTTTGATTTAACGGAGAGGAAACGTCCTTTGGCGGGATAAAAGGTTTCCCACCAGGGTCGGCCGCCCGCACGGTGGCGCTGCCGAAACTTGTATGTTTGTATTTTTAGGCTGACTAAAATCTAGGCTCCCTCTTTTCCGCGACCCTTCTCCCCCCAAACGCAACAACAAAAAAAGCTAAAGAGAAAGAAAAGGAGAGAGAGAGACGAAATCTAAAAGATGCTTCTCAATCCCCTTTTCTTCCGTCCTTACTCACAGACCCATTGTTCTGTCGCGCTCTTTTGTCCGCCATCTTTCATGCTTCCCCCTCTCCACCCACCATTTTATTTCAGCCTTCTCGGCTTTTTTTTTTCTTCTTTCTCTCACTCTCTCTCTCTCTCTCTCCCAATTTGGTCTTACTATCTTGCGACACACTCCATACTTTAACATGGAGCGCCGCCGACGGCTTCTACTGTTGTTGTTCTCATTTTTCAGAAAGCAATTCATTGAAAAAAAAAAAAAAAAAAGATCCGAATAAATAAAACAAAAATGCTTCCTCCCATAAAGACGGCTCAAGAAAGAAAGGGTGAGGAAAATGGGGAGGGATTACAAAAGGGATCAGATACCTTCGCCCAATTGTTCTTCCCAAGTTTGCGCTGAGAAATATGAGTTAGAATAATGCGGTGCGACGGACCGCTACTTAGAAGAACGTCTTGCCGCGCTTAAAGGAGCTTATGGAAGATGGAGACGCTTCCGTTACGCAACTTGAGATTAGTGTAATCGCTTGACATTGCAAGCAAGCGTGTTGCACGACCTCAGTGTGGAAGTGACAGATGAGACAGTGGGGGAGGAAAAGGGGGGGGGGGGGTGCGGTACAGTGGTGCTGATTTTGTCGTCTTTTCCCCTTTCATCTTTGGTATTTGTGGCCACGTGTCTGCGAGCGTCGGCGTTGAGAAAGAATATGCAAATAGTATGCGTATACCGCGAACAAGTAACCGCCGCTAGTGTAGCAAAGCTTGTCAGGATCCTTTCTTTTTTTTCGATAACTAGATATAGTGAAACAAGATGGAAGGATATAAAGTTCCTTGCTACCCGTGCTTTTTTTGTTTGTTCGATGGATGCATATATGTTATGATGGGATATTAATGGCTATACGCTCCGCAACGGGCGGTGGCTTGCGCCACCTAGCCTAAGTTTGCATTTTAGTGATGTTCATTCTAAAAATGTTGGTGAAATTCGAAATCCAAACTTAATTGGGAGAAAATGCGATTAAGCCTATTACATTCTATATATCTATATATATATCGATATAAAGATAGAGGGAGAGAGAAAAAGATTTTTCTTTCGCGCCTTGAGTGGGTCGTTTTTGTTTTGTGCAGATTACATGCTATTTTTTTGTTGTTTTTATTGGGCTCCGTAAAGTATTTGGAGAATCGCAACTCAATTTGTAGCGAAAGAAGACTCCAATGAATACCCCCGAAGAGAACATGCTCTGACGACGTTACAATTCAAGCTGAGTACGAGCATTCGAAGGACGGAAGTAGAAAAATCTATCTCATTTTTTTAGAGCGCTGCTCTTAGGCGCTGGTTTCCGAGTTGAACGGCGTCGCCGTCGGCGTAACCGCACGTTGCATTATGGGACGTTTCCCTTAATGATGTCACATGTGACCTCACGTGTGACTTCACAAAGGTAAAATTGTTACGCTAAATATGTCGGAAAAATGTTTCGCTAAGCTTGGCGAGAAAATTATTCCACTAAATTTAGCGAAAACTTTTTCCGACAAGTTTAGCGGGAAACTTTTACCCTCGTGACGTCACATGTTAGGTGTGACGTCAAGGGGAAAGTATTGGTAATTTAGCGGGAAAATGTACGTAAATTACCCTCTAAATTTAGCGGGAATATTTTCCCGCTAAATTTAGCGGGAAATTTACCAACATTTCCCTCTAAATGGGAGGAGAGCAGAAGAGGAGGAGGGGCACCCTCTCCTCCTCCTCCTCAAGAGCTGCGCTCTAATTCGGCGTTACAGAGAATGGTAAACGCCTTTCATTTTTTTTTATGTTATCCTTCGTGAAGGAAAGGTGAAAACGCATCATTAATTACGCCACGCTCTAAAGCTTCAGACACATTTCTCCCAAAGTAACACAAAAAACATGGTGTTCATTTCAGCCGTGACGGCATAAACGTATGCGGACATGCCTGAAGCGTCTTCGAAGCATATAGTTATACTAATGCACGCTAGGGGCTCAACTGGCGCTAGTGTCTATCCGACTTCCGGGAGGCAAATTGAAGCCGACAGCCACCACTGCAGTCTAGTTTTGCGGTGCTACCGTGCATTCTTGTGGGAAAACGCGCGTGCATTTTGTCTCTTCGCCGAAGAATAACGCGAGACACAGTTATTATTTGGGTCGTACGGAATAGTATGCACGTTTATTAACATTGTGAACGTGTAATTGCTTTTGTTAGCGCACTTTTTGTTCATCCGTGAACGATGTTTATCTTCGCGATACTTCAGGCCCGAACCTCTGTTCCACAGCAGGTTTGTTAAAACAAGCGACGATTCTAAGCGAAATAACAATCGAAAGGAATATTGAGTGTGTTCAAGGTTCGTAGGGTTAAAAAAGTTGACGTCGAAGTCCAGCCAAAGCTAAGCTTTTTCCTAGAGAGTGGGACATTGTAAATGTTGCAATCCAGTGACGCTTATATATTCCTAATGTGCCGGTTCTGACCTTATATAAAAATGACCCGTCTTGCGTCTTTACGAGGGTTTAACAAAATGCAAAAACGTGGAGAATAAAGTAGGTGGACTACGAAAGGTGTCGTATTTTATTATTTTCTATGCCGGGCAGCTTTTATCGCGCACAATTGTTCTAAAATATTTCGAGCGTACGGGAGATGTTTCGAATGTATATAAACAAGCATCTTTTTTCACACAAAGCATAAAGCATAAAGCAGTACTTATTAATAATCTGACTATGTTACGTGTCCTTCAATTTATATCTCAATCGTGCATGCATAGGGAGAGTTACTGAACCAGGGTTACTGCGTAGTTCTTGACGCGTCCTTCTTAATTTTTTATATGTCCTTCGTTCGTTTGGCGCGTATGTCCGCCATGATGAAAAGTTGCCAACGTTGCGCTAACAGTGTCCGACATTGCACATAATTACATATAGAAACCCGTTTTAGCACCAGTTTTAATGCACTGAATTAAAAGAAGAAAAATGCCGTAACTGATCAATTATTTCGTCTGCCTGACTGAGAAATGTTCCAAGCTACCTAGTACATACGAATTATTTGGGATCGCTGCTCTTATAATCGATCGCAGAGAGAAAATGCGCCCGCTTTTTCGCCATAGAAATGCATTACCGGAAGTCAATTTCCGACTGGTTGCTGTCTGCTTCCATTTGCGACAGTACACTAGCGCCATTTGAACCTCTAGCGTACATTAGGATAACTTTATGATTGGGAGCAAGCCTGCTTCATAGATATGTAGGCTTCTAACATGTCAGCAGATCATGTGGTCAATGTGATAGGACCGTCGGGCAAAGGAAGGAACACTCCTCAGGGATAGAGAGATTTAGGGAACCATTTTTGCACATATACGATGGAAACCCCCCGTACAAACTGCGCATGCGCGAGTCTGCGCATGCGCAGTAGCACATGCGCAGCTTGTACCGGAGGGCCCATCGTACAGTATCGGATGTACGAAAAACGGTTCCCTAAAACTCTATAGTGTCTGCAGACCACTGATCTCTATTGTCGTAGGCTGGGTCGCGGATCGGGAGCCCGTCCATGGCAGCACCGGCGGCCATTGCTTGACACCCAGGCAATTCACGCGAGTCTATGGGCGAAACACACAAAAGTAGGAGTATTGACGCTTGTACGCGGTGTTCGAATTTCATGATGCACTACGATCGTTATGTCTGGTGCTTGGAGATGAAATCGAAATATGTCAAGCGTTCGAACGCCGACAGGAAGAAAAAAAAATTAAAATGTACCGCACACTGTGCCGGCGTCGCTTGCATCAGTTATAAATGACACGTACCACAAACGAACGACACGCTCCGAGTTTTGTCACAGAAGCCCTCGCTGCAGTTCAAAGCAAAAGCTTGCACGTGAAGTGTACTCTGCGTAAGCGCTTGAAACGATGCGAATGTCCCAAGTAAATGCCCACCAACTTATCGTCTGCTAAGCTCCGATGCTTTCGAGATCACGATCGACTTCAAATTGATTCTTGCAACCCCTTGTCTCATTAAAAGTATAAAGAGGGCTATGTGGTCGCTGCGGAATAAACCTAGTACAAGGCGTTGTCCGCACTCGACTCAACCGTAGTCTTCATTTAAACCATCCCATTATACCATGTCACGTGATCGATCGGCTTACCGGCTGTCTAAAAACATGCTCCTGTTTACCCACAGCAGGTGTTGGCACTGCGCGTGCAGAAACTAGATTCGCGTGAAATGAAGGGTCTGCACATGCGTAGTACCGACAGCAGCACCTACTCAGCTCCGTGACGTCAAAACAACGCGTTGGTGTATAACTACGTACTGCCGCTTCGACGTGAACACTACGTTTAGCTGCGGGCATGCAGTTCTGCTCACAAGTGCTGTTCTCACACGTCCCAAGGCAGCATTCGCGGCTCTACGAGGAGAGGGTCTGTTTTTTGGAAGGGTTCTATTCCGATAAATTGTATGTCGCGAACAGTCGATCGGTTAATCAACTCGTACATTGTTGATTGCGACCCAAATTTATGGCCTCTTCAACAATGTAATCGCCGATCTGCTGATTACTATGTTGCGGCCGTTTGCGCTCTTCAGCAATGTAATGCGCCCGCTTGTATGTCGGGAACAGTCGATCGGTTAATCAACTCGTGCGTTGTTCATTGCGACCCAAATTTATGGCCTCTTCAACAATGTAATCGCCGATCTGCTGATTACTATGTTGCGGCGGTTTGCGCTCTTCAACAATGTAATGCGCCCGCTTGGACACGGCAACCCAGCCGTGATGATGTCGCTTAATGTACCACTACTCATGCAGGTTTGCACTTGGTGCCTACTCAACGCTTCGGGTCAAACGTCGTCTTCATCGCCTATCGGATATCGAGCTGACATGGCTCATCTACAGTCGCTACACGTGGCCAACATCTACAGCGCACCTTTCACGGGCACGATGACGTCAAAAAAACTTTAAGAAGCAGCGCCACCACTGCCTATAAAGGAAACGCAAGCGGCTGCGGGCGTCAGTGGACACGGCAACCCAGCCGTGATGATGTCGCTTAATGTACCACTACTCATGCAGGTTTGCACTTGGTGCCTACTCAACGCTTCGGGTCAAACGTCGTCTTCATCGCCTATCGGATATCGCGCTGACATGGCTCATCTACAGTCGCTACACGTGGCCAACATCTACAGCGCACCTTTCACGGGCACGATGACGTCAAAAAAACTTCAAGAAGCAGCGCCACCACTGCCTATAAAGGAAACGCAAGCGGCTGCGGGCGTCAGTGGACACGGCAACCCAGCCGTGATGATGTCGCCTAATGTACCAATACTCATGCAGGTTTGCACTTGGTGCCTACTCATCGCTTCGGGCCAAACGTTGTCTTCATCGCCTATCCGATATCGCGCTGACATCGCTCATCTACAGTTGCTACACGTGGACAACATCTGCAGCGTACCTTTCACGGGCACGATAACGTCAAAAGAACTCAAGAAGCAGCGCCACCACTGCCTATAAAGGAAACGCAAGCGGCTGCGGGGGTTACTGGACACGGCAACCCAGCCGTGATGATGTCGCCTAATGTACCACTACTCATGCAGGTTTGCACTTGGTGCCTACTCATCGCTTCGGGCCAAACGTCGCCTTCATCGCCTATCCGATATCACGCTGACATCGCTCATCTACAGTTGCTACACGTGGCCAACATCTACAGCGTAGCTTTCACGGGCACGATGACGTCAAAAGAACTCAAGAAGTTCTTTGACTTTTCTACCCCTCTGTAACAGGCCTGTTGCTCATACTAGCTGGAGATGTGGAGGAAAACCCAAGGCCTATTACGCAAGAAGTGTTTATAATGATATGATTCGGACACAAAAGGAGATCCTTGCTAAAATTACTGAGGTACAAGTAAAACAGACTTCGTCGGAAGAAAGTATGCTACAAATGCAAAACAGGCTACTCGCGATAGAAAAAAAACTTGAGAGCGTAGGTGAAACTAAGAACAGGCTTGCTAAACTTGAAAACTCTGTTAGTGTGTCTGATGTCGAAATAAATACTCTTGTAAAAGAGATTGATGACTTAGAAAATCGTTTAGTACGAAATAACCTTATCGTAAGGGGAATTAAGGAAGAGGCTTCTGAAAACGAGGATGTACTAATGAGGAAAATCAACAATGAGGTGTTTGACACTATACTAAATCAAAAACTGAACTCTATCCAACGTACACATCGACTTGGAAAAAAGATGACTGGTAGAGATCGCCCTGTAATACTTACAGTTGGGGATTTTAAAGAGAAAATGGCTATCATGAAAAACTGTGTCAAGCTTAAAGGTACCAAAATTAGCATCAATGAAGACTATTCCAAGAGGGTTGTTGAGCTTCGAAAGAACCTGTGGAATTCAACCGCAGAGGAGAGGAAAAACGGTGCCAAAGTTAATCTGGTCTTTGATAAGCTGTGGCTTAACAATGTTCTGTACGCCTGAAATGAAGTCAGCAATGAGAAATACAAGTGTCGCGTTCCTCCTGAAGCAAAAAACGAGTGACTAAAACAAAATGATTCAGCATGTTTTAAAATGTTAAACGTAAACGCCAGAAGTATTGCAAACAAGGTTGACGCGTTCGAAAGCATAATGCTAGAGCACGATCCTGAAGTAGCTGTAATTACCGAGACATGGCTTCATGAAAATATCTTAAACTCCGAAGTTACTCCACCAAATTATTCAATAATAAGAAAAGATAGAGGGGGAAGAGGTGGCGGAGTTGCTATTATGATTAAAAATAACATAAAATTTGATGTCCTTGAGGAAGTGCGGGATGTCGAAGCATTATGGATCAAGACAAAATTGAATAACCTTACAGTTTATATTGATGGCGTGTACAGAGCCCCAAATTCGCCAGTTGAAATGCTGTTAAAACTAAGGGGCTACATGGATTCCAATTTACGTTACGGAGACAACATATTGGTACTGGAAGATCTTAATTTACCTGGGATTGACTGGTCATGATATTCTCATAGAACGGCGGAAGCAGCTTGTTGCGATCAATTATTAGAAGTTGTATTTTGCTATAACTTATCCCTGGTGGTAACAGATTACACTAGAGTATGTTCAACAACGTCAACAATTTTAGATCTAGTTTTTGTTTCCGAGAGTTTAAAACCATCTTTTTCGAAATGTGAAACCGAAGAAGGCCTATCCGATCATAGGATGGTACTCGTCTCATTGAATGTTACCCCAGAAAAATCGGACAGTCATTCACGAAAGATGTTTTTGGATTTTAGAAGTGCTGATGATGTAAGCGTACTTGATTGCCTTGAACAATCGTTTGATGATTTTATGTTTCTTTACCAATCAAATGCTAGCCCAGACACGTTATGGGACTATTTTTCAAGCATGACACGGTATTGAGCGATTTATACCAAAGCGCCCTAAAAAAATCGCGAACAAAAATCCTTGGATTACAAGGGAAATAATCCATGCAAAACGACAACTGAAGAGGAAACGAGCGAGTTCACATGGTGCAGGAGTAGAAAAAAAAAAAAAGAAAACTTGCATTCAGCGATTGAGTCGGGAGCTGAGGCGTCTAGTTCGAGAGTCTAAAGAAAGGTTTTATAATATAACGCTTAAGAAATTCCTTAGCGAGGCACCTGAGAAATTCTGGCGGTACGTCAACCCTTCGGCTAAGTTCCAGCAGCGTGCCTCTGACCCAAAAAGTGATAAGCAAAGAGTTGAAAATGTTAGCACTTTTTTTTCATCCGTTTTTACCAACGATGATGGAAATTTGCCAAGCTTTAGTGATTCTTCCAACAATCCTTCCATCAATGATTTAGATATAAGTGAGCAAGGAGTTTTTAACCTTCTACTTAACGTCGACTCAAAAAAGAGCCCGGGTCCAGACGAAATTCCAAATGAATTTTTGAAAAGGTATGCTGAGTGGGTTTCTAAATACCTTACTATCATCTTTAGATTGTCTATGAGTAGCGGTTCTTTTCCCAGCGCGTGGAAAATAGCAAAAATTATACCCGTCCACAAGAGCGGTGGTATTAATGACGTCTGTAACTTTCGCCCCATTCCCCTCACTAGTACATGCTCTAAACTTCTTGAGCATATCATATCTAAACATCTACTGGCTTACCTTGAAAAATATGATATATTATTTAAATCCCAGCATGGTTTCCGCAGAGGTCTTTCCACGACTACCCAGCTCATAGAAATTGTTCATTATCTCTTTTAAAGGATAAACTGTCGTGGTCAAACTGATATAATATTCCTAGATTTCGCAAAGGCGTTTGACAAAGTATCTCACCCCAAATTGTTATTGAAAATCAGTGCTGTCTTTAAGAATCCAGCCATCACGAAGTGGTTTTCCTCTTATCTTTCATCACGGAAGCAGTATGTTAAAGTTGGGGTCACCAAATCCACTATGTCCCCAGTTGTTTCAGGCGTACCCCAGGGCAGCGTCTTGGGTCCTCTTTTATTTTTGATTTATATTAACGATCTGCGCAATGACATCTCAGTTCCAATCAGACTATTCGCCGACGATTGTGTGATTTACAATAAAATTAAAACATCAGCTGATCAAATCGAATTAAGCGATTCGCATCCAGGTTTATTTTTAATAAATACAGCCACGTTCATTCCCCCACAAAACTATGTGAACTTGCCAACCTTCCTACATTTGAATCAAGAACGAAGTATGAAAGGTTAAAGTTTCTTTTTCAGATTATTCATAATTGCGTAAAGATCAGGAAATCTGAGTACTTTGAAATTTCCTCCACTGAATCCTCAAGACATCGTCATAGCCGGTACATTCCGAATCCATCTGTTAAAAACGATTGCTTTAAGTACAGTTTTTTTCCGAGGGCTATTAAAGATTGGAATATATTACCTGATTCCGGCTGTGTCATCTATGTCGCTAAATGAATTTCTGAAGCGTATCACTGATATTATTGTATGTGCTACAAATTAAAGCCCCTACAGCTTGCATAAAGAAACGTTTCATAACTACGAAGTGATGTTCGTTTCGTAAACTGCCGAAATAACGAATCATCTCAATATGTCTGTAACCTTTGTGTATGCTTGCGTGTAAGCGTACATGTTTGTTTATTATTGTCCTTTTTTTCCACCCCTGTAATAGCCCTGTGCAAGGGCTGACAGTATCAATAAATGAATGAATGAATGAATAATCGCCGACCGGAAGAATGCTCTTCCGGTCGGCGATTGTGCATTAATGGGGGAGGGAAGAGGTTCCCCCTTTTCTCTGTACTTCGAAGCACAAAAATAGTATTTTAGGGAGGAACCACATGGAGACTTTCTGGGTATGGCTCCCTGTCCTGCGGTTTCTGAACAAGGCGAATTTATTTAAAGTTAACTAACTTCTACCCTTTAATCTGAAATAGAATCTAGGTAAATGTTGTTGGTGAACTGAACCGCAGTGAGATGTTTGCTAGATTATTATGTATAATGAACGCACTCCAGTGTAGCGAATCAAGGATGCAAAGTCGCTTAATAAAAGAATCACAAGCCACACACTCTGATCAAATTTTTCGGACAAAACGTCCGATAGAAGCTAAGCACGATACAGGACGATATCCAGCAGACACGACCACGTTAAGAACCGATATAGAAAGCCCCGAAATACTAGGAAGGAACGAGAGTGATTTGCCCTGCCAAGAAGAAAGAAGCAAAGTGACGTCCACCATGTTTCGGCGAAGGCCCCAGCTACAGCCGATCCGTACGTAAGCCAAGAGCACCGGGCGAACTTCTATCAGAAGCCCTACTTTCCGTAGCGGAGGGGTGCGCAGCACATGTCGACGGCTGCGTAAACATATCCATCCGCGAGAAACGACGTACCTCGCATGCTACAGACGGAGGGATGAAGCCTGTCAGCCCTCCTTCCCCCTTCTCTTTCTTTTTATATGTTTTTATATGCTGTAGGCGAGGTCTCGGCTAGTCACGACCGTGTCGTGAACACGCGGGACCTCGGTTGTGGCTGTACTTACACACGAGGGACGACCAAGAGCCGTAAACACTTCGCGTAGGAGTCTTTCACTGCCTTGGGGGCTTTTGCCATGTGTGTAAGCTCTTTCGTCGGGGCAATATAAAGTGCCGCTGGTACTCACGTGATGCGAGGAAAGTAGAAAGAGGCTGGGTGGGCTTTATCCAAAGTGCGTTTAGAAAATGTGTATTCCTTATACAAGTATACACAGCTAGATAGAAGACAAATGTTATAAACAGGTGAGCTGGTTAACTATACGTATATATAACTAAAACGTATATAAAACGAAATTAAGTTGTCAACGCCGAGGTAAGGCAAAGCGAAAAGAGAGCAGCCGGCAAAAAAAAAAAAAAAAAAACCGCAATAGTTCCATAGGCAGCTAAGGACGTATTTGTGATCGCGGTTATAAAGCACCGGCGACGTACGCCCCATGAAGTTGGCGTATATATGACTAAAAAGCGTCTGCGACAAAAAGACCGTTATTTGCCCAAATATAACCTGTGTCGACTACAAAAGACACTTCCCGACCCGATCGAAAACTCCGCCAAAAATGCCAACTTTTGGTGTTCCTTATATTGTTTCTTTTTTTTAAGAGAACGATGCACAAAGAGCCTACCCTCATTATGATTGTATAAATGGAGGTCGCCTCGCCGCGATGACGACGACGACGTCAGGGCAGTGATGGCCGGCGGAGCGCTGAGCCCAACGGGCCGCCGCAAGCCTCCCTACTCGCTTCACTCCTAAATTGACAGTGCGGTGTGGGTCATGCCCACTTTCCCGATCAATCAACCGACTCCATTTCATCACCGGGCCGTAATCCCCAAGCGTCGCTATGGCCGAAATCGCGGCCACGTGGCCATATAAAGACAGACGGACGACTGCTTTAACAAGCACGTAGATTCCTCCGCACTGTCGGCTTAGGGACGTGGACGTACTATAAACTTCCCGACGCTGCTTAACCGCCCTCCCCCTCTCCTTTCTTCCCTCCACCCCCACCAAGAGAGCCTATAGATTTAAAATAGGGAGCATCCCCAACAATGGGGACTGTTTGCTCTTTAATGGCGGATGTTTTTTTTGTGTTTGTCTATCGACGATTGGTTGAGTTGTCGCGTTGCGAAGAATACGACGGGCGGAGAGGCGGTGACGCTTGCTCAGACGACCAACAATTTCTTGACCTCCTCGCAGCTGGTCTTGCGAACGCTGTCCACAAACCACGTGACCCCCAATCGAGCTGTGGGAAGCACTCTGAAATCTAGGCGCACTTCCTCAAGCTCCCTCAGGGCGCGCCGCCACGCCATACTGCAGCTCCGAGTACCACCGCCGCCTTTCCCGTCGCGACGTTCGTCCTCGCACGCCACCGAGTTCCCGTATCTCGGAATTCATTAGTCGCATTAGTGCCTCGTATACAGGACTGTCCGAAGAGGCGCTGTTTTGAGTCCGCCGTCACCGCTTCGTTAGTCGAGCAAACAACCGATTTCTTTTCTTTTTTTCCCCTTCCGGTCTAAGGGTTCTTCGAGATGGTGTGTGTCCTTTCTCCTTCACGACCCTCTAGAGTTCCGGCAGGAGATGTTTTAATGCGTGATGATGAAGGAGAGAGCGAAAGAAACATACGAGGATTAAGGCAAATAAGGTGAGAGTGCGTGAAAGTGGAACGAAGTTTTACGGGACTCGCGCGCGCGCTCCTTCCAGCGGAAATCTTTCGTATACATATATTCATGAAGTGCGGAATCTAGGGAGAAATGGGGAGGAAAGAGGTGTGTGAAAGACGGGGAGATGGGGATGGAAGGAAAGGCGTAGTGTGAGAGAGACGGGATAGAAGGGAAGAATGGGACGAAAAGGAACGATACATGGACAAGGAAGGTATAGACGGGATGGAATAGAGAAAAAAAAAAGAGTTGGAATAGAAGCGCGAGAGATGGTGTAAATATGGGGAAATAACGTGGAATAACAGGAAGGAATTAAACAGAAAAGGGACGGAAGGGAAGCCACAGAAAGTGATAGGATATATGAGGGGTGAGACGGCAAGAGAAAGAGTATACAGAGGGGTAGAAAAGAGAAGATATGAGTGAAAGGGGAAGAAATAAGAACATGTTATAGAAGAAAAAATCCGAAAAAAAAAGGAAAAAGGTAGAACAGACATATAGGTAATACAAGTAAGGAAATGTGGAATCAAAGGGAAGATTTGGCAACGAAGGGAACCAAAGGATAGCGATAGAGAGATCTGGGGAATAGAAGGGAAGTAGTGTATAAAAGGGAATGCATTTAAAGAAAAAGGGGAGAACCAAAAGAGATAGATCAAGTACAAGGGAAGAAAATGAGAATAAAAGGAAAGGGGATAAAGTGGAGAGGGACCGGAAGAGGTAGATTGAAATGGGGAAGAGGCGGCAAAAGCGGGAGAGGTAATACAAGGGAATAAATAAGGAATAAAGGGAGAGATAAAAGGAAGAGGGATAGAATCAAGAGAAAGATAATACAAGGGAAGAAAAGGGTAATAAAAGGGAATGATTAAAGAGAGGGGACAAAGCGGAAGAAACAGAGCGAGATGGAGAATAGAAGGGAAGAGATGGCGAGTGAGAGCGTGTAGAAGGGAAGAGATGGGGAGAGTCGGAGAGTGTGATTTTCTCAGTTGACCTGGGCCCTCAAGCGACTAGGGGAATATCTAACACGGCGGAAAACGCACGCTGGACCGCGACGATGAATTAATGTTTATTTATCTAGGTTGATTCCGGCGGCGGACCGAATCGTGCTCGACCATGCATCAAATTCAGTACACGCGTCCCCGAAGTTTAATGAGGATTACGGACCTCAAACTTTGGCATTTAAGAGGGAGCAAGTATAGGAAGAAGTGAATGCCATCTGGTGTCAGTAGGAAATGTTTGGCATATCGAGCGTCACCGACACATATTTTGAGCTAACATGGGAGGTCTCTTTCTGTGCAACGAATGCTGTGACTGATTCCCGGGTTGCTTTTTTATGATATTGGTTTTTCTCCCTTTTTCTTTAAGGAACAGCCGCCTCGCGCACGATTGACAGCCGTTTTCGAGTTATCATTTTTGTTTCTTACATGCTCAAGTTACGGTGTGCGACATCATTAAAGTATCGTAATGATTGCAGTCTTTCGTCAGATTTTAATCATGTTGCGCGGTGTCAGTGGATGCTGGGAGTCACACGTGCACAAAACAAGACCCTTTTAATATAGATTTCTTTATAGTGTAGATTGAGACCTTGAATCGTATAATGTTGAGGATATTCGGTATCCATAGAAAACCTCCGCTAAATATACCCACAGCTCTCTATATCTTTCCTACTTTGTTTTCTATTTTTTTTTTCTTGTTTTTATATACCTTCTGTTCCTTTCTCGAACAGTGCCGGCTCAGACATGCTTCCACAAAATCGTCTGTTTCCGGCTTCGACCAATTGAGATGCCGCGTAGTCGAGTCACTTGATGTGTTGCAGGCAGAGTGTCGAACCGAACCCGAACCCGAACCGAAAACCGGACCAAAGACCGTAATTTTTGACCAAACCGGTACAAAACCGAAACCGAAGTCGAACGCTTTCTATTGAACCCGAACCGGAAGGATATGATCATTTGATATGGCGGTGACCGGTTCAACGAAAGTGGTTCAGGGCCAATTGTGTCAATAATTGGTCTTAACGGGAAAAGTTGCGGGTGTATCTATTGCTGATATTGCCAAGACTAATCCCACATACTGTGAGATATTTTTACATTTCTTTTTTATTGCATAGGTAATAAAAGAATACATCATCCAAACCATGAGACACAAAGAGACCGCGTGGTCAGCGAGCTCGCTCAGTTCCCGCCTCTACTTGGGCATCTGGAGAGCTTCAACTTCACTTTGTTTCTTAGATAGACACTGGCGACGCGGGAGTGGCGGCGGTGATTTCAAAGCACCGTTTGGCCGCTTGGCTACGTAATGTCCAAGTGTCGGAGCGGATTGTGCCATTGTAGGCACAGAGGCCCATGCGTCCGCGAATGTTTGACCTCAAGATGGACCCTAGTTGCAGTCGATGAGCCATTTAGCCAATTGAGCACCGAGAGCGCACCACGTGACCTTCTGCTTGAGTGCTGCGACACGCTGAAGGAAGCTGGGACAAGAACTGCGCAGCATCGGCAGTATATAGTTTGTAGGGTCGCCTGTGGTCCATTTCAGTGAAACACAATCTTTTCTTCAACCTGTTTGGAGTGTTACCTTACAGAGAAAGAAAAAGAAGACGAAAAACGTGGGCCGTTGGAGACAACACAGCGCGTTGGAAGCAGACCTGTGCTAGTTACTTGAAAAATGTAAGGGGTTATAGTTACAAATTACCGGGGCCTCAAATGTAATGGATTATCATTACAAATTACTTTCGCTGAAAAGTAACGGATTACTTTACTCGTTACGTTACAAGTTACTGAGAACCGCAAGCTTGAACGACCAGAACTCTATCAGCTAGCCAAGGTTGCTCTGGCAGCGCCAGCTACGTAAGTCGGCGTAGAGCGAACCTTCTCAGGTATCAAGTTTGTGCTTTCACCGCTTCGAGCCAACTTGAACGAATCGACGATAGACAACATCCATGTTAATACACACGAACAGAAGGGCTCCATAAGTATATATAACTCTACGGAACGGCATAACGTCTAAACACTCTTGTGGGGTTGATCAAATATATTCCTCTTTCGCTGTGGGATGAAATAACTCCGAATAAATATAATGATTTCAATACGCCCCCACTTTTGTATAAGTTATTTATTTTTATTTATTTATTTATTTAAACACTTTCAGCACTCCTGGCGGTATTTGATAGGAGATGGGTTACAATAAAAAAAGGTAACAAATTGGTAGCAGTGCGCAAACAAAGACGGACGCAGGAAAGGAATGGACAGGACTAGCGCTGGGACTTCAACTGAGCGTTTAATGAAAAATTACCAGACCGTCGCAGCATCAACACGTGCTCAAAACAGCTATATATTTTTTTATGTAAATATATCGACGTTTGGCTGACGCACTGGACTCCTTCCTTTTCTATCTCGTAGGATTCCAGCAATTCGCGTGCAGACTTGTCAGCCCCCTCCCCAAAACCGTGGTGCTCTCAAATTTCGGCCCACACAAGCAAGTGACGCAGTGTAAAGGAAGGTGGCCTACCGAAGTTGACCGTAGCGACAGTGCACGCTCACGTGTTACCGGTCATTGACACGACGGCCAGTCTGGCCGATGTATATATACACGACCACAGATTAACGGGATTCGACAAACTACCCCACCTGCGCACTTGACGTACCTGTTTCTTTGTTTTAGTCCAGATTTTTTTCCTGTCGTTCCCCCGTCAGCTACTCCGGGGCATAGCTGCGACATCTTACTGAACGCCGAAAACACGCAGCATGTCGAAACAAACACGTGTGTGAAGAGCGAAACAAACGAAAACTTACCGAGGGCAAGAAGTCCAGCTAGATATCTTTTTACCGTTTACAAAATCACTGCCCAGCGTGCGATCGTCACAGCCCAGCACGTGCGTGTTCGTCGCTATATACGCACAAACACTAAAGGTTGCACCGGCCACAAGCTCTTTTTTGGTAAGGTCTATAAACCCATTTCGAAATTACGCCCTATTCTGGCAGAGTTTGAAACGCTGCAGAGCTGCGTGTGCAAAAGACACCATAAAAATGGAAAGCCGATCGCTTATATATAGTTCAGGTAGAACAGTATTATACAAGTATAGTAGTCTTGCCACATTGATGATGTCCTTTGCGCACGTCACTGTGCCGGGGTTTTAATATCTGCCTGAAGGGGCCTAGTTTTGAGATGGGTCTACTGCAAGTATTTCGTGCTCAGAAAAGGCTACAGGAAGTGCTCAGTGTTCGAGCTAGGAAGCGGTTCAAACCGGTTCGCGCTTATTAAAACCGGTAACCGGAGTGATATGATGTGCGCTACCTTAAACCGGAACCGAACCGAAACGAAATGGTGACCGGTTCGACACCCTGTTTGCAGGGTACAGTCTTTTGTTTTCTTTGGTTGCTCCGGCCTGCGGATTCAATGGCATCGTCGTGACTCTCCAAGCTTATAGCTGTCCATAACTATCAGTCTATTGGCCCCCAATTCACGAACTGCATTATTCAATCGTCTCTTTTGTGTTTTTTTTTCTTTTTATGCGCAAGGTTTTTGACTGGTTGGTTTGCTGGTTTAAACAATCATGAATAACCCGAAAAAAAAAAGAAAAAGAAAAAGCGACCAATTTGGTTTTGTTTTTGTACTGCGGGAAATTGTCGAGCGGCTCCACGCGTTTCTTGAAGTGCCTTCGTGTTTCCTACGACACTTCGTTCCTACAAGTTTGGCGACAATTAGGAATAAAGTTTTCCCGAAAAAAAAAAGGGGGGGGGGGGGGGGGGGGGCTGTCTAGCGGTTCCGGAGGAGCGTCACAGAAACTATCAAAGATGAACCGCAGGAAACGGATATAAATTTTATCATTTTTGGGACTTAGAGTCCGTGCACTATATACACGTCTAAAGATTTCTACGCGGTGCGCACTATAAAATGATTTATTTTTTCACAATCATTCAATATGACGGGGTGAGACAGATTTTATTAATGACCGACGATTTCTATGATGATTTATGTATGATACAGAACGTTTTGTGAGATTATGAAGCAGGTATTTTTAAAACGTGGTGAATATGATTTTTTTTTTTTTTTTTTTGCGGTCTGGGTTAGCAGGTGCAATCTTTAAAGGCAAAACATTTTTCCCCCCGACCAAACTTTTTTTTTTTTTTTTGCGTGTTATATCTTCGGAACATACGGCACCTTCAAATAAACCGAGTGCGCACTAGAGGCAACGCCCCACGCCGTTCTGTCGGCATGGCACTGCTGTTGGCACTTCGCATGCGCAGACGTTTTAACTTACAGCGAATCTGGTATCTGCGCACGCGCATTGCCCACACCTATATACCCGAGTCGTACGTCAATGCCTCCTGCAGATACTCTATGCCTGTCGAACGGAGGAAAATATAACGAGGGGCCGCGCCGTCCGAGAAGTTGCGCGCCGCCGCCGTTGCTTCAGGGTGGAGGCGCCACCTTCGTTGGGGACAGGCATAGGGGGCAGGAGATGGAGAGCCTAGATTAAAGAGATAGGGTTCATCTTAAACCAGGGGGGGAGGGGGGGGGGACGAAACTTTAATGGAGAAACACCTCCCGAGGCAATCGGTCGCAAGTGCGCATGCGCCGCGTTTTCGCGTGGCGAGGAGGAAACCGGAAAGAAAGGCTAGGTGGCGCAAGCTACCGCCTGTTACAAAGGGTATACACATCCATCCATCCAGAAAGACATGTTTGCAGACGATCAAATGCTTGATCGTCACCACCTCGGAGTCGCAGCTCGTGTTGCAAACGCGGGCCATAAAAAACGTGACCACGATCAAGCAGTTGTAGGATCTCTCTATTACGGGCCTCAGAAGGCTAACGCCGGGGTTACTGCGCCTGCTCGTGCCCTATAGGTAGGGTTCGGAGTTTTCGGTTTAAACCGATAAACGTACGCCGAATTCATTTATGGAAATTCGGTTTTAACCGAAAAAGGTCAGTTTGTAGGTTCGGCGTTTTAGGTTTAAACCGATAAAAGAACGTCTAATCCGTTTTCTAAAATTCGGTTATAACCGAAAAAGGTAAGTTTTCTTAGGGCCGCGTCGAGGGGGGGGGGGGGGGGGGGGGGGAGGGGAGAGAGGGCTTTGCAAGGTTCGACATTGTGTGACGTCTTCGTGATTGCCCTCTCCCAAGGTTCAGCATGCAACAAAAGAGATCTTGGGTTGGCCTTCGCGGGACATCTGTGTCCTTTCTGTGATCGGGCTTAGTGTGTCAAGTTCCTGTTCCTAAAAAAATGTTCGGGTGTCATGCACTTCAGAAGACATCGAGGAAAGCCGTTGATACCTTCTTATCACCCTCTCTCAAACTTCCCTGTGGTTAAAAACATAAATACAATAGATTTTGTTGTGCCATTTCACTGGTTTCTGTACGGTCTTCACCTCAGACGGTCACGCCGTCAGAAGGGGAAGGATAAAGAAGCGTGCTGAAAATTTTGCCCGCGAATTCCGCGATTTTGAGGTGGGTCCTGACGGAAGTTGTAGCGAAGACCATGTATATATATATGTGCCGTTATACTTTGAGTGATCATCTGATCCCGTGTCCGATGGCGTTTCTTTCATGTTCACCGAAAAAAAACCGGTAAAACGTTTTGAGAATAAATATACACCGAAAAAAAACGAAAATCGAATTTTATAATAAACACCGAAAAAAGTACGCCGAATTTTGAAAAAATAAAAACCGAAAACGCTGAACCCTACCTATAGGGAGAGCCCGTATAACTGAGAGGTTCCAACTGCTCGATCGGGGTTATGTGGTTTATGGGCCTCGTTTGCAATGCGAGCTGCGGGGAGGTGACCAGTGGCGTAGCCAGGATTTTATTTCGGGAGGGGTTTAACGGCATCCCCCCCCCCCCCTTTGAATGACGGAGGGTGAGCTCGCTGACGCGGACGCTGAAGCAAAGATTAGGGAGGCGCTGTTAAGATAAAACGGGTAACGCTGCATTGTCATTTTTCAAAACGGAGCAGGCTTCATTTACAGGAATACGGGCGGGGTGGCTCACTGTTCTACTGTCGTCGTAATTGCGGCCCATCAACTTTAAAAACTTCCTCACAACACTCAACTGCCTCCGCTTTTCGAAGTAGCACTGCAATACCAACGCGTGAAGGGCAGACGAAACACAACAATAGCTATACTTGTTGTGTTGTGTATAGCTAAACAATTGGAGCAACCGACCACGCACGAACTCCAGGGGCCCATATTTAGGGTGAAGGCATTTCTGAACAATCGCAATACAAAAATCCATCATCTATTAAAGGTTTAACAAATTCGTGCTAGAGAACCGGATGCCGAAGGAAAGAGAGTGTTATCTTTGCTAGGCCGTTTTATCTGGCAGCGTGGTCCAAAGGCAGCAGCAGCATATCCTCGGGGTAAGGAGAAGTCATCAGTGCGAACTCGTCGTTCCGTCACTCGGAGAAATGACATGACGCACAACAAAGACACTACACGCTGAACGTGGAAAGGAACTTGACTAGCCTTGCGCCTGTGCGTAGTGAGAATATGAAGGCTTGTCTCTTCAAGTTTCTAATGTTCCGTGAAACGAAGAGATTAAGCTAATAGTAATAAGTAGTCAAGTTCCTTGCGCCTGTGCGTGGCATCCGATGCAATGCATCGGAGGTGGCATCCGATGCAATGCATTGCATCGGATGCCACCTTGACATACAAAGCAGAAAGCCAGACGGACTTCATCGCATCCGTGAGCGACGATTTTCGCAAAGTGAGGGAAACTTTGCCAAAAATAAGGAAATTTTAGGCGTCCAATGCAAGAGGAAGAAACGTGAAACGCCGTCACGTCTGCGGTATACAGGCGATCGCCCTCTGTCGGGAGGCCCTATTTCAGAACGTCCATCGTCTCCTCAAGATCCTAGTGGCTCTGCAACGGCGGAAGCTGAGCGCTTGTTCTCTTCATACGACGGTTGAAAACATACCTGAGAGCGTCCAGTTCGAGTGAGCGACTGCTTTAATTCCAGACGCAGCCGATTCTGCAGGCGTGAACATGTGGCCCTGAACAGTGCTTGCACTGCACGAGCGCGCGTGTTTGGCAGGGACGCTGAAAGCCCTGAGTTGGTACTTGTAGCATCAGCTACGTCTGGACCTAAGCTGAAACGTAGTATAGCGTTTTTGAATGTTCACCGCGACATTAAATTTCAAGCGGAAGACGTCCGGGATATTTTTTTCCGTGAACGGAGGCGGCTTCATTTTAATGTGTAGGCGCTTGGCTAAAGTGAGATGATAAAGAGAACCTGTAAATTGCATTTTAATATAGCAGTCACAGTTGCCTTTTTATTCGCGGTATATTCTAGTCGAAAGCACGTAATTCTGATCACAAAAGGTGTGTGTGAGCGCAGCGCCACCCGTTGCTTACAGTGCGATTTTTTTTTTTTTTTTACAATTCATTCATTATTTCTTACATCACTTACATTATTTTATATTATCACCGTGTGTTTGTTTTATTATGTTCACATTGTTTTGATTGAACTGTGTGAAATTGCCATCCTTCACCCCACAAATGTTTCAAAATATCCATTCTCTATATATCTGAGATCAAGTTCCGCATCCCATCGAATTAACATGAATTAAGCAATATTGCATATTTATTAATTAAAGCTTTTTCTACCCTAGAAACAATTTTCCCGGAAGCATACAAGTTGGAGATGGTCCGTGCTCCCCCGTTGCTCCGTGCCTCGTGCAAAACCGACTGCGTGAGCAGAGGAGCGAGCGGACCCCGTTGGGGGGGGGGGGGGGGGGGGGGTAGCTTTGGCATTTCGGGAGGGGTTTCGACCCCCCAAACCCCCTGTCTGCCTACGCCACTGGAGGTGACGAAAGCGTTTGATCGTCTGCAAACGTGTCCGCCTTTCTTTCTGCTTCCCTCCTCGCCCCGCGAAAACGCAGCGCATGCGCACTTGCGACCAATCTCCGTAGTAGTCGTCCCCCATTAAAGGGGCGACGCGACGATTTTTCTGCTTTGCGAAAATACCGCTTAGAACGGATCCCTGACGTTAATGGCCTGCGAAACTCCCAGTTAAGTATTTAGGAGTCATGCTTATTAATTAAAGTGTTTTCTTTTGGTTAGGAAAGTTTATCTTTCCAGAGTTGCGTCGGCATTGTGGTTTTTTTAGCTTTCTACGTTTGGGTCGGCGGGGCCAGAGCGGCCGCGACGCGGGAGCGGTCCCCCCCGCGGTCGTTAAGAAGCGTCTCGGGTTTCGGGGGTCTGCTCGGACCGGGACCGAAAGAGCCCGCGCTGGAAGATGCTTGTGGCTTATAACCGAATGTGCGTGTATGCAGAGGGTTTTGCCGCTTTGTATAAAATTGTCGCTTTTTGCCCGATGCAATAACTTAGCGGTTGGCGCCAGTCAGGCTGGGAAAATAGCAGAGAACAACTCTACAAGGAGTTTGGGTTTGACGGTTAGGACGCCAAAATGACAGCTCGCCGACCATTGGAGAACAGTGTACCACGTGTGAGTGGCGGAATTTGAAGAGATTGGTCGGTTCCTGAGGGGAAAGGAGGCCCCTACGGGCCTACAAAAGGAGCGCGGAGAGGATTTTGAGGGAATTCGGACTTTGGATTTGATGGAGAGAAATTGGGGACGGGGGTCGAGACTTTAGACGAGGCAGGATGGTTTCCCAAGTTGGGACTTGTAACTATAGTGTGTAAATAAATGCACATAGTTCTATTCAAGCAGTGAGTCGACCCGTCACTCAGCGACGTTCGTGCCACCACGCTCCAGACCATCGAAGCGGAACCTGCCTCCCACACCCACCGGGAGGAACAACTTTAACTGGCGCAGTCGACAGGATGGTGGCGCGATTTCCGGTGAGACGACGTGGCGGCGACCTGCGGGCAAGTACGTGAGCTTCGGCTCAACGGTGGACGAGGCAGCATCCCTGTGAGAAGCCTCGTGGGCTCCGGCCCGAAGTGACCAAGACGGCATCTACGTGAGAGGTCTTGGGGGTTTTGACCCGACGTCAATGGTGGACGAGGCAGCATCCACGTGAGAAGCCTCGTGGGCTCCGGCCCGAAGTGACCAGGACGACATCCACGTGAGAGGTCCTGGTGGGTTTCGACCCGAAGAGAAGAAGGCGACATCCCTGTGAGAGGCCTCTTGGGTTCCGACCCGATGTGAACAAGGCGACATCCTCGTGAGAGGCCTTGTGGGTTACGACCCGAAGAGAACCAGTGAACGGAGCAACATCCACGCGAGAAGCTTCGTGGGTTACGGCCCAGAATACAGCGACGACGCAGCATCGTCTACGTGAGAGGTTGCGTGGTGTTGCAACCCGAAGAGCGGACCAGCCGGGCCCGAACCCAAGACCGACTCCGGTGGGTGACGTCCAGCGACACCGGAGAGTCATCGACTCAGGAGCGGCGCACTGACACAGGTAGGACTCATTTCTGTTTCCTCGGGGTTTCGCATGTCAGTGGTGTCGCGGTCGACGACTAAAGGAGCTCGAGTTATAATGAGCGAGAACGGGGATTAGAGCCCGGCGATGTTGGACGACGTATTAAAAGGGGGAGGGAGTGAAAGAGAGAACGCTCTCCAGCGAAAAATTGCATCTTTAAGACTCAAACTCGAGATAGCCAAATTTTACGCTAATCAGGACGAGGAGAATTGGCGCCGCGGTGGGAAGGATGAGGGCCAAGTTGGAGCGAATGGGAAATTCGAGGTGGTCGTCAAGACGGGCGAACAACACCTAGTGGAGTGGGAAAGTATCCTGCTGCCGTGGACGACATGCCCGGAACAGGTGAACATCGAGGCCCGCTGCGAAAGCGTGAGCGATGGTGACAGCGGCGAAGGGAGCGAGGGCGACAACGCGTTTGAGCTAAAAATTGCAGCTCTAAAAGCCAGGCTCGAGATCGCCCAATTTAATCTGAAGCAGGCAGAAGAGAAGTCGCGCCGCGGTAGGAAAGACGAGAGCCGGGTCGGAGCGGGCAACGCATCCGATGCGGTTGTCAAAACGGACAACGGACACTCCAAACCCACCGAGAAGATAGACGCGGACAGCGATGACTGCGGCGACATCGAGGTCGAGCCGGTGGTCCGGACGGGCAAGGGGCACCAGAAGCCCACCGGGAAAACGGACGACGACGACGGGTTACCCGAAATCTTGAACGAGCGGCAGAAGCTTGAAAATCCGGAAGAAGACCGCGAGGAGAACGCATACGGCGATGCCTGCGGCGGCCGCGAGGTGAAGCCCGTTAATAGGAGAGCTGACGCGGACGAGGCAGATGCACCCGCCGGTGATCCGGTGACGCAAGGAGGCGAGAGCGAGAGCGGGAGCGATGGTGACGGCGGCGACGAGGGGACGAACCCGGTTGGCGACATCGAGCGCCGGGATCCAGGGAACCCCGGCGCACCGGTCACCGCAGCACTGGGCAGGCAAGGGCCGTCCCAGGCTGGGAGGAAACGGCTGCGCAAGAAGCGCATCGCCAGGTCGGAGTCGGCGGTCAACAAGGACTCCGGGTCCAACCCTGCATCGTCTCCGGGCTACGACGAGGACGGTCATGCAGAGGATGTGAACGACGGCGAGAGGACGGCGAAGAGAGCCTTGATTCCTCCGATCCAGGCGTCGAGACGGAAGCTCCGACTGCGGAGAGGCGCCGACTTCGGGGCCAGGGCCGTGTCGTCGGCGAAGGTCAGGCCGGTGGTGCATCGCAGGGCGACGCCCAGGGACAAGGTTGCGTCGCGCTACTCCAGAAGGGGGAGTCTGGACGCAAAGTGCTGCGGGGGCGAAAAAAGCCAAGTGAACATGGAGGAGACGAGGAAGCCACACCGGTCGGTGCCCAGAGCTCGCACGCGTGAACAGCAGACTTCAGGTTTGGGCTCGGGATCGGCGGGTGTTGCGGAAGCGACTGACTGCAAGCCGCCCCAGGTAGTCCTCAGAACGTCTTTAACGGCGACGAGATGGACGACCAAACGGCCACGATTAGGGGGGTAGCTAGCCAGGCTACTAGGTTTTTATTTCACTTTTAGTCTACATTTATGTCACGGTCCCCCTGATTCATTGTTCTTTTGGCCTTCGGTTGGCCCCTCGGTATATCATATTCTACGAAATATATATTTTTTGTGTTTGGTTTTTATTCTCTGCAGGGAAGTTTGAGTGTCCCCACGTAATTGAAAAGTGTTTGGTAGCTTTAGCGTTGGTAAGCATGTTGCGGCTAGACCTGCAGGCATGATTAGGGCGTGGTCATTATGCCACAGTTTTGAGAGTTCCCACCACTGATTTTGCGGGACCCTGGAATGTACAGGAGTGGGTCCAACGTGTGTGTGATCGTGAGTGGCAGTTTGACTTTGAACATTACAGCTATCACGGCAATTTTTCTTTTGTGTGCCCATTCTGGTGTGTGTTGGACGTTTTGCATGCGGCAGCCGTTTTAGTGTTTCTGGTTTTGGAATTGTAACCATTTTCTTATTTTTATCGGTGCCGTTTGATTTTGTTGACATTTACGGATGAGCAGTTGGTGAACTTCTAGAGCGTGATGTTGACGTTGTTGCTTTTGGTTAACTGTGGGCCGAGTAGTTGGTTCGAATATTTGCCAGTGCGATATTCGGTGAAGGAATTTATGTTGCGCTTACATCAAGTGTCAACGCAACAGTCTTGGTGGGGAGGAGTTAAGTATTTAGGAGTCATGCTTATTAATTAAAGTGTTTTCTTTTGGTTAGGAAAGTTTATCTTTCCAGAGTTGCGTCGGCATTGTGGTTTTTTTAGCTTTCTACGTTTGGGTCGGCGGGGCCAGAGCGGCCGCGACGCGGGAGCGGTCCCCCCCGCGGTCGTTAAGAAGCGTCTCGGGTTTCGGGGGTCTGCTCGGACCGGGACCGAAAGAGCCCGCGCTGGAAGATGCTTGTGGCTTATAACCGAATGTGCGTGTATGCAGAGGGTTTTGCCGCTTTGTATAAAATTGTCGCTTTTTGCCCGATGCAATAACTTAGCGGTTGGCGCCAGTCAGGCTGGGAAAATAGCAGAGAACAACTCTACAAGGAGTTTGGGTTTGACGGTTAGGACGCCAAAATGACAGCTCGCCGACCATTGGAGAACAGTGTACCACGTGTGAGTGGCGGAATTTGAAGAGATTGGTCGGTTCCTGAGGGGAAAGGAGGCCCCTACGGGCCTACCCTTAGCGAAAAACCGGGGCTCTTAAAGTATACTTTATTTGTACTTCCAAAAGTATGCTTGTTGCTCTAAATTGGCCGGTTTTTAGTAAGCTTTTAACATACTTTCAAGTAACATTTCCCCATACTATTAAGACACTTGAAGTCTGCTTCAAGATTCGGTTGGCTTCTACTTTAATGGCACTTTTAGGATACTTCTAGCCATCATTTTAGTATGCTTTCAAGCGGACTATTAGTATACTTTCAAGCGGGTTAATAGTAAACTTTCAAGCGGCCTTTAGGATGCTTTAATGCAGCCTATTAGTATGCTATTAAGCAGCATTTTAGGCTCCTTGAAGTAAGCCTCCCAGGTATATTCTGGGGTACCAGTAGGGCTTTTAAAGCATTTCAATAATTTATTCATGACTAATTATATATCAGGGTCTTCATAAAATATAATTTGAAATTCCAGTTCCCTGTAACTAAACAAATTCATATGTTACAGAGAATGACATGGAATAAGGGCACAAATTAAATACAGATTAACTGCAGTAGGAACTTTTATTAAAATAAAAACAATCAAATAAAATCATTACAAATGCACATTTTCCAATAAAGCCCAATCAGCCAGTTGCCAAAAAAAAATAGGCAGAGTCACAGGTGACTGGTTTTAGACGTTCGCCAGTCGCCCAGAGCATGTGAGTTATGTTCCTTTGAGGTGGAGGTCCAGTTATATTTTCATACCTCTGCACCACCTTGGGGATTAACCTTCCCTCTAATGTCACACTGTCTTTTATAACTCAAAGATAAAACATGTTTTTCAAGAGATAAATATTGCACTTGTGTAAAAAAAAAACACTTCAAATAGTTACAAATATCACACAAAGCATAAAAATATCACAAGGGTTTAAAAGATCAGACTTGTTTACACGTTTTTCAATAGATAAATATTGCACTTGTATAAAAAAAAAAAAAAAAAACACTTCAAATAGTTAAAATATCACACAAATCATAAAAATATCAGACTTGTTTGAAAACAGCATTAAAGGGCAACTCCGCTCAATTCCAAGGATTTCGGGATAATGAGTGATTTCACATTAAAAAGCCCTTGTAAAAGGCACTACTTCATCTGCTCCGCGAAAAAAAGAGGTACATTTTTAAATCTAATATTAAACACGAGCAGAAATCGAAACTGAAACTTTGGCTCCCTCCAGCAACACTGTCTTCGAGCCGCCAAGAATATGGCTATCACGAGGTATGAGATGTCACGTGATCCTCTACGCAATAACGGGAGGGATTGGGTCAGCAGTGTGCCAGGCGCAAGTGTCGTCTGCACCGCACTCTTCACCATGTTTTGGTGTCTAAGACATTCGACGACGTCTGCATAACTGCGGCATAAGTCTGCGCACATGGTGTCCGGTGTGTGGACGAAACTCCGAGGGACAATAATCACAAACGGTGAGACGACAACGGCGGTTGTGATGCGGGAGACATCAGGAGGTAACGGTGGGGAGGCCTGGCAGCTCCCAAGAAGTATGCTGCGCAGGTGCACGGAGAAGAAACGTTACTGACATCACCTGTTGTGCTTGCCCGGAGAAGTAAAAACAAGCAAAATGGTGATGATGCTTAGCTCAATGTTTGCTATGCCCACGCAGTAGCCTTGACTGCACTGTTGGTTGCGCCTCAATTTGCCGGCTCGATTCAGCAGATTTCGGCAATATGGCAAGTTGCAATGTTTGCCGGACCGTTTAAGAAACATTTACATAGAACTTTATCGCAATATTTGACGTGTGGTCCCCTTCCTAAATGATACTGAAGAGGACTGCATCATTTTTTTCAAAAACAAAAATGAAGAGGAGTTGCCCTTTATATTTTATATTTTTATGATACTTGGAAAATAACTACAGAGGTGTCGTTTTGCAGGCATTTTTCTAATATTGGTGGGTAAATTGCAACCAAACTTGATTGACCTATTAATTGAAATTTCAGAAACGGGCTCCATAGAGCAAAGCCTGTAGCCGTGACAATGCGAGCGGAAAAATGGTAACCCAAGCTTTAATATTAAAGGAGAAATCTTGGAAGCAGTAAGCAATTTCTAAATTTCCAATTTTCTGATCACATAAGCTAGTTATGTCAATAACGTGTTGCTGTAATTTACCCACCGATATTAGAAACATAGCTGCAAAACAACAGCTCTGTAGCTATTTCTTAAGTACCCCTAAAAAAATAAAACCTAAAAAGCCAACATTAAAGCTTGCGTCGTGGGGCCGCTGCCTTAAACATGGAAAATTCTAAAATAATTTAAAAGCTTCTAAAATCATTATAAACTAAAATCTCTGAACTTGTGAAAATAAATAAATGAAAGAAAGCTAATCTTGTTTGTTAATTTATATTCTTCTTTCGCAAGTATGAGGTGTTACTGCACTTCCTCCTCAGGTACTCTTTGACAGTCTTTGATGATTCACCCGGAAATTTGGCAATCACGTGATCTGAAAAGAAAAAGAAACACAAAATTCAGGAACTATAACTATACAACAGTGTCATCTTATATCCAGTTTTAGATTCACTGAGTAATGTATTTTCCAGACTATAAGCTTCACCTCCTATATTGAAACATCTTCACGAAAAAGTTGGCATAAAGTCGCGCTTGTATCCGAGATCGCAGCGGCACGTCGCAGCGACGCTCCTTCGCCGCGTGTGGGGCCACCACAGCATTGTTGCGAGCGGCGGCGCATAAAGTTGCCATGTGACGTACTGGAACGTGGCGAGTTACAGCAAAGCGCTTTCGGTGCATGTAGGAGCCACCACAGCGTCGTTCTAAGCAGCAGCGTGTAAAGTTGCCGTGCGGCACACTGGAAGGAGACGCATGTGGGAGCCACCACAGCACCGTTGTGAGCAGCAGCAAGTAAAGTTGCCGTGTGGCATATGTGGGAGCCAATACAGCGTCGTTGCGAGCGGCAGTGTGTCAAGTTGCCGTGTGGCACATGTGGGAGCCACCACAGCGTTGTTGCAAGTGGTGTCTCTAAAGTTGTCATGTGGCGCACTGGAACACGGCACGGCGCATTGCAGCGACGCTCCTTCGACGCGTGGGAGCCACCAGAGCGTTTGTAGTATGGCGCACTGAAACGCGGCGCGTCGCAGCGACCCTCTTTCGGCCAAGTGGCAGCCACCAACGCATTATTGCGAGCAATGACGCATAAAGTTGTCTTACGGTGCACTGAAATGCGGAAAGGCACCACAGCATCGCTGCGGCGGCACGCAAAGTCACTGGAACACACCACAACATTGCTGCAAGCTTTTTCGCGCTGTCGGTCACGGCAGGTTGGCACGGCACCGATACAATTAAAGAACATAAAGGCAAATGCAGCTGTTGCCGTATTTGGCTTTGTGTTTTCACGATAGATGAAGGCCCAACAGATAATGGAACAGACTGGTGCCAGGTGGCCTTCAAACTGTTCCATTATCTATCATGCTTTTCGCACTCCTTGGCGGGCGATGGAGGACTTGCTGCAGCCACGAGAAGTTTTCATGAAAACGTTTCTAAACAAGTCGCGCCATCGTACAAGACCGGAATTTGGAACAAAATGCGACTTATACACCGGAAAATATGGTATCCTTATTTTTTGTGTCCACATAATTTTACCATACGTGAGAACCAATGATCAGTTCGATGCAGAGAGTGATATTTAGCTGCTGCAGAATTCCGAACATAGCATTTCGGTCAATTTGTGAAGTATTAAGACTGCAAAAATTCAACCTGTTATGATATTTCATTAGAAAGTCAGATTTGATGTAGCCGAGACATTTTTTTTTAAACATTGTCATTAATTTTGTATGATAATTCAGGGTCTTCTTTACAGCAATTCACTGACCTATCAGGTCCTGAACCGGCTCTTTAGGCAGGGATGATTTTGTCACAGAGCCGGAAAGGCAGCACTCTGCCAGAGCGTCGCTCCCGAACACCATCACAGCCAGGTCCTGTGTGTACAGGGATGCCGGCTTTCCGTCGAGCCGCTTCATCTGGACGTCGGTCACCACGATATCACCGAAGTGTACCTGAAATATAAGAATAGAAATAGAACCAAGTATAGTGGCCACATCCAAATGAATCCTTTTAGATTAAAGTCCATGCATGCATGCGCAGCCTTGACATGCTGGTGGTAAGTAAGTGCATCATGAACAGAGCCAGACCGCGACGTAAAATATTCCAAACAGCCACGCAAGTGTGCCCTCAAGATTACACGCACACTGGCTGTAACACACCTCTAAAGCATGGTCAACTGCAGCTTCATCTTTCAGCTAACCCCTCAATGCACAAGAACTTGCACCCCTAGAGACACTCAAGGAAGTCCACTAGGGGTGCAAATCACAACCATATGCATCATGCAACTAGTTGCCTGGCAATGTTTTTTTTCATTGGCTATTTAGGTACTATAGGGAAAAATGAAATGCAAACAGAGGAGTGCGTGGCTCGCGGTACAGGCTGCACTGCCTGGAAGTGA
This sequence comes from Ixodes scapularis, assembly GCF_016920785.2. Taxonomy (NCBI): domain Eukaryota; kingdom Metazoa; phylum Arthropoda; class Arachnida; order Ixodida; family Ixodidae; genus Ixodes; species Ixodes scapularis. The sequence continues at coordinate 126,556,135 of NW_024609879.1, read as the reverse complement.
GCCGAGGGGCGAGGCCTACTCCTATGTGTTTACTTCATTCGCTCAACGCTCCCCAAGCTTCGGCAGTGTGCACCTCTTGGTGTGCTGAAAGCTATCACCGCCATCTTTGGTCGCTCGGTGCGTGCGGCGCGAGGAAGTTCGCTGCTAGTAGCAGCTAAAGCACTCGCTCAGCCAACGCGCGCTTCAGCTGCTACTCTTCCCCTCTCGCTCCTTCAGCACTCTCCCAGTGATGTGATTGGCCTAAGCCATTTTGAAGAACCTTTTGGAGCAGCCAAAACAGTGTTTTGGAGCAGCAAAAGTGGCCTTTGGAGCAGCCAAAACAGTGTTTTGGAGCAGTGAAAGTAGCTTTTGGAGCAGCCAAAACAGTGTTTCGGTGCAAAAAAAAAAGTGGCTTTTGGAGCAGATATTTTTAGAAATATAAATATTTGTTTTAAGTGCTGGACAAACGAAAGGCACTTTGTGTTGTGTTCTGATGTGACGAGCTGTGATGGAACACGATGCTTCTGTTTTTACTGCCGAGACATCCCACAAGTATACAGTGCTGTAGGCGCTGCCGAGCAATTCCAAAAAAAAAAAAAACAACAACCTAGCCATCGTTTTACTGGCTCCTGACGTGCCAGATTTTTATAAAAATTAAGTAACCGTTAAACAATGGATTGCAAGCGTCCCAGCTGGTGCATCTGTCGTGCAATCATGTTCGCATGCACGTGAGGGCAACTTCAGCAGGCTTGCAATTCCACGTGCTTCGTCGCGCCAGTGGAGACAACGGATGTTCAATCAAAACCGAAACCATGCCACTCCGCTCCGTCGCCAACTGGTTCCCAAAATAGTATGCAAAATGCAATTGTCCAGCACACGACAATAAACAGTCCAGCGGCACGTGCTTGCCAGGCCGGCATGCGAGGTACAGGCCAAACACACAGAAAAAAAGAACCTGAGCGCACCGATATATCACATCGCGAGCCAGGGTCAAAAAGTTCTTGAAACGCCGTGTGCAACGACTGAACTCGTGACAAACAAGCGCTGTGCGGGTTCAGCGTGCAGACATTGCCTTCTTTGCTTTAGCTCACTTCTCTTCATCAACCTTCTTTCGCGGCAGATTTTTCACGTACTGGGGTCCCTCTCGAAAGAAAGCCCATCGAGAGAAACCTAGGTAGTCAATACTTCGCAGCAGCTTAGAGTTAAATAGGAATTTTTGTAGCAGTGTATGATTTAAACAAGAACAGGAATCTCGATGCGCTTCAGTTTAGCAAGCCCCATATCTGCAGCGATGTGGAGACGGCAACACGCGACGTCGCGTGACCACGGCGACTGTGGTCGTGCGAGCGCTTCAACTCACAAAGTAACCCTCGCCGCGCAAAAACGTGGTTTTGATGGTTTTCTTTCAAAGCATGGCGACAGGTCCGGCTCCCAGCACACTGACGTCGGACCGTCCGCAAATGCCTGCGTCTATCGTTGAATATTTTTTTTTAAAAGACACGAGAGACTAAATCCTTGAGACGACGAAAGCGCAAAATGCAAGACGGCGGAAAAAACCATGCAAGACCGGATAGACGATTGATGCAAGGTACGGTAAGTCGGGAGGCCGCTTGCGCCATCTGGCTCACGCATGCTCGATTACGGTTCTCAGTTTAGTTTTGGTTTTGAAAGGCAACCAAAATTGGTCCTTTGGCGCAAGCTTGGCACAATTACCCATATCTTGGCAAAATGTAGCAGGATGTAGCAGGGTTAGCCCTTTGGCGCAGTCTGGCGCAATTGGCGCAGCAATCACCATCACTCCTCTCCTCCCTTTCCTTCACTTTTCTCCTCTCCAGCACCTTCGTTACCGCACCCACTGGCCAGACTCTTCCAATATACGGCTCCGTTCAAACATATAGTAAACAGAGAATGTCTACATACCGTGTTCTCCATCACATTCCCGGGCACTCCTGGAAGCATGGGGCCCGCTGCTTCACGATGCTGAAGGCTTGCAAGAATCTGTGGCACATCTGCGAAAAAGAAGTGTCCACCATAAAATTAAAACTGTCGTCCTCTAATCTCGCACAGAAATCATAATTCTGTTATAGTACTTCAATGTTTTCGATGCCGATGCCAACTGTCAACTCAACAGCTAGGCTAGAGGGTGAGAGAACCTCAACCATCCCATAATAATGGAGCGCTTACCGGCAACGACCCAGCAGACAACGCTGCGTTGTCTGCCATCAAAGAGGCGGCTTGCAATTGACTGACAAGCGCCTTTCATCAGCCCACCGTCGCCTCGGCCAGGTTATGCACTGCCCTTCTTCAGCGCAAAGTTTTACTCAGGAAGAGGCGTCTCCCTATCTTAAATCACATTTTTGGAAGGGAAATAAGCGCCACATCACCGTAAGTTTTGGATTTTTAGGATGCTTAGAGCCTGTAGAAGGATTTAGCACCGAGAACAGACAATTTCGGAAACATCCTTAGTGCATCTTTAAGAACCGTCGAAACCAGCAGGCTTACAATACACGTTTGCAAATCTGATCTCAGGTCACCACCATCTTGTTCATTGGGGTGCGCTTGGGTGCAGTCGTAATCTGATTACGACGCCTTAGAAAGGCTTCCGTAATCTGATTACGACGACTTAGAAAGGCTTCGTAAACGGATTATGACGCACTTGCGCAGGCCGTAACCGAGCAAGGCGGCGGCACCCTGAAACCGGGCTTGCAAACGTGTGTAGATTTCGAAGTTCTTGAAAACATGCTGGAAGAAAATCTTGAACCTGATGTGGAGTTGGAAATATATAATCACAGGACAAACACTCTGAATGAAAGCAAACAATGTTAAAGTATGTTTCAAAGCTGATTAAGATCAAACCTTCTAGAAACTATTTCGAGTCTCTCTCCCATTGCAGTATAAACAGGTTATGCTCCTAGTCCACGTGGTAATCAAAACAAGAGTGAATATTTTACTCTAGCTTAGGCATAAAAAATGGGATATGATCAAGAAGTTTCCAGAAATTTGGGAATTCAGTCATACCTCTCAAAGCAGGAAGGAGATCGTCCAGCACAAAAGTCATCTGTGCTCTACCTTGGAGCACTTTGGTCTCGGCCTCCTCTGCCCTGGCCTCGGCCTCCTCTGCCCTGGCCTCGGCCTGCTCCAGCCTGGCCTCGGCCTGCTCCAGCCTGGCCTCGGCCTGCTCCAGTCTCGCCTCAATCTCCTCCGTCCTGGCCTCAGCTAGCTCCAGTTTGGTTGAGATTTCCTTTTCCCTGGCCTCAGACTGCTCTGCCTTAGCCTCGGCGAGTACAGCCCTCGCCTCGGCCTGAGCCCTGGCCTCGGTCACTGCAGCCATGGCATCTGCATAGGAGACCCTTGCCCCACTCTCTTCGGCCCTGGCCAGGGCAGGTACCGCGAGAGGCTCTTGAACTTGTGGCGGCAAGTCGGTCGGCTCCTCCAGGCCACCAGGAGATGCGTGCAAGAGCTATAGACAACAAATGATATGCGCATGTGATGGCATATTATCAGATTTGAACAACTAAGTATGATAAAAGAAGCCCTAAGCAACGGAGGCTGGATTCATGAAACAATGTTACGACGAATCTGGAGAAAAATTCATATTCGTGAGACAAAATTATTGTAAGTTTTACATAGCTCGCAACAAAGTCCTGCGACAGCCCCCGAGGTGTCCTACAAACTTCTTAGGATCAACACGACCACACGTCACTTACGTACAGGGATTAAGTACAGGTTGTCACGAAAGAAAATTTACACGGTCTTTTTTAAAGCAAAAAAAAAACTAGGCATCGCCGAACGCTCATTTTCCGCCCAAAGGTAGTGCTTGAGGTCACAACCAAATGCCAAAGTTTCAGCCCAATCCGATAAATTAATCAAAAGTTATGTGATTTTCCGAAACTTTCAATGGAGAAATGGCGGCCGACGGAGCTTTCGAATACATGGGGCTCTATGGCACCAGAAACCGAAAACAGGCAAACATGGGCTCCATTTTCCCATTAAAATTTTCAGAAAATCACCTATAACTTTTGATTAAGTTATTGAATCGGGCTGAAACTTTGGCATCTGGTTGTGACCTCTAGCGTTACCTTTGGGCGGGCGGAGAATGAGCGTTCGGCGATGCCTAGTTTGTTTTGCGGTGTAAAAAGCCCTGTAAATCTTTTTTGTGACACTCTGTAGTTTAGGGAGCGAGCAGGGGGCATTTTTCTGCACACAGTTCGTGTGAATCTCAACTTCAAGCTGCAAAAGAGAAAGAATGCAAAACTATTGGTGCAGCACGCAGCCGACGATTCCATTGAGCTTACCTAAAGCTTAGTGAGGCACGTCATGATGATTCAATGGAAGGGAACACGGAAACAACTCTTTGGTGAACCCTTCAGGTATGAATAGTGTGACCTCAATTTGGTGATTAGCAGTGTACCCTCGTCTCAGAATAGACCATTTTTTAAATCCCGTCAAGCGCCCCCGCCCGCACTCAAGCAATCATACGACCAGGGTGCTTGGGGATTTAGAAAATCGCCTATTTTCATTATCATAGTGGAGGATGACTGGCAGGCCAGGAAATGCGTCTTTTGAAAATAGACGCAGTTTCTCGTTGCAAAGTGGTCTTGCGGATGGGATATGCTGTAGCAGGGGTGGAACTCATGAAATGTACATGGGAGCAGCCACGGGAGCAGCTGAAACAGCTGTTTTGGAGCAGGTTGGAAGCAGCTAAAACTACATCTTGGAGCAGGCTAGGAGCAGCTCAGATCAGTTTTCATTTCACCTCAGCTTGTGTCTTTGACGAGCACGGGAGCAATTTCAATTGTGCTTTGCAGCACAGATGAACATGAGTGGTTAGGGATTTATGTAAATGGGATAACAGTGTAACAGATGCGAAAACTTGAAACTTTCATGTTTCTGGAGGCAGTGTCCTTGATTATTTCTGAGCGGCTTTCAGCCGTTCAAAATGGAAACCAGCACTGCTTATCGCACAGCCCACACGTGCTCGACTTAGTAATTATATGTGCGAACTACTAGACGTGCATATGCAACGGACGTCCAGTTGCGCGGAGGAACAGGGCAACGAATTTCGCGTTGGTCCTATTGTGCAGCTCAATATCGAAGCAGCAGACTACAATTAAGGGAGTTATCGTATTCGAAGCGATAAGCAGGAGCAAGATTAAAATCTCGTGAGAGGTGCTGACCGTCAAAGTTTCGGATCGGACAGCGTTTCAGCTCTATCAAATCACGACTTATCTTGCGGAAATGCGGTTCCAACTTCCCAGGTGGTGGAGCGCTTAGAATCCGACCCCCGAGTTTTTCTCGCGCGCTTTCGACTCGGGATACAGAGGGAGAATAAACAGAACAAAGGATTGAAAGGCCGAGCAAGCTAAACGTGCTCATTGTTGCCAATCGAGTCGATGAAAACCGAAACCAAGACAAAGTAAAATTTTTTTTTTGGCGCACGTTTTGCGATTTGGTGCATAATGGCGCGAGGTATTGGCTGTGGCGCAGTTTCCACTACATGGCGCAGGATGGCGCAGACAAATGCGCCTGGCGCAAAATGGCGCAAATGGCGCAGCCGTTCCACCCCTGTGTAGGTGCTTTTTATTCAGATGTAATAGAGGTAGAAATATCAACACGGAGCGAGCATATTTCTTGGGAGCCATGGCTGGTACGCGATATTGGATCACCAATTTATGTGACTCCCTTTTTATGTTGTCCATCCCCTCTCAGATCCTTAAGACCAAGAAAAAAAATGTGACAATTTGTTCACTTATGCACCGCTTTGCAAGCGAGGCATGCAGGCTGCCCCTTGAGCATATATAAAAGTTTTGTAGGCTTCATAACCAAGAGTTACCTCGTCCTCGGTGAAGCTCAGCATTCAAGAGCATTTGCCCTGCGGCGGTATTAGCACTTTACTAAGCACGGTCAGGTCAACACACAAGTGTTGCAAGAGAAGCAAGCCATAACCTCCTGCCCTTGTTTCTTGCTGTAGTTGAAATGCACGTGCTCCAACACGGTGAGCTTTCCAAACGGCTATTGGAATTGCCAAGAACGCCGTCACCACAGTAACAGTCGCCTCTTGCAACGACTTGCAAGACACTGCAAGCTGTAGTTTTTCCGCAAGAGATTGTCGTTTTCCTCCTCTTATTTAAGAAAGCATTTGTGAATACAGATTTCTCTTTTCTTACTACGTCATAACCTATGAACTTCTTAGCCAAGTTGTCGTAGCAGCATAAGAAGCTATTAGCAAATCTGGCCTGTGCTTTTCAGAAGTGACCTCTGGTAAGCACACAAAGCTCTGCTGCTGCTGCACTCAGACTACTTCTTGTGCTGAGGAAAAGAACAGCATATGGCATTTACTTTACAGGTTACTAAACTAGTAAACCTACACTTTCCAGCCACCCGTCCAGTCTGAACAGCTCGAAGTTGGCTTAAATTAAATAATAATTAGTACACTTTAGACAGCACACAAGACTAACAATTACATATTAAGAGGAGAGCTCTGAAATACAAAAATATCTGTAACCAAACACCAAATGGCAACATCATGTGACTACTGATATGCAACTCTCAATAAATCTAACATCTTCACAACAAAAGTTTGCATACATACCTTCTGTTCCCTCAGGTCATCCCTAAGCTGTTTGACAAGCCTGTCTTCCATGTTATCTTTTTTTTTGTGGACTTGCCTTTTCTGTGATGAAAAATTGTAAAATTAGGAAAATAAGGTCTTTCAAAATTTTAAAGTTCTTTCAAAATTTTAAAACCAAATTATAGTTCCAACTTCCTCCTACATTGTGCTATCGGCGTAAAAGTTTACAAACCGTGGAAAGAAACAAAAAGAAATTATTTACTACACTGCCTTAAAGTCTGGGCTTGCCTCTTCAGTGAAGACGATTCCTTGAGGGATGATGAATCACCCACACCTGTGAAGTACGTCCAAACTAGAGGACAACGCCACAAATAAATTTCTTAGTTTCTTCCCGCGGTTCGTAAACTTTTGCAGCCGATAGTACATTACATAATCTTCAATTAATGCAGATTTCCACTTAATAGGTTACTTTGTTACTACCAGCACAGTTTAAGTATGGCACCTAACGCATCTCCAAATTATGCGTATACTGCATCCTCATTTCTGGTCTTCCGATTTCCGCCATGTGATATCATGTTGGTGGCAATCCTAGCGGTGGCACAACAGTGGGGGTGGAGACAACAGATGCTTGTTATGCTCTATCTCACTCTGCAGACAGCCAATGAACAGCAGCTTATGCAGCCACGGGCTGTGATGCAGCGATTATAGCCACCCTATATGGCAGCTAGCTACCAGAGTAATGGCACTCTTTTTTGTATGCCACCTCCCGCCACAATTGGTCAGTATGTCATTATGGAGACGACCCAAGCTGACTCAGTTTCCATAGCAACGGGCTGCACTGAGGATCGCCAAACGCGCTTGGACAGGATTCAGACACCGTCTGCTACTCCTGCCCCCGACGATACTCAAGTGGGAGGCCTTTCCGACACATGAGATTTGGGGTTGACTTTATCCTAGAGCTTCTTCTGTGTAAGTTAAATAATCTGTGCCTACATCAACATCACTCGTCCGTATTCCAAACTTAAATCAGGATGCTCAAACGAAGAGTGATCAAACGGTCGCTAGAGGCGCTGGCAACCTCCCACGGCCAAAATGGAGATCTCCGCTGCCGCTTTAGGTGTTGTGTCTAGCACTTTTGGCCTAATGTTGCTTCTCTGGCAGCTAAAGCTTTTAGCTGCCATATAAAGTGGCTCTAGCCGCAATGACAGCGACGCTTGCGTTTGCCCACTTTTTCCAACAGCAGTTGGAACTACAACCAACCACCAGGGTCACCACAGATGACAACATGACATGGCAGCCCCTATGAGGTAATTTGTTGCCACTGTGGTACCGCACTCAATGCATGGGCGGTATAGGATGCTAAACACACCAGTCGGAGATGCATTCCAGGCACCGCAGTGTAGGGAAGTTGCACTGATGCACTGCCAAAGTGATGCTGCAAAGTTTCCAACTGCTTGTTCCACAAAAGCTGCTTACCTCGTCCTTCTTGGGCACAGCATTCCGCTCGTCCAGCATCTTGTTTAAGAGCTTCTCCAGCTCGGGACGGGAGACTGAAGAGCAACAAAGCATTACATACGAAAATTGAGGTCCTATGTTTCACCTACGTACAAGCACTTTGAGGTGAAACATAAATAACCCTAACACGCATTCAATTTCTGCACCTAAGTGGAAAAGTGTTTGCGTGGAAATAGCGCTTGTGCTAGAAAGGAACGTTTCAACGGAAGTTACGTCCTGTGTAACCTACACGACCTTATTGAATATTACGGTTTACTGCCGGTACATGACATAAACACAAGCATATTGTGAATTATTCCTACGTTACGTCCGATGCAGCATTCCTTAATTGGTTAAAAAAGCGACTCCATCTGTACTTCCAGGTACAGATGCCCATTACATTTTTTTTTTTTCTTTCTCGTGTTTCTTGTGACGGTTTCTGAGAATAACGGACGTTCGAAGCAATTCCTAAGAATGTGACATGAACGTGCTGTTTACAGCAGCAGGGTTTCCTCAGACTTGTTGGCAGCTGGCACAATCTTCACGTACCACTCAAGTTGCCACGCGCACTAAATTTTGCAGTGAATTCTTCCAGAGTGTCTTAAATAACAAGCTGTTTCGAGGGGGCTGCTTGGGTGTGAGAAGGACAATAGACTTGTTAAAATGGAGGTTTGGGCGAGTTGGTTGTTCATAACTGACAAGAAAACAGCGCACCCCCAAAACAAGCACTCTTAAGCTTTCATGCACACAAAAGAAAGAGCCACTTACACAGCGCTGTGTAAGTGGCTCCAGCCAGCAAACCAAGCCCCGCTGAACCCCATGCACTTCCGGAAACAAAGTCCCATAGCACTTCGTTCAGCGAAATTTCGGTGACATTAGTTTTTTCCTGTGTTAAAGAAGTTATGACACGTCAAAGATAAAATATGAGATAACTATACTGCTAGGACTCATATTATGTTCCTATAATCCTGCTAAATTTGTTTTGAAAATGGCGCGATAGTTTTGTGGATAAATCGATTTATATGCAAGCCCCTCGAAGGAGCAGATCCGGGCGGAGCTGAAGGTTGGCTACGTAGCCAGCCTCCAGCGCGGTGTCTCCTTGCACGCACTCACAGACTTGGCTCGCTTGGCTTATCGAGCCTCAGCTTCCTCGTTTACCTTCCATGTTTCGAGCATGGGGTCCGTAATGATTACGTTTACGGCATCGCTCGCCTTGTCGAAGTGTTCGACATTGATCGCAGCAGCGACGAGAGTGATTGCTATCTAGAGATGTTGGAAGCTGTTCATTTTGACTGCGACCCACTGGCGACCAGCTCCAGCGACGACGAGTAAAGGCCCGTTCACACTCTTGCGACCGACTTCGACCGAGAGAGACCAGACCGGTTTTTAAAGCTTTTGCGACTTCTTAGGACCGGATGCGATGCAGTGGAGCTGGTCCTAAGTCGCAAGAGGCTTAAAAACCGGTCTGGTCTCTCTCGGTCTAACTCGGCCGCAAGAGTGTGAACGGGCCTTAACGGATGAACTCGCCGTGGTCACCGTCGTCCGGGAATATCTCACAGGCGCATGCAGGGTGGAAGGTCAACGGGCCGGGGGTGAGAGCAAGAATAGCTTTCGGGTTACCGAGTTGTGTGAGCGGTTTTGATTGTACCGCCAGTACCGCGACGAGGAGAGCTTGAGCAATTATGGGGGCGTCTAGAATGAGAGAGTGTTCATGGTCACCTGGTTTATGGACACCATGGTGTGACTAACTTGGGCAGTGCTGCCTGGTCGCCAGATGAAAATGATAAAAATTCGTAAATTGAATATTGCTATTACCAGAGCTCTAAAAATCGCGTCACTTGGTGTATATACTAAGTAGCCTATGAGCATTCCATTTCAAGAATAATCTATCCGTTTAATTTTCACGCCATAACCCCTTTAATCGTAAAAAAAAAAAATGTAAATATCGGCAAATGCGTCGGCAAAATAAAATGTTCAAGAAAAAAAAAAAAGTAAGCACGCACCGGGGATCGAACCCGGGATCGCTTGCTTATGAGACATATCTTACCACTAAGCTACACTCCCTTTTTTTTTTTTTTTTTTTCTTTATTGACTAAGCTACACTTTTCGAAAAACTCGTTTTGAGAACTCGTTTTATACGAGATTTTCGGACGGCATTTCAATGCGTGAGTAGAGTACCGTCGGACGGCACTTGAACGCTCTGCAAGAGTGCCGTCGGACGGTACTCTACACACTACGTATTCGGAGCTCCGTCGGACGTAACGCTAGGCACTGCGAATCTCATTTCACAGCTTATCCGATTAAAGGGAAGCTACGGAGCTTCTTGGAAAAAATGAGTTAGAAGTGAATTCTAGTGTATTTTTACCCCGTGAACCCGAATACCAAACCATTTGCTGCGTAAGTATTGTTAAACGCAAGAAAAACGCGAAAGACAGTCGCTGTCCGTGACGTCATCGACGGATCTTTTGGCTGCCCAAGGCTAGGGGGGCGGGGCTTCAGCCCTATTTTGAAATTGCTCTTGTGGCTCTCCGGCGCGTCGCATTGAAATATAATTTTGATATCTGTTATTCTAAAGGCCAAATGAACGCAATTAAAGCGTTTTTTCTCAAATGTAGAAGTGCCCCATCTTCCCTTTAAGGTTGAACCCACTAGAGCGAATACGAAGCGAACAACCGCCCTGCGGCACCCGCACCGCGCAGAGCAAACGCTGTCGGGCAAACATCGTCCTTCGTATATTTGCTCCACGAAGTCCAGGCTTTAGCGAAATCATGCTCATTTATCGCGAAGCTCGATCAAATATAAGACGTAAGAAACGTACCTCCGAAACGGACGACCTGAGCGGCGTGGACGCTTGTACCCCCTGTTGAGTTACCAGACTTGTCCTGGTTGGGCCAATTCACTTTAACCCAGTTTTTTTTTTGAGTGGCGTCCTTGTATCGCGGCCACACTTTGGCGTTGTGGCATACAGGATTATAATCCCGTATGAATTTGACAGTTGCAACGCCAAGAGAGCCGTCATCGAAACTATAAAGTGCAAGCGTATCCATCAAGACGTATAAGCACAGCACAGTACAGTACAGAGGTACAGACAAGGCCAACAAGGCGCCAACCACCGAACCAAAAGAACCAAACAAAGGGATTAGAAGTGACTTCGGATTTGGATGTGGATTCTGGACGTTACTTTTAAACCGAAACAAGAGCAAAGGTAAAAATAATGTGTGGAGCAACTGTTTTTTATGCCTGCTGGTAGATGTCTGTTTTGTTTGAACGACTTATATTTGACTTAGGCAAGCACTAACAAATTGGGTGGAAAAACAGCATGGTGTTGATTATAATGCAATTCAATGCAAATTTGCAAGCGAGTGCGCAACCGAAAAAATCCGCCTGGTCCGGGTTAGATACCCGGATCAGGCAGATTTTTTCGGTCACGCACCAGTCCAGTCACCTAGCTATGTTTAGAGATTTGTGTTTATCCTTTGTCCCTCTTGTTCTCCTTCTCGAGATTTGTGTTTACCCTTTGTCCCCCTTGTTCTCCTTCTCGAGATTTGTGTTTACCCTTTGTCCCTCTTGTTCGAGCACACTGGGATTCCATTTCCCATGTATTTTGTCAATAAAGGCAACGTGGGCGTTATTTTGTTTACATGCCGCTACTATAGAAGCTCATTACATGGCACGTAGACATCGATTGGTAAGGATCATAGCCCGGGCCCAAGGGGGGAGGTGGGGGAGGGCTCTGCCCCCCCCCCCCCCCCCCCTTTCCCGCCGAAGTCTACGCCTATGATGGTGTTGATAGTGCCCAACCGGCAGAACCCTCCGAGGTGCGCACCAAATACACGCCTTATGCATACACACAGCTTTCTCACTTCCGGACAGGGGTTTATCAGGAATTTTAAACCTGGGGTGGCCCAAATTTTTAGGGGGGGGGGGGGGGGGGGCACACTTTGGGGGTGTCTTGGGAGAAGGGGGGCAGGGGGCTTGTGTAAATCTATGTGTTTGTCACGTCCACAACCGCCACGCATCGGACCTTCGGGTTTCCAGCCAGGCCCCTTCTCCGTGCCGCCATCTTCATCTTGAGACTGTATCTCCTCCGCCTGCGCCTGCGATCCTTTGTACTCTACCTCAGGAAGCCCATCCCTCATCCCGCCGTCCACCACGTATTAGGATTCAACTCTGCCAGCTGGACTGCCAACTACAGAGTCATGCAGATAGCACGCATTGAGCTCTCGCAGGAAATTCTTGTCATGCAGAAATTACTTCCCGGTCTCATGACGGGCATCTTCGGTGCCCGCTTTACAGTTCACCCTTCGTACATATTTCTAACCAAGTCCGGGCAAGACCTTCTTGCCCGGACTTGGTCGTAATTGCAACTGCTTCCACAGAAAAACGAGCGAACCAGTGGCCCAAGCTTCAGCCACCGCTAAATCTCTCGGGCTCGAACCTTTTACCGCAAGCCGAGGCACTGCTCTCAAAGGGACCCAAATTTGCTCCTTCTGTCACACCGTCAAGAGTGGATCAGCTCGCAGCGGTACACCAGATCGCGTCAAGAATTCTGGAGCCTGCCCGACAAGAGTTCCTCGGTGTTGGTTCCCGTTTGGTGTGCATGCATGGAGCAAACCACCCAACCAAACCAGATTTTCCACAAGTGGTGAATGAGTTCAGGGGGTCTGACCTGAAGCTTTTGGAGGCAGGCAATACAGGAGTGTTTGTGGTCATGAACGAGTCTAACTTCGGTGAGAGGGTTGAACTCGTCATCAAGAAAAACTTCGTCCTCGTTAAGAAAAGGCCGTCCGGCACCCTCCGATCGGAAGTCAAAGACATCTGCAGGTCGAACAACCTTTCGTCGCTTCTCACGAGAGTGTCGGCCCCTGCAAACCAGTACCTAAAAGTGTTTTTCACCGCCAAGACACACAAGCCGGAGCAGGGGTTTCCCCAGTGGCTCGGGGGGGGGGGGGGGGGGGAGGCGATGCGAGGTGAGGCTAGATAAAATATAAAACTGTTTCTTTTTTAGTCCACTAGCTAAATTACAGACGTCTATTAACCAAATGCTCATACCCGTAAATCTGAAAAAAAAAATTTTATTTTATTTTTTTATTTTTAGATTCAAGGGGGGGTGTCCAGAAAAAACTAGGGGGGTGGGGTCGTCTTACGAGGGGGGGTCTAGGGAAATCCCTGAGCCGGAGATCCCGCTGAGGAGCATCATATCAGAAAATCGATGCTGGCAGAAGCCTCTGGCTCTCTACCTGCAGAAGCACCTCGCAGCCGTCCCTCTGGACCAGCCTTTCCGCGTAGGCAGCTCTGAGGAACTCCTCCCAGCTCTCCAGCTTCTTCACACATCAGGCCCAGGTACCACATTCTTCTCCCTAGACATCACCGACATGTACTACAGCCTCGACTTCAACATTCTCCTGGTTGCGGTAGAAAAAGCCCTCACTCCACAGGGCATCGCCAAATTCCAAAATCCTTCCGGCATCACCCTCAGCGCGTTCTTGCAATTATTCAGAGTATACCTTCGATCGACCATGGTGGAGCATGACGGAAAGATATACCTACAAAAATCGGGCGTCTGCATCGGGTCCTGCCTGGCACCTGCGCTAAGCGAGGTCTACCTGTCCTTCGTGGATCAGGCCGTCAAGGAGCAACTGGACAGCGTCGCCCCAGAAACCCAGGTGTACAGATATGTGGACGATTATCTGGTGCTCCACGACTCTGGCGTGCCCACCGTCACCATCCAGAAGGCCTTCACAGACAACGCAAACGGCCTGAGCTTCGCCGGGGAGGACCCCTCGTCGGAGGGTCTCCAGTTCCTGGATGTACGCCTCGTAGCCACCCAGGGAGGCACTTGCTGGCGCTTCCAGCAGCGGTCACAGAAGCCGGTGCTGCCGTTTTCAAGTCACTATACTCAAAGACACTAAAAGCAGGCATCGCAAAAAGTCTCATCTCCTCCACCCGCACAAAGTCCTGCCAACCAGATATGTACAAATTACTCAAAAAAAGGTAATTAAGTTAAGTTACTGAGTATCGACGCCAAAAGTAATTGGAGTAGAGTAAAAATTACGCATTTGTAATAGTAATTGAGTAAACTACAAACTACTGTAAAAAGTAGCGAGTTACTTTGAAGTTACTTTCGAAGTTACTTTTTTATATTTTTGTGGTAGCAAAATGAACAGCAGTTTTGATCCGTGAAAAACCCTGCGAGCCTAATGCTTGCGTGTTCACCAAAATAGTTTATTCGCTCGCAGAAGCAATTGACTCTCAAAGTTCTTGATAGGAGAGTTTTCCCCTTTTCCTCCTAAAGACGTCCCAAGCCAAGCTAAAAAGACGTTCCACCGACGCGCTGGATGGAACGGCAGCGTTGAATTTCAGAAACAGTCTGTGCAGGGTCGAATAAGCGAGTGTCAGCATCTAAGGTGTTCATGACGAAACATGTGTGGTTTGCTTCGGCCTAGACGGTCGTTTATAACAAACTCTCCTCTTTTTTTTTTTTTTTTTCTTTGGCAAGTTGAGCTTGTTATGACTGGCCCCTCTTTATTCCCGCGACGTTCGGAGAGTACGCTGAGTGAGTGCACCGGACACTGAAAGTCAAGGGTTCAAGTCTCAGCCACGACGATGAGATCATCCGGACGACTGCGTGTCACGTTGCAGTGCTAGTGCTACGCTACTGAAAAGAAAAAAAAAAATAATATATATATATATATATATATATATATATATATATATATATATATATATATATATATATATTGGCTTAATGGAAGATGAAACGAAGTATAATTCGCCGCTGACGCCTGGTCCAACAAAAGGATCTACCAAGGGTAACTCGCAATCCTCGCCGGCGCCTGACACGCCTGACAAGCAAATCGTTTTCAACAAACAGGAGGTCTCTGTGGCGTGGAAGGTCAGAAGGACGCGACAGGTTACGTGAACAAGTATCGTCGCTCGTACAATTGCAGCTGGAAGCGGATTATCCGCGCCTGGGTTTGTGCCCGGGGTAGTCCGGCTTTCCAAAGGCTATGCGCTGACGACGAGGCGACAATGGGAACAGGCGCCCAGCTACGAGGTCATTCCGGTAGAGCTTCCCGTGGAACAATCAGCTAGCTTGAGGCAGAACTCACTAAAGGCAGACGACATGAAAACAACAACCCTTGGAGTGTCTCCGTCTTTCACGGTTGCACCTGGAGGCGCGGCGCCCGCGTGCATTACCGGATTAGGTCAATACCCGACCAAGCCTGCTTTCGTGCGCGGCGGTGTTATGTTCTGGCTGTTTGTCGCCAACTTGGCCCAAGGACGCCCCTGATGCAGTTTCTACGGCTGCCGAGTATAAGCGCGTGGGAACGGGAGCGGTTTCCTTTCCCCCAGTTTTTCCCCCGGAGCCTTGTCCTGCCCCCCCCCCCCCCCCCTTCGCCTTCTCCCTCCTTTTAAATTTCCCTCTCCTATAGTGGAGTTCCGAAGGCGAAGCGTCCGGCAATAAATCATTTGTTTGTTGAAAGTTGACAGATGTGTTGTCCCGTCACCCGTCTTAGTAGCAAGCTCCACAGAGCATCGGTGCTTCTTCGTCTTTGAAAACGCGTCGTTAGATCGTGCCCTGTGACTAAACGCAAAACGGACTGCCAATCATAACGCGTTGCTCTTTTCCGTGCATCAAATGCGCACTTGTCCTCTGCGATCACAATTCGCAATGCAAGTGAATCACGCGTTCAACGAACAACGAACGCATTTCGCAACGGACGCGCGCTTTTAGCGGCAGACGCCGATGCCTTCCAAATACAAGCGCTACCTCGAAGAAGATGTGCCGCTACCACCGAGAACGGCCAGAAGGAGAAGATCTGAAGCTTCTCGCACAAGAAATAACCACCCCAACTGTGCTGCTCAGGTAATTACAAATTCACAACTCTCCTATAAAAAAAAAAAAAAAAAAAAAAAAAAAAATATATATATATATATATATATACTATATATATATCGTATTTTTTTATTATTATTATTATTAGACGCGGCGCCGCCAACGAGCTTGATGGGCGCCGCAGCTTTTATGATACAACTAGAGCACTATATAGCTCCTTCGGAGCAGAGTAGCGCAATCTAGAACGCCGTCTCTCGGCGACTAGCGGCGAACGCCCGGAGGTTCCAACTGCGGTCAGAAATGCATGGAAAACGTGATACAATCGCTGTTTTTTTTAGTATTGTGGGGATGTACGAAGTGGCAATTGTTTTTGACATAATAATGGAACATTTTAGAATAATTTGCGCTACGTTTTGTGCCCCGCAAAGACCTGACCTTTTTTAAAAAATTGCTTGAGCGGCATCTTGCAGCAGACGACACGGCGACGTCACACCATTCACGTGACCCGCTCCGGCCAACCCGAAAAGCCCATCTCCGCTGCCAGCAAAAATCGTCTGCTTCAAACGCCATTGCCTTGGAAATTGCCTTCTCAAAATTTGCACACGCATCCGATATTATTAAAACTTTGATAAAGTGTTTAGTGCTTTACTAACTTCACGGCAGACTAGTTTTGAAAAGTGTGAACTCGCCGTTCATTTTTTAATCAGCCGTGTTGTATCGATCTCCATGTATTCTCCCGTAGGGCGGGCCGCCTCCTGGAACCCTGAGTACCACGTGACTCGCGCCGAGCCGCTCTGTCGGCCATGTTGTCGGCAAAACACGGGGTTCAAAGGGTTCAAAGGATTGCGCTACTCTGCTCCGTAGGAGCTATATAGTGCTCTAGATACAACTAGAGCACTATATAGCTCCTACAGAGCAGAGTAGCGCAACCCTCTGATCCGCGTGTTTCGCCGACAACATGGCCGACAGAGCAGCGCGGCGCGAGTCACGTGGTACTCAGGGTTCCAAGAGGCGCCCGCCCTATGGGAGAATACATGGAGATCGACTCAACACGGCTGATTAAAAAATAAACGCTGAGTTCACACTTTTCAAAACTAGTCTGTCGTGATGTTGGTAAAACAATAAACACTTTATTAAAAGTTTTAATAATATTGGATGCGTGTGAAAATTTTGCGAAGGCAATTTTCAAAGCAATGGCGTGTGAAGCAGACGATTGTTTTACGCAGCGGAGATGGACTTTATGGATTGGCCGGAGCGGGTCACGTGAATGGTGGGACGTCGCCGCGTCGTCTGCTGCATGATGCTGCTCAGGCAATTAAAAAAAAAAAAAAAAAAGTTAATTCGTGGCGCACAACTTAGCTCAAATTATTGTAAAATATTCCCTTATTATGTCAAAAACTATTGTCGTTCCATAGATCGCCAAAATTATCAGGAAGCAGCGATTTACTCCCGTTCCCCATGCATTTGTGGCCAGAGTTGGAACCCCCGGGCGTTCGCCGCTAGTCGCCGAGAGACGGCGTTCTAGATTGCGCTACTCCAGAGCTCTGCGGTACTCTGCTACAGTGTAACTCTGCTCCGTCTGCTCCGAAGGAGCTATATAGTGCTCTAGATACAACGTCCCTGGATATTTTTTTCGTTCGAGGGACTTTATTATCATAGAGTTATTACAATAAACGCTAGAGGCTCAGGTGGCGCTAGTGTGCTGTTGCATTTTGAAGCAGACAGCAAGCAGCCAGAACTTGACTTCTGGTAATGCGTTTTTATGAAAAAAAGCGAGTGCTTTTTCTCTCTGCACTCGATTATAAGAGCAAATATCACGAACAATTTCTACGTACTAGACTCATTGGAACATTTCTCAGTCACGCAGATGAAATAATTGGTCAGTTACAGCATTTTTATTTGAAATTCGTGGCGTGAAAAACGGTGTTAAAACCGCTTCGTACATGTATTTATGTGCACTGTCGGAGACTGTTAACGCAAATAACGCAAAATGAAATAAATAAGTGCTGCTTTGTCTTTCTGCTCGTGAATATGTGCGAAGATGCTCGTTCTGGGTTCAAATATCATCACCCGCCTGCTCCAATTCTTTGCAAATAGGGGGAGCCAGAGAGCAAGTGCCCGATAAAAACTGCCCGACCTAGGAAATAATAAAGACACACCTTTTGTAGCTCACATGCTTTTTTTTTTTTTGCGTTCAAATGTTTTTTTAAACGATCGTAAAGATGCATGACGGAGTCATTTTCATCCAATGACAGGACGGGCATATTAGCAATATATAAGTACCACCGAAATGCTAGCAAACCTTGAACGCACTCTACATTCCTTTCGACCATTAGTTTGCTTAGAATCGTCCCTCGTTTTCACATACCTTCCTTGAAACAGAGGTTTGGGCCTGAAATAGAGCAAAGTTTAACATCGTTCAGTAGTAAAGAAAAATGCTGTCACTAACAGTTACACTTTCAGAATGCCAATAAAGGTACATACTAGTGAACAAAAGATAAGGGCGCAAACGAGCTGGCGGTGGTTAAACATTTCGACAAAAACCCCGAGACTGGGACAAAAAGGGACGGACAAACACAGTCTCAAATTGAGACTTTGTGCGTGTCCGTCCCTTTTTGTCCCAGTCTCGGGGTTTTTGTCGAAATGTACATACTATCCGGCAGGCACGTAGCCAGGATGTTGTTTCGGGGAGGGGGGGGGGGGGGTCGCCCCCCCCCTCCTTGGGGCCTGCCTATGACAAAATCAAATACTACAAAATGCTGTATGAGGGGGAGGGGGGAGAGGAAGAGGTCCCAGCAAAATGGACAATTTTGGGGGGGGGGGGGGGGGGAGCCGGGCACTATGCCCCCCCCCCCCCCCCCCCGGCTACGTGCCTGCTATCCGGTACAACCAAAATGACAAAAGTTATTCATGTTATTTTCCGGCGAAGAGACAATATTAACGTGCGTTTTCCCATAGGAATACACAGGGAGGCTGTAAATTTAGACTGCATACTGTCTGCTTCAATTTGCAACCGGAAGTCCTGTAGACACTAGCGCCAGCTGAGCCTTTAGCGTTTATTGTAATAACTCTATGTTTATTATGATATGGGCCACCTGCCTTTCTGCGGCACCTCGGCTCTCCTGAGCCAAAATAAATTATATATTATGTATTCTGTAATCGTGCAACAAACTTCGAAAACATGTGTGCGGGTGTGTGTGCATTAAGAATCAAAATATAGTATAATTTTCTTTCATATCACATATAACGACGAATGTGCTGTTTGCTTTCTGGCATGTATATGAATTGATTTAGTTGTGTATTGGTCAGAATAACTGGTGTGCATGCAAATATTGTCATTATGGCATAATCAGCTTGTGTAAACCAGTAATGCATCAGCAGATGACTAACCTGTTGCCGAATGTCTGCAAAAAGCCAAGTGCAATACCTGCGTCGGACGGCAATGAAGGAATGTCCATTGGACACACTCCAGATTCACAGGGGAGCCTCGCATCCATTACCAAACTGCAGGTTGACTGATTGTCAAGTCAGCATGACTATGGCCGGACTTAATGTGCGCTCTCTCTCTCTCTTACGGCCTCTCCAGTGAGGCGTGAAAACACCTATGAGGCTAGCTGGAAGTGCCACAGGGCGCCCGGTAGCCTCGGCCATAGGCGGTGTCACAAATCAACCTACTGTCAACATTACTTGATCAACTTCGTTGCAGAACTCCTGCGGAGAGGGTTATCCCCCACACCCTGTTTGGCTAGACTTGCTGTTCGAAGCACAAACCTTTTTCCGTGGTGCGAAAGCGTCTCGCGATAGCAGTTCAGAATGCTGCCGCAGCGTCCACAAATAGTGGTGCTTCAAAAAACATGTCTGATGCAAGGAGTGAGGGGGGTGCATGCATTACCCCAAACTGCAGGTTGACATTGCTGAGTGACCACGACAGACAACGTGAGAAATTGCACTGTGTCTGCGAATGTGTTCATATGAATAAGAATTCTCTAAGGAACCCCAAACATTAACAGGGGTGCTTTTACAGTTTCGTCGCTCTTGTATGCGAAGGGCAAGTTCGTCTGCTTCTTGCGCAGGGGTAGCGGTGACGTCAGAACGCCGAGCCCTGACTGGCTGATCGTGACCCCCCTATCTGAGCATTGTCTGCTCCTTTGCAACGTCGTCTGCTCACAACGTCGTCTGCGCCAGTCTCACCTTTCCTGCGACTTTCGGAAGTGCAGAGGCCAGGTTCACGAAACGATCTTACGCCAAAAATGTGCGTAAGACAAAACTTAAGAACAAATTCATATTTACGAAACAAAATTTTCGTAAGTTTTGCGCAGGTTACGACGAAGTCCTACGACAGCTCCGAAGCTGTCTTAAGCGCTTCTTATGATCAAATTAGCATGGCCGACAGCACCGTGGTCGCGACGACCCACGGACGTTTATTTTTCTACGTGCGCTTCTCATGCGTCCAGACTTCAAGCAGCAAGAAAAAAAGTAAAAAGTACTTCACACAGACAACGACGAACAAGAACGCTGGATCCACAAACACTTGTGAAAAGCTCCAACGGCCACGATTCCACCGAACGCGACCAAGCGAGCTGGGCAGTTAGGCCTAGGAGGCACTCCGCGATTGTCTGCCCACGACCGGCTGGCGTGCTGAATGGAATATGCCCGCGTGACCCTTGTGAACCCTTCCCGTATTATACTTTGATCGCTGACCTCAATGTTACATTAAAAGGTCTATTTCTTCCTCTTGTTATCTCCTTGTTTCCGGAGGCAACGGTGACTCTCGCCGGTGAAAAAGCGATGAATCTCCGACAGACGCAGGAAAGGTAAAGAAGCCATCGCTTTGACTAGCAGACGTAAAGCAGACGACGTTAACTGCGCCAACCCGCCGACGCCGTTAAAGAATAAAGGGTCTCGCCGCACACGAAAGAAGGGAAAAAGTATTTGGGAGGGAACTTGCGGACATGCTCACGGACACGCACCGAGCAAAGAACACTCGGTTCTTCGCAAACAAACCTCGGCGCCTCGGAACACCTCGCCAGTGAGTCCTTTGACTTCCCTCCTTGATGTGCGTCTGCTAGTTGTTAGACAAAAACAATGTACCGCTCGAGTTATTTCGTCTGTCCTCTCTGAAAGGCGAAGTCGAGCTCGCGCTCATAAAGACCTACACTTCTGAAAGTCGCAGGAAAGGTAAGACAGTCGCAGACGATGTTGAGAGCAGACGACACTGAGATAGGGGGTCGCGATCAGCCAATCAGGGCTCGGCGTTCTGACGTCACCGCTACTTGCTTTCTCATGCGCAAAAGACGAAAATGAGCCCACTTGCGAGGCGTATTGTTTAGGGATTCTAACAAACTTCCCAATTCCTTGCTGGGCTTGCAGCAGCCAAGCACACTGCATGTGCCATCGAGTGACGGCGGCACCTCCAGCGGAGACGCACAGGTGAGCGTTACATCCATTTGGAAACCCAGTTGCGAGCGACCATAGCAGACAACGTGAAAACCTGCACTGTGTGTGAATGTGTTCAAACGAATGAACATGCTCTAAGGAGCCTCAAAGATTAACAGGGGTGGTTTCACAGTTTCGTCGTTCTTGTATTGTTTGGAGATTCTAACAAACTTTCCAATTTCTTCCAGGACTTGCAGCAGCCAAGTGCACTGCATGTGTCACCAAGCGATGGCGGCACCTCCAGCGGAGATGCACAGGTGAGCCTTACATCCATTTGGAAACCCAGTTGCGAGCGACCATAGCAGACAACGTAAAAACTGCACTGTGTCCGCAAATGTTTTCATACGAATAAATATTCTCTAAAGAACCCCAAATATTATTAGGGGTGGTTTTACAGTCTTGTCACTCTTGTATTGTTTGGTTATTCTACAAAACTTCCCAATTCCTTGCAGGGCTTGCAGCAGCCAAGTGCACTGCGTGTGTCACCAAGCGACGGCGGCACCTCCAGCGGAGACGCACAGGTGAGCGTTACATCCATTTGGAAATCCAGTTGCAAGCGACCATAGCAGACAACGTGAGAAACTGCACTGTGTCTGCAAATGTTTTCATACGAATAAATATTCTCTAAAGAACCCCAAATATTACTAGGGGTGGTTTTACAGTCTTGTCACTCTTGTATTGTTTGGTTATTCTACAAAACTTCCAAATTCCTTGCAGGGCTTGCAGCAGCCAAGCACACTGCATGTGCCACCGAGCGACGGCGGCACCTCCAGCAGAGACGCACAGGTGAGCGTTACATCCATTTGGAAATCCAGTTGCGAGCGACCATAGCAGACAACGTGAAAAACTGCACTGTGTGTGAATGTGTTCAAACGAATGAACATGCTCTAAGGAGCCTCAAAGATTAACAGGGGTGGTTTCACAGTTTCGTCGTTCTTGTATTGTTTGGGGATTCTAACAAACTTTCCAATTCCTTGCAGGGCTTGCAGCAGCCAAGCGCACTGCGCGTGTCACCAAGCGACGGCGGCACCTCCAGCGGAGACGCACAGGTGAGCCTTACATCCATTTGCAAACCCAGTTGCGAGTGACCGTAGCAGACATTGTGAGAAGTGTCTGTGAATGTGAATTCATACGAATAAATATTCTCTAAGGAACCCCAAACAATAATAGGGGTGGTATTACAGACTTGTCACTCTTGTATTGTTTGGTTATTCTACAAAACCTCCGAATTCCTTGCAGGGCTTGCAGCAGCCAAGTGCACTGCGTGTGTCACCCAGCGACGGCGGCACCTCCTGTGGAGACGCACAGGTGAGCCTCACATCCATTTGCAAACCCAGTTGCGAGTGACCGTAGCAGACAATGTGAGAAGTGTCTGTGAATGGGAGTTCATACAAATAAATATTCTCTAAGGAACCCCAAACATTAATAGGGGTGGTTTTACAGTCTTGTCACTCTTGTATTGTTTGGTTATTCTACAAAACTTCCGAATTCCTTGCAGGGCTTGCAGCAGCCAAGCGCACTGCGCGTGTCACCCAGCGACGGTGGCACCTCCAGCGGGGACGCACAGGTGAGCCTTACATCCACATGCAAACCCAGTTGCGAGCGACCGTAGCAGACAATGTGAGAAACTGCACTGTGTCTGCGAATGTGTTCATACGAATCAATATTCTCTAAGGAACCCCAAACATTAATAGGGGTGGTATTACAGTCTTGTCACTCTTGTATTGTTTGGTTATTTTACAAAACTTCCGAATTCCTTGCAGGGCTTGCAGCAGCCAAGCGCACTGCGCGTGTCACCGAGCGACGGCGGCACCTCCAGCGGAGACGCACAGGTGAGCCTTACATCCATTTGCAAAACCCAGTTTCGAGTGACCGTAGCAGACAACGTGAGAAGTGTCTGTGAATGTGAATTCATACGAATAAATATTCTCTAAGGAACCCCAAACATTAATAGGGGTGGTATTACAGTCTTGTCACTCTTGTCTTGTTTGGTTATTCTACAAAACTTCCGAATTCCTTGCAGGGCTTGCAGCAGCCAAGCGCACTGCGTGTGTCACCCAGCGACGGCGGCACCTCCTGTGGAGACGCACAGGTGAGCCTTACATCCATTTGCAAACCCAGTTGCGAGCGACCGTAGCAGACAATGTGAGAAACTGCACTGTGTCTGCGAATGTGTTCATACGAATCAATATTCTCTAAAGAACCCCAAATATTATTAGGGGTGGTTTTACAGTCTTGTCACTCTTGTATTGTTTGGTTATTCTACAAAACTTCCGAATTCCTTGCAGGGCTTGCAGCAGCTAAGCGCACTGCGCGTGTCACCCAGCGACGGCGGCACCTCCAGCGGGGACGCACAGGTGAGCCTTACATCCATTTGCAAACCCAGTTGCGAGCGACCGTAGCAGACAATGTGAGAGACTGCATTGTGTCTGCGAATGTGTTCATACGAATAAATATTTTCTAAGGAACCCCAAACATTAATAGGGGTGGTATTACAGTCTTGTCACTCTTGTATTGTTTGGTTATTCTACAAAACTTCTGAATTCCTTGCAGGGCTTGCAGCAGCCAAGCGCACTGCGCGTGTCACCGAGCGACGGCGGCACCTCCAGCGGGGACGCACAGGTGAGCCTTACATCCATTTGCAAACCCAGTTGCGAGCGACCATAGCAGACAACGTGAAAAAGTGCACTGTGTCTGCGAATGTGTTCATACGAATCAATATTCTTTAAGGAACCCCAAACATTAATAGGGGTGGTTTTAGTCTTGTCACCCTTGTATTGTTTGGTTATTCTACAAAACTTCCGAATTCCTTGCAGGGCTTGCAGCAGCCAAGCGCACTGCGCGTGTCACCGAGCGACGGCGGCACCTCCAGCGGAGACGCACAGGTGAGCCTTACATCCATTTGCAAACCCAGTTGCGAGCGTCCACAGCAGACGTGAGAAACTGCACTGTGTCTGCGATTGTGTCCATGCAAATAAACATGCTTTAAGGAACCGCATTATTGGTGGTGGTCGCACACTTCAGTTGCTCCTGGTGGTTCTAGCAATAAAGAATATCATTATCATATTTACTTGTGTAAAATAAACACTGCTTATGAAAGAAGCTCGTGCATCTTTCTTGCAGGGCCCCATTCAGCCAATCATCACGCTTTGCAGAACAAACAGCGAATAACAAAGTCGAGAAAGCAATTTTTCGCAAAAATGTGATTTGCATCTGAATGTTGGATTTGTAAAAAATCATGCATGCTGTCTCAGCACAAATATCATCAGATGGAGACAATCTCTCCCGTGACATTCGCTAGGCTCCTTCTGTTTATCACAGTGATTGGTTATCCTAGCTTGTCTCTAGGGTAAAGATGTGAAGGCTTTGTTTGTAAAAAGTGTGGCTATTACTCAAGTAAATACGCTCAGTGCACTGTGATGACAATGCTGTGCTGCGCGATTAAAGGATTTGTTTTCTTGTTTACAGGGATCTGCAGCTAGCCAAGACGAGTCTGATGACACATCTGAATTAGCTGCCCTTGTGATGTCATATACTCTACGTCACAAAGATGGCGATAAATCAACAGCGGACCTTCTGAGGATGTTGAACATCATTGCGCCTGGAAGGGTACCACAATCAAAGTACCTCTTGATGAAGGCTTTGGGTGCCCATACAGCTGAAGCGGACAAACATTATTACTGTTTAGTCTGTAAAGATTATTTAGGAGCTTCACTTGATATCTCCCACTGTGAGAATTGTGGGGCAGAAATTGATGTAGATTCTTGTCCGTTCTTTTTGGTAATACCACTGAAAGAACAGCTCCAGCGAATTCTCAGTCAGCCAAATCTCAAGTGGGTCCCAGCAACAAGCGTTGGGCCTTTGCTGTCAGACATAGCTCATGGTCTAGAGCATGTGAGGCTGTGTGAGGACTTCTCAGAGAACGACTTATCGCTTCTCTGGAACACAGACGGCATAAGGGTGTTCGAGAAGTCCACATATGACATCTGGCCGATACAATGCCAAATTATCCAACTTGATCCAAGCATGCGGAAAGCAAACATGCTGATGCCAGCCATTTGGTTTGGACACACCAAACCAAATATGAGTGCTCTGCTAGAGCCATTTACAAGAGAGCTTCAGGAGCTAGCATTAGGGTTTCCCTGCATTAGAGACGGAAAAACAGTCAACACACGTGTATTCGCTGTCGTCTGCTCTGTAGACGCCGTTGCAAGATCGGCAGTGAAGAACTGCAAGCAGTTCAATGGGTACTTCGGATGTGGGTGGTGCTACCACCCAGGAGGCTCTCATTACCCGTACCTGGACCCTGCACCTGAGCAGCGTTCGGAAGAAGCCCACACACTTGAGGCAGAGGAGGGAACTCCTGGAGCACCAGTCAACGGTGTCAAGGGTCCCTCACTAATCATGAAACTTCCTCGGTTCAACCCTATTGATGGGTTCATCCCTGACTATCAGCACTGTGTTTGTCTGGGTGTGATGCGGCAGCTCCTAAAGCTGTGGCTGGACACAGAGAATCACGACCAGCCTTGGTATGTAGGGACCAAGCTAGGGGTCATGAACGGTATTCTCCTGGGCATCCTACCACCCACAGAAATCACGCGCACACCCAGGAGGTTTGAGGAACGTGCCTTCTGGAAGGCTTCAGAATTTAGGGCACTCTTTTTGTTTTATGGTTATGTGGTTCTGAAGCCGGTGCTGCCGCCGCAGTACTTCCAGCACTTCGCACTGTTGGCCTATGGCACATACTTGCTGCTAAAACAGCAAGTGTCATTCACGGACATCTGTGAAGCTCGAGCACTGCTTTCAAAGTTTGTGCTGCAGATGGAGAGATTGTACGGCATTCAGCATATGTCGTACAATGTGCATCAACTTCTCCATCTGTCAGATGCTGTGATAGCATGGGGACCCCTGTGGGCTACTTCTTGCTTTCCATTTGAAGGAAGGAATGCAGTGCTTTTGAGCTACTTTGCAGGCACACAGTGCGTGGGCCAGCAAATCGCAAGGACGTTCATCCGATGGCAGGAGCTGGCCCCGTGGGTAAGCAGCATGAACCTCCCGCAGGCAGCAGAGTTTTTTGAAGAAATGATGGGACGGAAGACCATCGGGCGCACAGGCACCCAGATTCCGGGCGATGTAGTTGTTTACACTAGGCAGAGCTCAGGTGCTCAAGACATCCGGTTCGAGGTGGCACTCGAGAGGGCCCTGAATGCGCTACCATTAAGCATTGTCTATTATCACAGGTTTCAGTGCAATGGCATCCTGTGGCACTCCGAGACCTACCCAATGCCAAAAAGAGCCAACTGCGTTGCTCAACTGAGTGATGGTTCATTTGGCATTGTACAGGCACTCGCTGTATTTAAGCCATCAAGCACTAGGTCTCATGTTGAACACCTTGTTCTCATGGAGAAAATGAAACTGACACCAGTAGTTGGTTTCAAGGACGGACAGCTGGGGGTACAGTTTCTGTCTGTACGAGAAGGCATGCGATCGGGCGCCCTAATTGCTTGCAGCTCGAAGCAGCTCGCTGCTAAATGCGTAATTACGGAACGTACCGAGAACACGTTCCTTGTTATACCACTTCCGAACAAGGTTGAACGTGATTAAGCCCAGGCTTAACATGCATGGGAAGTGTTGCTCTAACTCACATGCTAGAGCTGCTGGCCAGTTTATCTTCTTGACCAGACCCAGCTGTATTGGCAACTCCAGCGAAATCGACGCCACATAGCGGCAACGCCGAGAAGCTCAATGCCGTATTGTAGAGAAAACAGACAGGCATGTACTGTAGCTAGTCACTGTGCGTGACGCCCATCTTTATTCTATTCTCTTCTTCCTTTTCCTTTCCCCGTCAGCTCCCGTTCCCACTTCTTCGGCCAACATGACATACTCCCCCACTAGTAAAAAGACTGTTATGGAGAGTAACAATCAGGAGGCCGTGCATTCCTCTTGGGTCTGGACCTGATGAAGGATTCGGTAGTTGGTACCTCTACTGCTGTGCCGAGATCTGTTGGAGCAACCGTTCTAGTTAACTTTGAGGAGTTCCAACAGTGTCCGTCTTCTATTAGAAACATTCCGGGTCTGAGTGCTTTTTCTATTCTGACTGGGGCACTAAACGATGGAGTGCCCTTTGTTGTATGTCCTGGCAGTCGGACGCGCATGCAGTCTCCTCCCCTGAAATTCAGTCTTGACCGCCCTGTGCTTGTCAGCATATTTTTTGAAGTTGCTTTGGTATCTTTCCACCCTGCAACGAAGGTCCTTTATCGCCTCCCTAGCATTTTGTGTAATGCCTGGATGGGGTAGTCCCATGATGTCGAGTCTCGTGCGCATTGGTCGTCCGTGTAACAGCACTGACGGGGACAGATTAGTTGTTGCTTGAGGTGTGGAGTGGTAGATCCCCAGGAAGTGCACCAGGTCAACCTATATGTCGCCCTTCTCCAACAAAATGCTTTGGATGTAATCTTTGAGCACTCTGTTAAAACGCTCCACCTGTCCATTTGCCTGTGGATAGATGGACGATGTTGTGTTGCGTGAGTGATGCCTCTGTCTGGAAGGAATGTCTTAAATTCTAAAGACATGAATTGTAAACCCTGGTCCAATACCAGAACTTCCGGGTAACCTTCCCTGCTGAAGATTCCTTACAGGAAGCTTATTACTGCATCAGTTTTTGGGTGTGAGCAGAACCCAACCTCTGGCCACTTGCTGTAGTAATCTATGGCGGTGATGGCGTATCTGCAGTTCCCAGAAAAACTCGTGAACGGTTTGACGAAATCGATTCCGATCTGCTTCCACGCACCCTCGGGGTAGTGAACTGATCGCATGGGAACCGGTGCTGTTTTTGCTGTTTTGTCATGTTGCTGTCAGACACTGCAGCCGGTGATGTAATCATTGACCTCTACATCCATTTGAAGCCACCAGTAGTGCTCTTGCAGACTATGTTTTGTTCTGACAATCCCAGGATGGGATTCATGTGCTATGTCCATGATCCAAGGTCGCAAAGTCTGTGGTACAATCTTCTGGTTACGAAGAAGTACCTATGTATGACACAAAGTTCTTCTTGAATCTTGTGGTAAGGGATCAACGTAGCTTCCGCATGCAAAACGTGGGTCTTTGCTGAATTTATGCTCTCTACTACCTTGGTCAGTGTTGGATCTTCCCTAGTCTCTTTCTGGAGCTCATCCAGGGAAATGCTTCTGAGGTGTGCTCGAACTGCACAAATAATTTCAGCGTCTTCGTGATCACTTGACTCCTCATGATGGTTGTGACTGGAAGCCTTGAACAAGCGTCTGCAACCCCATTCTGGTCGCCTTGATGTTCATTAGCCCTATGGCCTTGATGGAATTAAGACGCGGTCTTCGCTGTAGTTGATTTCCTGCATACTGATGCAAAATGACTGCGTGTACTACATTTCTTGCATGTCTTAGTTCTCGCTGGACATGAAGTATTGTCAGCTAGGTGAGCCGAATATCTGCATCTGTAGCACTTCTGACCTTGTTTTGGAGAATTTGCAGTAGTTCTTGTAAGAGCTGCAACCTCAGAAGTGCTTGCGACTTTCTTGTCTTCGTTGAGTAGCTTAGACTCGCGCAGAGCTTGTTCCACTTGTCTAGCAATGACGAGTGCTGTGTCCAGTGTTAATTCTGGCTCGAGCAAAAGCCTCTCTCGAACTTCCTTGCTGCTGCTTTTCTTTACTAGCTGGTCACATATTAAATCTTCCGCAAGCCCACCAAACTTGCATGTCTTGGCCAGGCTCCGTAATGTCGCGACATACTCTTCGACCGTTTCTCCCGGTACTTGTGCCCTTTGACGGTAACGATAGCGTTCGACGGTCTTGTTGACGGCTGGCGTGAAGGATTTGCTCAGCGCACATACTGTGTCGTCGAATACCTGGGTAGTGGAAGCACTCTCCGCAGAAGTCGATGGTTGAGGGTCTTGTGTGGTAGCAGGTAGAGAACGGTATACTCGCTGACCCTCCACTCCAAGGCAGTTGAGTAATATTGCCTTTTTTCTGTCGTCTGGATAAGTAGTCGCTCTGCTTGCCACCATGAAGGTCTCGAAGAGTGGGTACCATTCCACCCATGGAATTGTCGGTTTATCTGGAGCCGGTAGAAAAGGCAGTGGCATTTCCAGCTTCATTGTCGACTGCGCCAATTTGTCGTATTGTAGAGAAAACAGACAGGCATGTACTGTAGCTAGTCACTGTGCGTGACATCCATCTTTATTTTATTCTCTTCTTCTTCCTCTTCTTTTCCCCGTCAGCTCTCATTCCCACTTCTTCGGCAAACATGACACTCAAGAGGTCGTTTTGACTCTGTCACCTGCTATGGCTGCTTGGTTCTCGTAGGCAGCATACAAACAAAAATTGTTTCCAGTAATTATTTTTATGCTTCCGCCATGTCATTCCTACGCATTGACAAGAAGAAGGTTTCTACCGTCGAAAAATCGCTTTGCATTCATATGTAACACCGATTTTACGCTGCAGTGTATGAAACTTATGGGGGTCAGCGTGCTGAACGACGAAAACAACCTCCTTTCGTCCGTCATTTGCCTGACCAGCGCGCCCCCTACAGTTCGCTGGAGTCGTGGATACACCTTTCCAAAGAACACTCGACCCCAGGGGCAACAAACTGTTTTCGAGTCGTGACTGGGTGTGAGGCTAGACTGCAATAAGGTGAGCTGGCGGGCTAGTTGGTCGTTCATCATTAGTAAAATAGCGCAAAACAACAAGGAAGAAAGGGCGAGATAGACAGGAAGAGCGCTAACTGACAACTGACATTTAATACAGTCTATAAAGGAGGAGAAGAAAGAAGCAAGAAGTTACTGATGCTGTTGCATAAAAGAAAGAAACATACACCCTCCAAATTGTTATACGTAAAAATTTAAAATAAAATGTATGAAAAAGGTGAGTTGCTGATGACATCTGTGAGTGAAAAAAAAAACTTATTTCTTGCGTTTTTTTTTCACTCACAGATGTCATCAGCAACTCACCTTTTTCATACATTTTATTTTAAATTTTTACGTATAACAATTTTGAGGGTGTATGTTTCTTCCTTTTATGCAACAGCATCAGTAACTTCTTGCTTCTTTCTTCTCCTCCTTTATAGACTGTATTAAATGTCAGTTGTCAGTTAGTGCTCTTCCTGTCTATCTCGCCCTTTCTTCCTTGTTGTTTTGCGCTATTTTACTAATGGTGAGGCTAGACACTCACCAGCGTCCCTGCTAACCATAACCGAATGGACTGTGATTTTGATTGGCGCAGCCTGCGTAGGTGCAGTTTCAAACACTGCTGGCCGCTAAATTCTTGT
The DNA here is from genome assembly GCF_016920785.2 of Ixodes scapularis. Lineage (NCBI taxonomy): Eukaryota > Metazoa > Arthropoda > Arachnida > Ixodida > Ixodidae > Ixodes > Ixodes scapularis. The sequence goes on along the minus strand of NW_024609879.1, from coordinate 126,525,519 downwards.
CTTTTCCCGTTGTACTTTGTTTCATGGTGTATGCATTTTCCCGAGGACATTGAGAAAGCATTGTACCACATTTGAAAAAACAAAAAAGCAAAAAAAACTGTAAACTATTTTTGTTTGGCATGTGCTAACAGAACGAATGCGATTGGAATGTTAGTCGTTGTCTTTTTTTTTACGATAAGTTTACGGCGCTGCCCGGTTAGCTGCATGTCAAACGACAAAGTGCTTAGGTTTCAAAAATAATTTACAGCAGAAGATAGCCAAAGGCATGCATTTTTCACGCTCACAAATGACGTTTACCAATGGACAGGACACGGACATAAAATTTAGCAAGTGCTAACATTCAAACAATATATGGTACATACCACACAATGCAGAGTTATCTGCAAAGAATTTATTTGAGAAAGATCTCAAATAACAATCACAGTCGACGACAGTCGCATCTTAAAGACCGGACGAAAACCAAGGTGACTTCATTTTGGGGCACGTTTTGGGGAGAGCTTTCTTTTTTTTACACCAGCACCAAGGCAAAGGAATGGGTGCGACTGACTCTATCCCGAACAATTATTTTTCGCTATGACTACGAAGGACTCTACGGGGATTATGTTTGGGAGGGGGGAGAACAGTTGTTATCGTTCGCAAAATTGCGTCGAGGGCCGTTCAACATACCTCCCCTCCCTCGTTTCCCATAAATGTCGAGCAGAAACGCTTGAATGGCAGGCACTTACCAGCCCTATTTTACACAGTGGAAGATAACACAGAAAGGGTATGCAGCATGCATCAGAAAAATTAAGTGGAAACTTTAAAGGAGGGCCAGAAAACGTTGAATGCAAAACCGCAAAACATAGGTAGAGAATCGTGCTGGGCGGGTTTTCACAGTCCAAGAGAGTGGCAAAAGATTTCTAGCTGATAAGGGACACGAGTCGCACCAGCCGCATCAGCAACATGGCGGCGGCCTAGGAGCGTTTCTTGGAAAGGTGTATAGGTGCTGGTTAAGCAGTGGAAAAGCAAAACTTATTGGTTGTGTGCTGACCTTGTCCGTTTTTTGTGTGACACATTTTCTGGTTAAATGCGCTTTTATTGAGAGTGAAACTATGAAATCCGACACTGGACCCCTTCCGTGAGTTTCATGAGGGCTCTCTTAGTTTCACCCACCATTTGTTCTGATTGCCTTTTAGTTGCTGGATGTCATGGTGTGTTGGATGCGGTTCTTTGTTACAAATTCATCCATTTCGCTTGAAACAAAGTTCGAAGTGTTGTCAGAGAATAGAATTTTCAGCAAGCGAATAGTTGTGAATACTGAGCGTAGCGCGTCGATTATATGTAGGCGCTGTGGAGTGCGTCGGTTTCAACTTCAGCCAGTGTACTCATCGACGACAATCAAGTATGATACTCCTTCGACTTCCAATATTGTTTGTTTTCATTGTCTGTAGATGGTGCAACATGTTGTGAGAGTTTTTTTGTCTTCCTCTATGTATTGTATATAAAACTATAACGTGTCTTCTCGTAATCGGTTGACGAGGCGACGTCAGACTGACATCTCGTCACAATATGAATAAAATATGCTGCTGCGTCGGCAGAAGTGGAGAACTGCTACCGACCGAGTTGAGCCTACGTGTCTTTCCTTAGGCAGGGAGCTCCTTTGGATTGGGGCCGTCAGAGTCCTGGTTCTGCCTACTTGCAAGTGTCGGCCTTCCCGTTTACTGCCGCGGCACCCGTCTTTAGGTCCCTGGGTTGATTAGCTTCTGCCGGATATGCGAGTCCCCTGCCGGCAATGCCTTCATAACTGTGAAGCTCACCGGGAGCTCTGTCCTTCGAGCCAATGTCTGTCGGCTTTTACTTCTGGGACACCGTCACCTGGGTCAGCGTTTCAGATCATAACAATGCCTTCCTTTGTCCTTCATGGCTGAGCCATGGTTTCTCGCCGAGGGGAACAGTTCGGATGAACTAGTACCTTGATCATGCGAGTTGGTCCTGGTTGCTGTGTGGCTTCGTCGTGTTGGTAGTTATGCAATCGATTGTCATTGAATCGGTCATCATTTCATCAGTTGTCGTCGGGCTGGTGATCATAATGTTAGCTGTCATGGTGCTGATTGCTGTAGTGTAAGTCATTGTAGATTCGATAGTCGACATCTGTCATCTTCATGTCATCAATTGTCATACTGGTCTTTGTTCTTTTTGGGCCTGAATAGTCGTCTTAATAAAGATTGTCAACAATGATCACCGTGCATTTGTGCTAAAGAAATAAAATGTCATGCCGACTGACTTGTAGGGAAACACAGTAAAATAATTTGCAAGAGAACAAGCAGTACAAGTCTACTTTAATATTTGGTGTGTAAGTACATACACAGCTATAGTCGCGAGTCTCGACAATCAAAATCTCGAAACAAATGTTGCCGATCATCTAAAGAAGTTTAAAAAAATTAAAAGGGTTTGGGAAATGAATCTTCAAGCGATCAAAAGCAGACAGTGCTTTTGATCGCTTGCAGGCTGCTCACCACGTCCGGGTCATCAGAGCGAACTGGAAACGACAACAACCGCGCTGACTCTGCAGTGGTTACCTTTCACGCTTTCGAAGATACCAACTGAACGTACCTTTCAGAGTTGTTCTTGCGCCCTTGTGAAGGGTAACCACAACGTCAACATAACTATTGTAGTCGTTTCCAGGCGGCTCGTTTCTGGATCGCCACGCAGAGCCGCGCGCCGCCAACTTTCACAGATCGAATTCCGCAGGTGCGCAGCGTAACGGTCACTACACTCATTCTGGGACCTGGTGCACCAATGCGCGAACTGCACTGCCAATTCGTAGATAAATTGTGAACTGAAGACCGTTGCAACCATCGTAGACGCGAAGAAAACGCTCGGCCAGTCTGTTCGTCGACGTTCGTTGGCCCAACAACAGTTTGCACGTAGGGTGGCACGGTACAATCGCAGACGTAGTCCGTGACGCTTGCCACCGATAAAAAAAAAAAATGCTGAGAACTTGATTAGAGGACTGACGTACGGCACCAAAACACCACAGCGCTCGAAACAACGCGAGCTGCTGACCACTGCCGACGCCATTGACAAGCCCAATGTTGTCATCATTTCATAGTGAGCGCGGCTAAGCATGCTCGGTACAGACTCCAATTATCCTTTCAGCGTACTTACCTAGTAAACTTTTTGTTCACTAAAAGAAACCTCAGGAAGGAAACTAATAAGTCGCTTCATGCACACTTACAAGATCCTTCCAACTTACTTCCGTAACGTTATTCTAGTGCACTAAAAGATACATAGGGGAGGATACTAGCAAGACGCTTCGCATGGACTTAGAAGCTACTTAGGTCTTAGCTAGTTTACTAAAAGTATACTATTAGTGTACCTACTTCGAGCATACTAAGGAAGGGCACTAATAGTACAAGCATACTTCTGGCTATCATCCTTTAAGGACGATTTTAGTATCCCTCTTGCGAATTAGTACCTTAAAAGAGTGTAAAGTATACTTAAAGTAACCTAGTTTTCGCTAAGGGAGGAGCGCGGAGAGGATTTTGAGGGAATTCGGACTTTGGATTTGATGGAGAGAAATTGGGGACGGGGGTCGAGACTTTAGACGAGGCAGGATGGTTTCCCAAGTTGGGACTTGTAACTATAGTGTGTAAATAAATGCACATAGTTCTATTCAAGCAGTGAGTCGACCCGTCACTCAGCGACGTTCGTGCCACCACGCTCCAGACCATCGAAGCGGAACCTGCCTCCCACACCCACCGGGAGGAACAACTTTAACTCTCCCCTTCGGTTTTCATCCCACGCAATATAAGTCGAAGAAAAAAATGAAAGAAAAACGAGCAGCGTTCACCCCCTCAACTCGCAGCTGCAGAACAAGCGGTCACGCGATCTGGAACCGATTATACGCCGCCAATGACTGCATTTACATGAATGCGACCGTAGCGCATCGAGTCGAGGTTTCATGATATTGATTGGTAGCAGTTGGGTAGAAGAGGAAGAAGTAAGAAGACAGGCGCCGTGTGATTGGTCCCTGCTCGATTCGATCCGCTACGATCGCATTCATGTAAACGTAGCCATAGGTGATCATAACCACGCCCTGGGATTGGCAAAGCACTGGACACGCGCTGAGCTCCAGACATTGTTATGGTTCGGCTGTTGCCATCATTGCAGCGAATGGACACGGACCTCTACCCGAATGCTTGTCAAGCTATCGATTACCACGAGCCCAAATCGAGTGCCCACGCAATGCTCGGGTCCAATCTATGAGCCGCATTCAATTATCGTCACTGGGGTGTTCTGCGATCCCCCAGTTACGTCATCGAGTTTCGCCAAGAAGATATTGAATGACAACGCTCACTTTTGTCCTTAAAATTACACCGCAAAAAAGGAGTTTCTTGGCCAGTGGCGTTGCGCGCGAGTATAGTTGGGCCAGTGCCAGTAAGCTCGTGTAAAGTGAAAAACATTCCAAGGGAATATCGATGCACGACCCCTTTATATTGCAAACGGTCCCCATCGTTTGTGATGGATCCTCTTTTCAGTCGACTTTCTGTCCACGTCGAGGGGCTTTAGCCTTTCATAAAGCCCCTCAATGTGTCTGCGTTTGTCTTGCACATAGCGTCAAATGCGCCAGTGTACGAGGCCCGTGTCTCCTTGCGGCCCTTGGAAGCAACTGGCAGCGCAGCATCGAAATGAGCGGCTGTTGGAAACGAATGGCGGCGGAGCACCCGCTAGTGGCACGTGATATGCGCGTTTCCACAACAATGGTCGGCGGGATTTGTAAAAAAACAAACACGCTTTTATCAAAAAAGGGCTTTCGTCTCCCAACGTGGGCAGCGCCGTCCCGCGGCGCACACGGGCGTTTAGAAGAAGAGGAAGAATTAGTAACAGGCTTGAGCTGAGCTAGTTGGTTCATAGTTTACTTAAGGCCAGCTGAACTAGAAAAAACATACACATAAAGAAAAGACCATTCACGCCGCTGGCGTGAATGGTCTTTTCTTTATGTGTATGTTTTTTCTAGTTCAGCTGGCCTTAAGTAAAGAATTAGTAAACACGACGGCTTTGGGCAGGATTCCGACAGGCACAGAGTAGAGACCTTTTTCAGAAAAAAGATCTATAGTCCGTTCCAATTCAAAAAGGTAGGGCGAGGGAAAGGAAATCAGGGAGGAGGAAGCAGATGGAACGCTGGAGTAAAAAGGAGGAAACCTCCTTCTCCCTTTAGCGTTCCGTCTGCTTCCTCCTCCCCGGCCTGTCTTACCCTCACCCTTAGGCCTCTAAAACTAAAACACAAAGTCGGGACCGAAGTTAGCGGCGGACGCCGATTGGCTTATCACGACGATGACTTCGCGGTTTGTTCGCAGACGTCCCATCGCGCGCTTCGCGAACTTTCGGCTCCAACTTTGTGTCTGACGAGTTTAGGGCCGGGCTCTAGAGGACTGAAAAGCGCAAAACACACGAACGAAGAGGAGACATATACAACACGGAGTGGCGTTAACTTTCAACTGATTTAATCGAGGCAAACCACCCAGCACACATGAGGAGTTTGATACGCTGGGCTGAGGACTTGTAAATTTTGGAATGGTGTGATGCAGAAGGTCGTCGCTCGTGTCCACCTCAAGGAGCACAATTAAAAAGAGTACGATTCCTGCTGGTTTACGTTACTAATTTCCCCCTTCGCATGTTTAAGTAAAAAAGATTTAGGAGAAACCTCGATTAGCTTCGTGTTATCTTATCAAGACGCGTAGGTTCCTAACGACAAAAGCATCGCGGTATCTTCCTTCGTCAACCAAATTTCCTAAGAACTACTTCGCGCAGCGCATGAACAGTCCGCAAAACTTACCTTTTTTTTTTTCTTGACATGCCAAGGAATGGGCAAACGCCGATTAGTTTGTAAATACTCTGTCGCTCTACAGTCAGGGAAAATGCGGCACTTACGAATATTCAGTAGCGGGAGGTAAAAAGGCGAGAAATAAAACAAAAACATGTATGCATCCTATTTTTTATTATTATTTTTTTTTGCCTTACGTGGGATTTACGTGGGTAATGTATACGGCCCAGAGTATAGGAGGTAAGCTGCGCCCCCAGCGAACCTTCTCTATACTTTGTGCTAGTCGGGAGTATCTGCAAAAAGGCCCGCCCGTTTTTTTTCGACATTGAAGCCGGACAAAACAAAAGGCGCGGGGATAATTGGAGACTCTCTGTTCGCTTAAGTATATACGTTCGGGCTTCCGAAGTTGCCGGCGTTTACGAGACCGCGCTGCTGGCGGCAGCTCGGATCGGCCGGTCGGTCGACCGGCGATACAGACGAGGCAGCGTTTTTGATGCTCCCCACGACGACGACGAAGACACAGTTTAGCGCGTTCTCCCCGAACGCGAAATGATAACCCTGGCGTCGTTTTGACGAGACAACGCTTCGTCGGGAGCAGAAAAGAACTTGCAACCGCTCGTTTCGTCAGACGAGAGAGAGAGAGAGAGAGGGGGGATGGCTCCATGTGTCGGGCGTTCACGCGGTGACCGAAGAATCGCATTCTTTGGAACGGTCGCTGGGGCTATTCTACTCGGCGTTTTACCTCCGCGGCACACGCTATGAACTATTCCAGCCAATCCAGCGGTTGCGATAGTAATCACGTGACTTTAGGCGCCCGTGCGTTATCACACACGCCTCCTCCTAAAGGTCACGTGCCACTTACGCGGCATGTGATTGGTTGGGATGACTCGTAACTTCTCCTGCGGTCCATAGGAAAGGTGTAACGGAAGGTGTAGTTATGTACCTGCAGCGGCGTTTCGTGAAACGAACCTTTAAAGACTCTCTTGTTTCGAATATCAGCGAGCGTAAAGACACTTCACGAGGGGGAAGGAGGAAATAAACGGCGGAAACTATGTCATTTTGGCTTGGCACGTCGAGATGAAAAAAAAAACTTTTTTCTCGCGCCTTGTTGCACTCGTAATGTTTTGTTTTGTTTTGCGGTTTGTTGCTGCTGTTGTCCTTTGTCCGGGCGAAGAGGGGATCGTCTTGCAAGTTGTTTCAGGCAGTGAAGTTCCCCTTAATGTCAGTTTTTGCGTTTTTTAGAGTTTGGGTTGTATTCAGATGTGCGAACGATTTTTAGACCTCGCGGCATAGAGCCTCGCTAGCTTTCAGAGGAATTTTCTTGTCTGATTATTTCTGAGTTGTCGTTTTTGTACACGTCAAGACAACCCGCGGGTGGTCGAATATTATTCCCAGTCCTTCGCTGGGGTTGTTCCGTTAGGCCCTACACTAAAGTGCAAGACGAAAATCCCAAAGAATTACATTTTTGCGTGTGTGGAAGATGACACTATTATTTCTACAGCTACAATTGCTTTTGCGTATGCGAGTCTGTCTGATTGCCCGTCCGATCAAGTTGTATGTTTGGGTGTAAATGGATGGGAATACTGAGCGTGTGCGTGAATGTGCACACGAATGCGTTCTTTTGTAAACATAGATTCGTATGTGCGAAATCATGTTCATTTCCGTGTATATACGTGGTGTGTGCGTGTGTACGTATGCATTTGTGTATTTTCGCGTGTTTGTGTAGAGTATGTATGTGCGTGTGTCGCGTGTGTGATGTTTGTGCGGTGTGTGTGTATGTGTTCATTGTGTGTGCGTTCTCCTTTCAATCTGCTAAGACCTTTCTGTTTACGCGCTTGTTTGTGGTGCTGTGTTTATTTGCGCGCGTTCCTGTGAGACCATGCACGACGCGAAAAGGCAAAAATTATGTTTTGACCCTCTCCAGCTATCGGTAACGTGCACTCTACCTCGCATTAGTTTCTAAGACAAGCATTTTGCAGCGATGCCATCGTATCGCAATCATCACCTCTCAGTGTGCTTCCAGTTCAAACGCGGCGGCGAGAAAAAAATACGCAAGGTCCGGTTACTGTACGTCCCTTAAATAGCAGAAAAACGCGTTCGACACGCGCCTTCATTTCAGCCGGTATACCGCGCCCACAATAAACGATTCTCGCACAGAGTCCGGTTAGTGTCACACCGCTGCCTATGAAGACAACACCGCAGTCACAATACACGGAGAACCCGTCCAAATTGGTAGAGTGTAACGTCGCGAGGGCTCTAAGCGGAATGAATGAGGCACAGGGACGAACGACTCCGAACAAAGATTGAATCAATCGCGATTCTTTGTTTCTGTTGTTGTTGTTGCCTTTTTCCGACGAGTTCCTGCCGCCTTTTGTTGCCAGACGCTGAATAAACAAAGAGCTCCGAAGAGGGATCCCGACAGACTTCCTCAATCGACGCTTTTATTCCCGTTGTACACAAAGGCGTGCCAAGGGTCCGGCGAGACTTGGCGAGATCAATGCGAGATGGGGGTCAGAGATTGTACAGCTGCCCCCCGCGGAATGAAATCAGTGGAGTGGCGGCGGCAGTGAACAGCGAGTTCGTGAAATGCGATCAGCTCAAAGTTCTTACTGAGGGCCTGATAAGGATACGATCTCTTAGGAGTCGCTCTTTCGCTCGACTTGATGCGCGCGTACTGAATACGAGAATTTTGTAGCTGGTTTTGCGAGCAGATGTCGAAAAAGAAAAAAAAACTCGTGGGTCTCGTATAGTAGTTAAATATTTATACGTCCTTTATACTCCGACGGCTCGGGGCAACGAAGCCAATTGAAATATATCTCAAAACCAGCTTCGCATCTTCTGACACTGCGATTCGGGATGAAGTTCCCTGAAAGTAACGAATCCCGGGACACAATTATATCTGAAAAAAAAAGAAGGATGAGCTCTAGGGCAGCGTTATCGTTTTTCGTAACGCGGGTCTAATCACTCCTGCAAAAAATACGCATAAAAAGAAAGGTAAAATTGTATCTGGGCCTGCCAAAGGTAACATTTGGCTAAATTAATAACCTTCGAAATAATTTATTTATTAATTACTTCCAGTAATTAACATTTGATTTGGTGAATTTATAGGTACGGTTTCAATTAGAAATTTCTGAGCATATTCGAAAACCACTATATCAAGATGATAACACACACCACAGCGCACTATAGCAAATAACACTCACATCTTACACACGAAAAATAAAGCAAAATTCAAACAAACCGCGCTGACTGACAACTCTTTTTATATAACTTCGTCTTCTTCAACCTCTAGCACCACCGAATTTCCCAATTCACGCGCACCGATCTCCTAGATGCCTAAAAATGTTTTCTCTTTTTCTGTCAGGTGTAAAGATGGTGTACTTATACAGTTGTTATAGTTCCTGGCGATATGTTCTGCTTCGATAATTTCTCGAGTTAATTGGTTTCTGTTCCTGCCTAAAATTGTACAGGATGGCAAGTGAACGTCGCACCCACAATCCCGGCACTGTATGCCTAGATGCCCTGAGTTGGCTCTGGAGCTGTTGTTGTTGTGTTCCCGGAGCCTATCGTTAAGGCATCGTCCGGTCTGACCAATGTACACTTTCCCGCACGAAAGGGGAAATGAGTACACCACTTCATCGGCACACTCAACGAACCTGTTCTGATGGTTTTTGGTGCAGCATACTGTTCGGTGGAAATCATGTGAGTTGACTTGTTTACACAAGTTGCCAAGCTTATTGGGAGCAGTAAAGACGACAGTGATGTTGAACTTGTTTGCAATTTTCTTGATTCCATGGGAGAACCTGTGGAAGTATGGAAGCACGACAGGTCTCGTAGATCTTTCTCCGGATATCCCACGTCATTATTAACATCGATTGCTGAGAGCATCTTGAAAACAAAAAATACGACATCATATATCACACCAAGAGCCAGAGAAAGATCTACGAGACCTGTCGTGCTTCCATACTTCCACAGGTTCTCCCATGGAATCAAGAAAATTGCAAACAAGTTCAACATCACTGTCGTCTTTACTGCTCCCAATAAGCTTGGCAACTTGTGTAAACAAGTCAACTCACATGATTTCCACCGAACAGTATGCTGCACCAAAAACCATCAGAACAGGTTCGTTGAGTGTGCCGATGAAGTGGTGTACTCATTTCCCCTTTCGTGCGGGAAAGTGTACATTGGTCAGACCGGACGATGCCTTAACGATAGGCTCCGGGAACACAACAACAACAGCTCCAGAGCCAACTCAGGGCATCTAGGCATACACTGCCGGGATTGTGGGTGCGACGTTCACTTGCCATCCTGTACAATTTTAGGCAGGAACAGAGACCAATTAACTCGAGAAATTATCGAAGCAGAACATATCGCCAGGAACTATAACAACTGTATAAGTACACCATCTTTACACCTGACAGAAAAAGAGAAAACATTTTTAGGCATCTAGGAGATCGGTGCGCGTGAATTGGGAAATTCGGGGGTGCTAGAGGTTGAAGAAGACAAAGTTATATAAAAAGAGTTGTCAGTCAGTGCGGTTTGTTTGAATTTTGCTTTATTTTTCGTGTGTAAGGTGTGAGTGTTATTTTCTATAGTGCGCTGTGGTGTGTGTTATCATGTGCAACCAACTCGCCCAAGCTGCTACGTTAACACTAAATCAACTAATTTCAGAAATATAGAAGGTATGCACATCATTTCACAACGTCCCCCCCCCCCCCCCCCCAACCTTAGAAAAAAATATAGAAAAACAAAACGGCTTAAGTTGGACGCGTTTATAGGTTTTGGTTTCGTATCGGAGCGCATCTTTGCGCCAGCTGTCCTGCCCCCCACCCTTGGTCGAAACAGCTTTGCCTGCCCCCTAGGGGAGAAACACGTCTAACGCATGAGCATAGTGCACCTCGGTCTCAGGACCGCTGTCGCAGAGACGCGCTTCGATGTGAATCCGAATCCTAGAAACGCGTCCAAACGCAGCGCTTTCTTGAAATGCCGTAAAACGCTCAAGTGCCTTCTAGATTTCTAAAACAAGTTGATTTAGTGGTTTTTGATGATCCTCAGCAAGTTCCCAATTGACCTGCGGGAGTACGCACAGCGGCACGGCGACGGGAGATCATGGGAACCCTCGGTACAGAACACGCGCTCTCTCGTTGCGTCTCCGCGACTTCGCGTGAATCGCGGCAGCAACCGCCAGCAGCCGCCGCACTCATCCGGCAGAAGGTCGTACGTCGTTGGCGGCGCACTGCATCCGTGCTGCCTATGGTACCCAGGTCGAGTCTTGTCTACGTTGTGCCGTTGCGCAGAGCTTGGCAGACCTTCGCGCCTCGCAGTGTCACCGAATCCGCCTATTTTGCACCGCAACCGTGGCAGGGCTCGACTCGGTTCGACAAAGCGTTGGAGTAGCAGACGACGGAGCCGGTAACAAGGAGAGGGATCAGGAAGGGGCCGCCTCGCAAGCCAGCCGACGCAATACCCTCTAGCCCCTTTCTGTGCGCTCGACCGACTGGGCCCTTGCTTGAGCGTTGTTGTTGCCTCGGTAACCTCCACCTGCTCGCGGGAGGAAAGACGACGGTAAGGGCGTACCAAGGACTCCCATAATTCGTCGCGCGGCCTTTTGGGACTTTTGCAAAGGGTCTAATGAAACCACACGTATAAATTCACTATAGTAGGTTACAGGTTAAGAAGATAGCGGCAAATGCCCCTCAAAGGGAATCAGATATCCCTCCGCCACCTCCGCATCCAATAGCGTCCCATCGTTTCCGTGACGTCGCGGCCAACGCGAGAGGAGGGTCTTGCCTTGCTGTACATATTTGCTTTATCTACCGACCTTGACTTAGCATTGTAGAAGCCGCGAGAGGGAGATTAGAGTTTTCCCCCTCCGATGGAAACAAATAGAACTTTCGCGGATTAGCTTCCCCCTCCGATGGATACAAAGGCTGCTTTCAGGGGCTCGGTTCCCGCTCCAATGAATACAAAGGTCGCTTTCTTAAGAAAGGGGGGGGGGGGGGGGGGGTAGAAGACAACTTGGCGCCACTCTGTGGCCATTATCCATCCATTGAAGCGGAACAAGGAGCGTTTCCAGTGAACTTTTCTTTCGACTGCGGAGGGATTTGAAACGGGCGCACCACGCTTGTGGGAGGAGCTTCTTCTACCTTCTTGGACTTGTAACCGACTATAATTAAAAAGTTAATTATTCGAAAGTAATTAATAAACCAATTATTTCGTGCGTTATTAATTTTTCTAGATGGGCCCTTCGGCGGAAACCAATGTGACATTAACCTTGTTTTGACGGCACGCGTACTTTTCGCAGGAACGCCGACTTGGCCCGCGTTTCAAGGCCACGAAACGCGGGCAGTATCGGCGTTCCTGCGAAAAGTATGCATGGCGTCGAGACAAGGTTGAAGTCATTTTGGTTCCTGCCAAAAGGCACATCTAGAAAAATTAATAACGCACGGAATAATTGGTTCATTAATTACTTTTGGCCTCCTGCATATATGGCGAGATAAGCCTTATATGCCCAATTCTTGAAATGGCTAAATACGACATTTCTGTACGGGGTCTGATAAACATACGAGCACAGCGGACAGCTAGAAGAAGAAGAAAAGGATAAATCATTCATTCGTGCTCGGAGTTCCAGAAAAGGAGGCAAAAGCGCGAGCTACAGAATGAAGGTATCTCGAAAGAAGAACTTAATTAGTTTCCTTTTGTCAAATGCCAGCTGATGTTAGGTTCGTGGCGCTTCCCTGATGATCCCGAATTTTATCTCTCTTTCAGTCCCCGGTCCCTGAGCGACCTGTCCCCGTCCCGAGCGACTCCTAATTACTAGCCTTGCGTCGAAGTTCAATTGCTAGTTTTCTCTCGATAAACAACAGGCAGCCGAGTGTTCTCACACCACTGCCGTAACTCTACTTCGTTTACCGACTGTCAGTTGGACCGAATTCAAAGCTACGGGCCATCAAAACCAATTGCGCACGACACTCTAAAAAAATGGAGTGGTTACGTTTTCCACAAGGCATTTTGGGAAGCCAATCACTAAAATCTCAAGATGTGGCTGATGGCGCCTCAGCGAATCACAAGGCCGAACATAATCTTAGACCTAAAAATAGTGACAGGTGAAGTCGCCATCCGGCACTTCTCGGAACATCATTGGCTTCTGAGTCGCGGTAGTTTCCACAGCGGTCCACTTCGAGAATCGAACAGGAGACCTTTCGCCGTGAATCGTTTTAGTTTTAGGTAATTAAAACTAGATTACCCGATCTCCTCGTTAAGTGCCTCGCGTTGATTTGCCGCTAAGCGAACTTGCATTGGGAACTTTGAAGCGACCCCATTCGAGATCGTAGCGGAAGTCTTTTTGGCGCGGGAGATACAGACCCGGGCAACTTTAGTTTCCAAAGAAGCGAAGCTGTTGGAGAGGAAACGCGAGTGCAATCCGCACGATGGTATTTCCGGAGGCAGTCCCTTAGACCTCGCCGTGCGTTGTAAGCCTCGCATTTGTCTTTTCTCGAGTGCCGCGTTCTAAATGGAGACAAATGAGTTTGCCGTCTTCACTGAAAGCAGCCGAACATGTTGGGATGCTTTCTGTTTTCTCCACTCCTTGCAAACAATGGGTGGGCTAATTACTAGAAGTGGCGTGACATTCAAAGCCTATACGGTTCTTATTTATTTTAAAGCGTACACACTGCGATGATGGAGGGGGAGGGGGGGGGGGGAGGTTTGTCTCTGAGGGGAAAGTAAAAAACGTCTCTGAACACTTTTCAAGACCAATCACCTCCGTGTATTCGGTGGGCTGCGTCGGCCGCCATTTTGCTGTGTGAAGTTTTGGGGTATCGCTTACAAATTACGATTCAGAGAGCGACAAGTTTTGAAACCTTCGGCACTTGGAATTGGGAGGAGGCTGTGCGTTCGGCGACACGTATAGATTATTTTTTGGGCGAAAAGGAAAATGTCTAATGATTTCTGATTCACCCTGTATACATCGCGAAATTTAGGCATGTCGTCCTCTCGCTATATGCTCGATCATGCTGCAAAATAAAATCCGAGCAGCGCAGAATGTGTTCCGAATAAGCTGGCCAAATGCCATGTTAGCTGTGCGTGACGTCATCAAGTCACACGACTGTGACGTCACGCGTCGTGATGGTGTCGCGATGACTGCACAGTCTTTTGTGACGGTTCCTTTGAGGGCTCTTCATGACGTTTAATCGTGGCGGTTCTTCATGACATTCTTACGGTGTAATTCGGCCGATAAAACAGATTGTGTGTTAAACAGCTAGCCAAGAGGAGAGAGACAGATAGAGAGATAATATAGGTGTATCTGAGAGAGATTAGCCTCGAAGATAATACACCTTTTCTTTATTTATCCGTGTGTTAGCCACCAGGGTAATACCTGTCAGAAACTGGTAACTGCGGGGGAGAAAAGGAGAGTGCTGTAGAAAAAGGGAGGGACGGGTGTGGGGGAAGAGGCGGGGGGACCCTGTGTACGCGCGTCGGTGTTTATGGAAGGGCCGCCAAAAAACACACATGCCCTTCGATGTCGTTCAGGCCTAAACCGACAGTGCGGTGGAGACTACGTGCTCGCTGGACCAAGTCGTACGCGTGTTTCGTTCGCCACGTGACCACGCTCCCTCCCGATGCCCACACGCAGAGAGCGAGGTCAGGCGATGAAAGGGATTATGTTCGATTGGTCCGGCGTGTGCGCGCAGCCCCGACCGCGCCGTTTCCCGAGGGATGAACGTAGTACAGACCCGCGGTGTTCCCGGTTTGTGCACCCACGGTTCGAACCCCCCCGAAAGAATTGCGGGGAGAGGCGGTGATGGCGTTTCGATGTCCGCGGCGGTGGTCCCGGGGATCGTGTACGGACGCCGTGTCCGCGGACGCCGCACTCCATCTTACCTCATGGTGGACCGCCCAGGACGCTACCACGAGTCATCTTAGCCAATCTAACAACGAACAAGGGTCACGTGACTTATGGGTGTGGGCGGAACGACGTGCGGAATGACGCGGTCACGGGATTCGCTTGTGGCGTCCACTGAGGTTCATTGAAACGTGGTACGGAGGGTGGCAAGGAGGAGGCCGGGCGGGAAGAGAGCGACACGGTTTGCCTTTGGCTGGTGGCGGGCCTGTATCGCGTCCATGTTGCGAGTCTGTAAGTGGACCGGATTCCCCTGTGATCATACGAGTACGCGCGGTCATGATGAGGCAGGGAAGGAAGCACGCTTGCACAGAGTTCCGTGATACGGCGCAGCGACTTTTTAGATAAACAACGACAGGCGACGCAAATAACCAAATTCATTTAACGGTAAAAAAAAATGCTCCTAGTATATTTTTGTTGTTGTTATACTTTGTTTCAGCATAACTTGGCAAACTGTGAATGTTATGGTCACTGTGAGGTGGAAAGAGAGGGAAAGAGAGACGGAGCAAATCATGTGACAGCTGTATCGGGCATACTAATCAGGGATGCGCCAAATAAGCCCCGTATACCACCGCGGACACAAATGAGCTCGAACAGTCCTCCATACTTCTTCGGCTTTCCTGCCATTTTTTTTAAAGAGACTTTGGTTTTGACAAGGCTCGCGACGCGAAGATATATATATATCTCAGCCTTTGAACTATTTTGTCAATTGACAACCAGCAAACCAGTTTACGTTTCGTAAATTTCATCTATCCTTTATAATACATCCAAGAATACAATATAATTTTACACAATCTTCAGAAAGGCTCTTATTACAGTGAGCGGGCGACGGATTCTTAAGTATTTTGAGGGAATACTTCTAAACAAAAGTAAAATATCTTATCATCATACATCATAGGCTGGCTGCAACGAGGGAGCCATCTTGAATAGACTTGCATACTAAGTAATCTTCTTCCGAGCAAAGAGCGATATATATACTATATATATATGTTTTAATCTAGCAAGCTGCGGCTCTCTCTTGCGAACATGAACACAAAGATGGTCGTTATGTTTTCCTAGAAACGGCGGCGGAAACTCTGTTATCTCCAAAACTGAAAGACTGTGCTTCTAGCCTTTATAAACGTCCCGCAATGGGGGCACCCACCGCGCCGCTCTGAAACCTCTTTTGTCGTGCAAAATACCTCTAGAGATAATGAAAAAAAAAAAAAGAAGAAAAGAACACAGCCGCGGGACGTTTGTTTTCCCCCAAAAGGCGTAGCTCACCCCACTTCGTATAAACTTATTCTACGATGATCCCCAGCGAAGGCCATCAGACATCCCAGCCAATGTAACGTTATACGAGCATGTCACGTGACAATGCACCCCGCGCGTGGCTATGCTCCACCTCCCATATGTCACCCGACACCCACACCGCGCTGAATCAGCCGAGGTGGCTCGTAGCGCCCGCAGCGCTCCACACGGTAAGTCAAAACGGAGCAGAGGGATCTCCGGGCGCTGTAAACATAGCAGCATGCACCCATGCATCAAACAGCACACAGGCACACAGTGATGGCTCGTTAATATATAAACGTCTACTTTCCCCCGACAAAAAAAAAAAAAGGCGACCTTATAAAGTGAGTCGTTTATAATAACGAGTATAATATGCATGTATTCACCATTCGTTCGTCGACGAGAGTGTTCGTGTGTATGCCGAGTTGTTCATATTAAGGGGTTCCCTTCTTAACGATACATGACGCGTGTGCACGCCTACGGGGACGCCGATAAGATTACGGAGAGGCTGCAGCGAGACAACTCCATTACCACATCAACGCCGAATGCGTCGTTAAAGGACACAATGCCCGTTGTTCAAAGGAATGACGCAAGAATGAATCGTTCCTTTTGTATATGCGCCTCCTTTTATCGTTGTTGCGCGTTGCGTGCACCCTGAGAGCGTTACACAACTAAATGTAAAGAAAGAGCGAGGGCATAAAGGCGTAAGCGCGCTGCGAATATTGTGCAACACTTAAACTAGTTATATTTTTGTTTTTCTTAAAGCAGGCACGAGGCACGATTTGCCGTTAATGATCACGTCGTCAGCGATTGCCACGACAGCGTTTTACGCGAAAAAAATGGTTAATAATAACTATGCGTATAATGCTGTCGTTCCGAACAAAGTGCACATAGCGTACGGAGTGATGCCCACCAATGACGTCACAGAGCAGCGGTGGTGCTATACTCGCGGCACTGCTGCCAGCACTGTGCGCGCGCAGAAGCTTCGCCTCATTCGACTCTGCTTTCTGCGCATGCGCAATGCCCATACCTAATGTAGGAAAACGCGGGCGTCGCGTCGGCCGTATACTTATATAGTTTTTGCACGCGAATGTTCTACTAGCAGGCGTGTATGATATCTAAACACTTTGCTCCCCTATAGCTTTCGTCTAAGTTATCCGGAGGATACACTTTGCTATGCTCTAACGTCCCAGAGTTGGAGCCAACAGCTGCTACCCGTGGCCTCGGCTGCCGGCGCCGGTGCAGCCAAGTTTCCAGACGGTGTTGCCACGGATCGAAGAGAAGGCGCCATTAGCGGAGCACCGGGAGAAAGAAGAGAGAAAAAAAAAGAAGAAGAGCTTTGGCCCAAAACTCTATTCGCTCTTACTATGAGAACAAACTGTGCTAGTAGCTCTAGTGGCTCGTAGGAATCGCCCCCTCCCCCCTTCCTGGCAAAAAAACAAAATTAAGAAAAAGGAGCCACAATTTTTTTAACGACATATATGTTTCTTGCTCTCTATACTCCCCCGTGTAAGTAGTTTGTCAGTTCGTCAATATTAGTTTTCTCTAGTTATGGTGAGGCGTTACTTTGGTATCTTTTATTGGTTTGAGTTATAAGGTTCGGACGAAAGTCCATCTAATTCGGCTGTTGCGTTCTGTTTCGCTTGATGTTTGCATAACTTTGTCTGGATTGGGTGTGGAGTGCGTTTTATATAGCAGGGGGCAACGTCTCTTCTCTGCGTACATAGATAGTAGGAACCTTGAGAAAACTGTTACCGCGTATGCTCGGAAAACGGTTTGCAAAACGTCCCTGCTATCTTAACCACACTAAGAAGAAACATGGGAGCGGGAAGCATAGGGTACCCTCTAAAAATATGGAGTGGCTGCACCCTCTCGCAAAGCGACTGGGAAAGCCAAATCACTGCCATCTATAGAAGGAAATTAGCGACTGGCGAGGTTGGATGTCTAACCCCCCCCCCTCCCCCCCCCCCCCCCCCCCCACAACACACACACACACAAAAACAACAGCCCTTGCTGTTTTAACGAGTACGTTGAAAAGGAATGCTCAGTGCCACACAAAACAGACAATATTTTTTTCGTTAAGCCTATTGTTATTTTTGTTGTTTGTCGGCCTCTCTCCATATAAATTGCAACCTCTACCAAATGGTTGGCGGGAATATATGAGTCGAGAAAGTGAAAGAAAGGAGAAGACAAGAGCGAGCAGAGATGTCAGAAGACTGAGCTCTGGTTTAAACGATTTATGGACAGGCCAATTAGCGATGTGCGCGATCAAAAGCGTCGCTGCGGTCAGCTTTCTACGATTGGCCAAACTAGGGAGCCTTCATGTGCGCTTTGCTAGGGTGATGCCACCCTTTGTAATACCACTCGCCGACAAAGCAGCAGCCATTTTGTTCCTCGGCGATAATCCGTGGGGCTTATAACCCTCTTGGAAACAAGCACCTTATCTCAGAAGTTCGGAGCAGCGTTGTGGAACCCACGGAGGGAGGATTAGCCTTTTCCCCCTCGGATGGGATTATCGATGGACACAAAGGTCACTTTCCGGCGCACGGGGAAACAGTGAGAGAAACAAAATGGCGGTGGAAGAGGGTGTGGGAAAGGGAAACAGGCAGTTGGCATCACTCTATGCGAAGCGCACATGAAGGCACTCTAGGCCGAACCATGGGCATATGAGCATTGTCAGATTGTCAACTTTGACGGTGCTAGTTCCCGTTGCGATGGTTCCTAGCTTCCATTGTACTTTTTAAACACACCATCGAACTCGTCGTCGCACCTGGTGGTAAGTAGCCAGGGTAACAACGTGGTGACGTCACGGCGAGGCAAATCCCAGTCGTGACGTCACGGATGGAAACCATTAGAGGGCGCCACCGGAATATCTCGGCGCTAATACAGCTATAGACCAACACGCGGCTCTGACGTCACTCCTCTGCGGTGGCGCTGTTGTCGCCACGGCGCATGCGCAGAAGCTTCACCACACACGAATCTGGTTTGGGCGCTTGCGCAGTGCCCACACCTGGTGTGGGCAAGTACGGGCTTGTTTGTAAACAGTGTGTCGGTCTATAGCTGCCTTTCTTTTCTGCTCCACTCATCCAAACCGTTTAGAATGCGAGCAGAAAGCTGACCGCCAGTATAGATACCTCGAGGTCTACCCGCTATTCTTTTCAATCGGCCAATAAAAGCTCGGCGTTCTGACATCGTCGCAACCCTGGTGCAAGCAGAGGAACTTGCGGTCCGCATAGCTTTACGTCTACCCACTAATCACTCCAATCAGAGCTTTTCTATCATTCCAAGCATGTTCTAAGCATGCATTTGCTTCCTACATGCTTCAAAAACGTCTGCTGAAATATTCTTGTATGACTAAAACGACGGCACCGTCGTACAAGGCTGAAAAACACCTCAGACGGTATCGGCCGACAATATTTTGTTAAATGTATTAAAAAAACTCACTTTAAAAAACAAATATTTTTTTAAGGAAGCATAATTGTGACAAAATTTTTAATACAATTCTTTCACTAAACCAAAATCGCGCAATATTTACAATGTTGGACGCAATTTAGGTGGAGGTCACGGCACGCTCTAGGCCCCGCCCAGAGATCAGTGGCCCGGCTCATTACTACTGGATTGTCTTGGTTGCTCGGCGGAACACGCTTTCGCGACATCTGGGCCGGTTTGCTCATCTTGCGGCTGCGGACGCGGCCGCGGCCAGGGGGGATTTTTACGTCACGTGACCAGCTCCATGGGGACAAGGAAGTACCTAGCGTCCCTGCCTAATGGTGGAGAGATCCGCATCGCTTCAAGCACAAAAGCCTAATTTCGCTCGCAGAAACTGATTGCAGGGACTTTCAACTGGAGTCTAATTGACCGCCCCTTTATACTGTAGGAGCGGCAGGTAAAGTTACGGCCAAGGAGGGCAAATAGGAGCCAAAATAAAGAAAAAACCACACGAGATAAAAGCGGTAGCAGTATTTTTATATACTTCCACCGGGGCCGCGCTTCGCGCCTTCTGCTGTGGTCGAGAGGTTAAAGCGCCGGTACTTGTCGTCGCGGCGTTAAAGTTCCGCGTTCTAATCGCGCTAGGGACATCTTGCTTTTTTTTTTTTTTTTTGTATTTTGCGCGGGTCTTACTTTTTAACTGTGATACTTTTTTCGAAATCATCCACTTGCACTACTGCGCCTTACACGCTTTTACTGTTAGTCCCACCTGTTCAATCGAAACACCGGGAAGAAGAAAAAAAAGATCAACGCAAGTTAACGCGCTAATACAATCATTTCATAATGTTCATTAAAAGGAAACCAAGCTAACAGCATCAGTGTGGCTTTCACACAAGCGGAGCCGAAACAAGCATCCTTTCCCCAGCATTTACAATTTTATCTGTTTTTAAATAACACTCTTGCTACGATTCGTTTCAATGACAAGAGACGCCTATTTAGGACTAATAAAAACTGCAGTTGTACTGTCCGCGGCATTGCCACATGGTCGGATGAAACAACGAGGTCAGGGATTAGATCCATCAAGTGAGTTTGGAGAAAGGTCCTAATGAACGGGTGGGAAGACGTTCTGAGGAACATGAAACGTGAAACAATTTTCCGTACAAATAAGTGGGTTAAGCCTAGTCCTCCCGCTTCGATAGACCGAAACAGATTGTCGCGCCGCATTGGCTCCCATGAAGAGTCCCATATAAAGGTCGCAAATATCCTATGGAAACGCTGAAGGTGTCCTCGGGCACAGTGAATAACCTGAAGCACGTACCACAGTTTTGCGACTAGGAAGATGTTACATGCAGTAGCGCGGCCAAACACAGAAAGATGATTAGGCTTCAGCATGTCCGCTCTGCGCTTAAGATTTTTGACACTTTCTGTCCAGTAGCGTGAGCTATTTCGAACACATTCTAGTGGCGCGCCAAGGTAAGTAGTTGGCACGCCAGACCACGCCATTCCTGCATAATCCGAGGGCGTTGTCCCCCAAGTCCCATACCAAAGTCCACAGCACTTGGAGGTGTTAACCAGCGCTCCAGCTGCCTTACAAAATTGCTGGGTTAATTGTAATGCAGCGTCGATACTTGGCTTATCAACACAGAAAAAAGCTACATCATCGGCATAAGCCAGAACTTTCACTTCACGAGATAACAATTTATAACCTTTTACGTCTGTACTTTTCAGTATACTTAAACACAGAGGCTCCAAATATAATGCAAAAAGAAGGGGAGACAAGGGACATCCTTGCTTTACAGATGAATGAAGGTGAATTGGTTTGGAAAGAGCTCCGTTAACTATTATTCGAGTTGTTGCTTCGGAATAACATATTTTTATACCGTTAAGGAGGACCTTTCCTACGTTTATGTGTTCTAAAAGAGCAAACAAAAAGAAATGGCTTACGCGATCGAAAGCTTTCGCTAGGTCAATTTGAAGCATGGCTACTTGATCTTGTAAACTGTCACAGCAATGAAGAACTGATCGCGCTACGTGAATGTTTGTCTGGATTGTGCGGCCTTTAATCCCGCATGTTTGATGAGCACCAACCACTCTTGAAATGGCACATTGTAAACGTTTAGTAAGAATTTTGGCAAATATTTTGTAATCGACATTGCAGAGCGCTATTGGGCGATACCCTTCAACAGTCCTTAACTTGTCGGAGTCGGAGCTTTTTGGTATTAACACGGTGTGACTTTGATAAAACGATGGAGGTAACCTGCCATACTGAAGTGAAGCTGTGAAAAGTTCAAGGAGGAATGGGCATATCATGTCTATGTGTTGCTTATAAAATTCTGCTGAGAGGCCATCTGGTCCAGGTGCCTTCGAGCTAGGAAGAGACCCCACGGCCTGGCATATCTCTTTGAGAAAAAACGGTCTAGTAAATAGTTCGGAGTCCTCGTCACTCAAGCTGGGCAGCAGTGAAACGAGAGGCGCATACTCTTCATTTGATGAGGGGGAGACCTGACCAAATAAGTTTTGATAGTGTTGTGTGAATGTGTTCATAATGTTTTCGGTATTTCTTGAGTAAGCGCCATTACATAGCAACTCCGGAATTTCTTTAGCTAAGGCGTGCCTGCGCTCGTCATCTAAAGTCTTTTTAGTAGGTTGTTCGGCCGACACAAGGCGTTGACATCTTGATCGCACAGCCGCTCCTCGGTAACGCTGAAGCTCGTGGCGTTGGAGCTCAGATTTGAGAAAGCAAATTTCCTCGTGAAAACTACCTGGTTTTTCGCATTCCAGCTCATACAGTTCGTGAAGGCTATGTGTAAGTGCACGCCTGTCAGCTTTCTCATGATATGCCTGAATACACGCACACTCAATTGCGATGTTTTTAGCTTCTTGCTTAAAACTATCCCACTGTGCAAAAATGAAAAGATCGGTATTACTACGAATAGCCATAAAACAGGTAATTAGTCTCTCATTGAAGTCATTGTTTTTAAGGATATTGCTGTTTAACTTCCACAGCGCCCATTTTGGCCTAGATATTTGTTTGCGTTTCTCGCCTAGCCTCACGGTTACAACACAATGGTCGGAGAAGGATACCGGCGTTACCAAATATTCAAACGTGTGTTCCAAAAGACAACTAGACACGTATATTCTATCAAGGCGTGCGTGGCCAGAACTTTGCAGGTGCGTGGAGCGATTGATGGACGTTCGAGAAGCACCGACGTCACTTAGGCAGTGTTGGCGCACAAGATTCTCGAGAGCGATACTGCTGTTGTCGCGTCTCAGACTGATCGTCGAGCGGTCGTGGGCTTCGCATACACAGTTAAAGTCGCCAAATAGGACAATACATTTGTCGGTGTCAAGAAAAGTATCTAAATTTTGGAAAAGGGAAAGTCGACTAGAAGAGTCATTATAGGCATAAACGCAAATCAGCCGCCAGTGAATTCCCTCTAAGTAAATGTCACAACAGATAAAACGACCTTCAGTGTCAACCGTGTACGAGAGCGAGGTGTAGTTCAAGTCTTTGCGGAGAAACAAGAAACAACCAGCCGATAGCCCCACAGCGTGACTCACACAAACTTCATACCTGTGTAGAAAAGGCTGGAGCGCACTTGTTGTGGCCTCCTCCGACTCTATCTTTGTCTCCTGAATCGCAACAATGTCCAGCCGCTCACGTTGCAAGAGCCGACAAAGTTGCACCTGCCTCGCACGAGATCTTAGGCCTCGGACGTTTAGTGTTGTGAAATTTAGGGGAATAGTCTTAGCTTCTATCCGTCCTCATAGAGGCCGCATTTCAGCGTTGAGCGACACTCGCCACACTTTAGGTAGCTCCTGGCTTCGCGTTCGGCTTGGCACGGGACCCCGATGCCTTCTTTTTGGCGACGTCTCCGTCGCCAACACGGTTGAGTAGTGTTGAGGACCCGCTTGAACACGAAGGTGCCTCTGTGTCAACCGGTGCCGGTCGTTTGAGTGGTTGGCTGCTGCTCGAGGAAGGGCCGTCCTCGCTAACTGTGTGCTGAGGTGTAGTCGGAGCCTTGGAGACAGTCGGTACGGGAGTCGCATCAGGTTCCACGTGCGCATTCTGTGTGGTGCTGGTGTTTGGGGATGCTGCAGGTTCCAACACTGGAAATTCTTCATTCTTGTCGATGTTTTGTGATGGCTGGGTGTCTGTACTGTCCCCGGGCCGTGCGTCTCGTGAAGGATGGGCCGATTCAACGGGTGGCAATTCCCCGGTGACGTCAGCTACCTCACTGACGTCCATTAGGAGCTCCGCCGCTGTGTCATCTTCGTGTGTTTGACGTTGTCGTAACATGTCCGCATAGGTGGCGCCGTTGACACACTCCTCGGTTTGGTGACCATATCGCCGGCAGTTGGAGCACCTCGGTGTTCTACAGTAGCGTCGAATATGTCCCACTTTGTTGCAGCGCAAGCACAGCGGAGGTCGGCCAGGAATAAGGACGAGGCTCTGGCATCCGTAGACTTGAAGGAGATGTGGTATCTGACTGGCATTGACACCATCCCCTAATACCAGTACTACCTCTCGATTTAGAGTCTCCATGTGCTCAAGCTCGCTGCACCTCCATTTTTCTCTCTTGATCGATCGCACTTTGCCAAACGGGGCGAGAGCTTCGATAACTCGTCGATCCTCTAGATGCTGTGGAAGCCAAAGAAGCTTTAGGTTTACTTCTTGCTTGTCCGGGTCAATGATGAGGCACTTTCGGCCTTTCACGCGGAGCTCTCGTTGAGCGACGAGCTTTGCCTTGGTAACAGCGTTGACACACGTCAGCATCCAGACGTGAGACATCTGGAACTGTCCGAGGCTCACAACGTCCTTCAATTCGACGATGCCACGTAGGGCGTCTCGAAAATCAGGAGCTCGATACGGGCGCGCCGAGAGGTCCCCATGCAAGAAAACGGAATTCAGGCTCAGGTTACCTGATGTCAGACGTGGCAGGATTATCCGGTAGTCTTCTGTAACGTTATCAGACGTCATAACGTTTCCTCGGCCAGCGGCCGATAAATTTTCCCCGGAGAACATGGAAAACGTGGCCGTTCGAAACGGCGTCTTCTTCTTTCTCGACCACAGCAGAAGGCGCAAAGTGCGGCTCCGGCGGAGGTATATAAAAATACTGCTACCGCTTTTATCTCGTGTGGTTTTTTCTTTATTTTGGCTCCTATTTGCCCTCCCTGGCCGTAACTTTACCTGCCGCTCCTACAGTATAAAGGGGCGGTCAATTAGACTCCAGTTGAAAGTCCCTGCAATCAATTTCTGCGAGCGAAATTAGGCTTTTGTGCTTGAAGCGATGCGGATCTCTCCGCCATTAGGCAGGGACGCTAGGTACTTCCTTGTCCCCATGGAGCTGGTCACGTGACGTAAAAATCCCCCCTGGCCGCGGCCGCGTCCGCAGCCGCAAGATGAGCAAACCGGCCCTGGTGTGTCTGCACACGCTTGTAAGTCCGGTCTCAGGGCGCCGCCATCTTGCCCAGTTGGGTGCGTTTTGGCGCTGCCATAATCCGACTATGACGCCTTAGCAAGGCATTGTAATCGGATTAGGACGCGTCCGTCCGCACCCCAGGGAGCAAGATGGCAGCCCCCTGAAGCCGGACTTACAAACGTGTATATAGTCTGGCATCTGACGCTGCCTGTCGCAGCCAGTTACAGGTTAGCAAAAGTTTTCGAGGGAAAAGAAGGCTGGGGAGGAGGAAGCAGACGAAACGCTGGAGAGAGGAGGAGGTTTCCTCCTCTCCAGCATTCTGTCTGCTTCCTCCTCTCTAGCCATCATTTCCATCGCCAACGTTTTTTAACCTGTAAAAGACTACGGTCGTGCGAGCAGACGGGCGGCAGCCTCCGGCCTCGTCTGCTATTCCACCACCGTCTATCGTCGTCTGCAATGTTCTTAAGACGCGGACACAAAAGCTGCGCGTCGGACTGTATAAAGATCAACAAATCCGATTTGTTGATCTCTATGCAGTTATGTATATATTAGAAAAGGAATTCTAATCTTTCGTACTTGGTCCTCGTTCACAAAGTTAGGAGATTTGGGAGTTCGCATAATTTTGTTGGAGAAAAAGCGCGACCGAATTTGTTAAAGATTACCCTAAAAGCAAGTCGCTCAATTTTTTCGTTTAAGGCAATTGGCCACAGTATGTGCATCCCACACAATTTTCGCATACTCAATAATCGGTCTTAAAGGGATACTGAAGCGAAACTTGAAATACACCTATTATGGTCAGAAATAGGTTCAATATGATCAATGATATTCATAAATCATAATCGCGCGTTTGTATTTTGAACGGATGGCTATATTTTTCACCCTGATGGGCCCGATTGGGCGCGCGCTCAAAAATCGGCCATCGGAGAGCGCGATGCGTCTTGGGATATTGGGCGCATTCGTGACATCACTTGTGCCGGTCGGGAAAGGCTACGGCGTGAATGTTGTGGTTACGAGCGTTGCCACTTGGTGGCGCGTCGACGATTTACGACCTGTGACAACGTCGCCGTTTGAGATGCGCAAGGGCTGCACGCACGCTGCACCACGGCAAGTCGGCAACCACGGCAGCACTGACAAAACCAGCTCTGAGGCCGGATTCTCAAAGCGAATTCACGACGAAAAAAGTGCGTACGACAAATTTGAGAGAAAACCCGTGCTCTCGAAACGAAATTGTCGTAACCTTTGCGCAGGTTACGACAGAATCCTACGACAGCTCCGAAGCTGTCTTACGCACTTTTTACGATCAAATCAACAAGGCCGACAGCGTCGCTCAGTTATCGGCCACCAACGGACATTTATTTTTCTTCGTGCTCTTCTCGTGCGTCCCGACTTCAACCAGCAAGAAAAAAGGAAGGAGTACTTAAAACAGACCACGACGATCAAGAACGCAGGATCCACAAACACACGAGAAGAGCTACAACAGCCACGATTCTGCCGACCGAGCGAGCTCGGCAGAATATAGTAGGCCTAGCAGCAACATCGACTCGGCGCACCGTTGCTCCGGCGGTCCTTGGCCAAGACCGTCTGTCCATGACCGGCTGGCCTGCTGAATGGAATATGCCCGCGCGACCCTTGTGGACCCTTACCGGATGAGTAGTTTGATCCCTGAACTAAATTTCAGAGGTCAATATTTCCCCCTTGTCATCTCGATCTCCTTGTTTTCCGAGACAGCGGTGACGAACGCTGTCGTCGAAAAGGGACTCTCATTGATTCTATCTCCTTGTTTTGTGTGATATAGAACTGAAATAAACGCCATACGGATTACCTTGGCAACTCGGTATGTACACTCTGTTATTAGTATGCCATTTTTATTCTGACTCGACGCTACGTCAGTGTCGAGCTATAGCAGTTCGTGGGAGCTACGCGATGTCGGTCTAACCTTTCTTTGCCGAGTGTCATGTCAGTATCGAGTTGCAATCGTAAAAGATCGGTCCAGAAGCGCTTACCGAAACGCGGTCTAAGAGCGAATCCAGCACTTCGATCAAACGCGCGCGTCCGCTCCGAGTGTGAACAGGTATTTGGCATTTGCGTGGCTCTTGCTGACACCCTCGTAGTTCAAACATATCCTTTTTAACGTCGGCTTGCAGCTCGCGACTCGCAGCAACTAATACCGGCCGTGCCATTAGCATGCTCGGGCCGTTTCGTGCAAAGAGCCGCAACGAGAACGAGCTCACTGTGGCCAACTACGCTTTGGCTTCCTCCGCCAAGGCTTTGCAAACGCGTTCAGGCCTAGGCGAATTCTGCCGGCACGCCGTATTGCCGCAGAACGGCGCTGCTATTTTGGCACAAGTGATGTCACGAGAACTTCCCCCCATCCACCAGATGAGAATTTGAAATCGTTTAATTATGTTTAAAATTAGTTCTCCTGTGTTTTACAGCGCAATATTTATATTTCCGAGGTGGTGCCTGTCCCTAGCCCATATTTATGCAACAAGATCGGCGCTAAAATTTCGTTTCACCACCCCTTTAACAGGGCCGTATAAAGGCTCGTTCGCACACTTGCAACCGAGTAGGACCGGCTTAGACGAGACCGGTTTTTAAGCCTCTTGAGACGGCTTAGGATCTGCTCCTCAGCAGCGCATTTGGTCCTATACACGTTTGCAAGTTCCGGCCTCAGTGCGCCGCCATCTTGCTCCATTGGGGTGCGCTTGGGCGCGGCCGTAATCCGATTTCGACGCATTAGCAAGGATTCGTAATCGGATTATGACGCGTCCAAGCGCACTTCAACCAAGCAAGATGGTGGCGCCCTGAAGCCGGACTTGCAAACGTGTATACGCCATCGAAAGAGGCTTAAAAACCGGTCTTGTCTCACTCGGGCGTACTCGGTTGCAAGTGTGTGAACGGGTCTTAAGACAGCCTTCTTAAGGCTCGTTCACACACTTGTAACCGAGTACGACCGATAGAGACAAGACCGGTTTGTTAACCTCTTCCGAAGTCTTAGGACCGGATGCGCTGCTGCGGAGCTGGTCAGACGTCGCAAAAGGATTAAAAACCGGCCTTGTCTCTCTCCGTCCTACTCGGTCGCAAGTATCTGAACGGCGCTTTAAGGCCCGTTCACACTCTTGCGACCTCTTAGAACTGGGTGCCTTGAATCCTCTTACAACGGGGGGACACACTGGCGCCATCCATTGGGTAGCAGTGTAAACTTGGCGGTCCGGCATATTTTCTATTTCTCTCGCGCATTATTCTTTCTTTCTTGGCTCGAAAAAACTTTTGTCAACGTTATTAACAAGCCTTTCTGATGGGTATTACGCACATTTGACCTCGGAAATCCCGCGAAACCTTCGCTCTTATGAAATGCAGTTCGAGGGTCACCGCATAGATGGCGCCAGATGGCCAGTGTGTTCCCTCGTTTTAAGAAATTTTAAGAGGTTTCAACAGGCCTCGTCTCTCTCGGTCGTACTCGGTTGCAAGAGTGTGAACGGACCTTTATTTCCGGAGTTGCACCAATGAGGTTTCGCCTGCGGCACCAAAGTGCTTTGTTGGCCTTGAGGCAGACTTTATCACAGGCACTAGCCAGGATTTTGTTTCGGAGGGGAGGGGGGGGGGGGGGGGGGGGGGGGGGGGGCACCCATGACAAAATGCTGTATGAGGGGGAGAGGGAAAGGAGGCCCCAGCAAAATGGAACATTTCGGGGTGGGGGTGGGAGGGGGGGGGGGGGGGGGGGAGGCGGGCCTTATAGACCCGCCCCCCCGTGACTACGTGCTTGCTTTAAGCGCGAAACACATGTACGACGAAACCGTCCGATCCGACGTCCGACCGCGCAATACGACGGTCGGAGGGGAGGGTTTTCCACGCTCTCCGATGCTACAAAACCCTCTCCCCCCAAGGTCATTCCGGCAGTCCGCAAATCGGATCGGACGATTTCGTCGTACATGTGTTTCGCGCTTTATCAATATGGGTATTCCGACGTAGGTAAGCTGTAGATACTAAACCTAGGTGCTCTTTTACTCTTGCAAGCCCGATGCCGTGAATGTTGTAGTTGTATCCTTTTTTTTTCTAGATACTGATATGAAGACTGATTTTTCGAGATTTAACCCCATCTGCCAATTATCTCAGCTGTGTTGTGTGTTTTGTAGATTACGGTTTAGTTTGTTCTGGTCATCTGGAGTTTCTATTTTATGGTATATTACACAGTCATCTACAAATAGTTTGATAGAAACGGATATGTCGTGATACAGGTCATTTATGAATTGTAAAAACAAAAGGGGGCTTAAAACATTTCCTTGGGTAACCCCTGAAGATACCGGTGAAAGGCTAGGCTTATGCCCCTTAATTTTGACATACTCTTCCCTTACAAAACAACTAAGATGAAAAACACGGTGTGATGACTGGATTCTTTTTAATTGCGTTAATTTTCAGTAATAGCGTACAGTGCAACACTTTGTCAAACGCTTTCGCGAAGTCCAAAAATAGTAATCAGTTTGACCGCGACAATTAGTCGTATAAGAGAGGTCATGTGTAGTTTCGATAAGTTAAGTTGTGGTGGAAAGTCCTTTCCGAAAGCCATGCTGGGATCGGAACAATAATTCATAATCTTCAAGATAGTCCATCAAATGTTATAGATACGATATGTTGCAAGCAGCTTCGAGCATGTACTAAAAAGCGAGATGGGGCGGTAGTTGCTCACGTCAGACACACTGCCACCTTTAGTGGATAGAAACTACTTTCGCGCGTTTCCAAGCAATAGGAAACGTACAATTATTGATGGATGGCTGGAACATCATGGAGAGAAATTTGAATATGATCAGCTGAACAATTACAAATTAGCAAAAAACCGTGAGAGAAAATACATACACAGCGGTGTGTATGTATTTTCTCTCACGGTTTTTTGCTAATTTGTAATTGTTCAGCTGATCATATTCAAGTATGTACCAACTAGCTCAAGTAAAACCTGTAGTACAGTAGATAGAAATTTGTTGATCCGGTCTGCGGTACCTTATCAAAAACTCATTTGGGATTCCGTCGGGCCCAAGGCTCTTTTTTGTGTTCATATAAAGTAAAACGTTCAAACTCCTTCCGCGTTTATTTCTTTATCTTTAATAGGAGGGGTATCGGAAAAGTCAAGAAATCTCGACAAGTTTCGATGATCTTCTCCTCAGTAAATACAGACGAAAGGAAAGTGCTAAATTGTTCCGTGCACTCTTGCTCATTGGTTTCATCGCTAGTGCGACGCGATTTGACCGAGGGGTTAAAGTACCGCCAAAACTTGTCTGGTGCCTCCCTGAGAAATCTTTTAAGTGTTACATTATAAAAGCTCTCGCTAGACTCCTTTACTAGCCGTTTTAATTCTTGACTGATGCGGTGAATGCATGATTTATCTCCAATTTTCGAACCATGTGAACGCGCTCGCTTCCGTTTGAGGTTTGTTTTTGCATGTATTGTTTCCCTATTAATCGAGGGGTTTTGGTTCCTAATCACTTTAGTACACTTTTGAATTAACCGCTAAAGGCATTGCTTAGTCATATTCGTAAACAAGTCCCATAGCGTGTCAGTATCGGCATTGAATTGAACAAAAAACCTCTGATGCCCAGCATTCTTGGACGCGGTCTCCTTCCGCCCTCTCTTGCCTATTCTCGGCAAAACGCAGTAAAATTATAATTTCAGCCAAACTACTGCAGAAATCCTTAAGTTCCTCGGGATATCTTTAGAGGGAACTAATGCACTCTTATTTAATACCTAGTTGAACCTCGGGATTGTATACTTTTTATTCCTGGGCCCGATATAATATTGTTGCTTTGGGTCCTATGTGCCATTTTGACAAACTTTAAATTTATTTTCACTGAAAAAAGAATCGTAACGTTCCCGAGGAATAGAATAGCTGCCGACTCATAGCACACACCACAGTTAATATTTCAGAATTTTAATTAATACTTTTTATTCCTCGAGACTTTCAAATTCGGCCCGCGTTTTGCCCCTGTAAAGTTAGCACTCCGCCGTGCAACAAGAGGCCTGCGGCCAAGCTACCTTTACATAGGCGTATCGAGAAAAAAAAAAAAAAAAAAAAAAAAAAAAAAACGATTTGTACGATGCGTTTTTGACAGCATACTGACGAAGAATGTAGCGGTTATAATATGACTATATAATAATTAGATGTTTACAATCAAAATTTGTGCCCAGGATTTCAAATATAAGCAATTGTTATGTAGGATCAGAAACACTAGCATTGTATATATTTTGCTTTAAATTTGCCTGCGTCCGTAAAGTTTTAGCTCTGTTACAGACACAAACTGAACAAAATTCTTTCATGCGTGTACAACTAGAAATAACTAAAAATAAAACTAAAACGGCGTGCCTCTGGCCGTTCGATTGTGTGTCTATTTATCTATCTTATTTTATTTATGCGTGTATAAATAAAAAACACAACGACGACAACGTTGAGAGGATGACACACCGGGAGACGGCGGTGCCTCAATCTGAGCCCTGGTTTCTCAGAAGCGGCAGCTTCTAATTTGACTGGGCTGCCTCTTTGCAGCCTGATGCTTCGACCCCAGTCGACCCCAGTGAGCAACAGCGCTATCATGTCCCTGGGGCTCCTTCATGCACCGATCGAACGGCGTGCCAGATCCCCATGGCTCGCTGCTGACCCGCCCAACCCACCTCCACGAAATCTTGACTTCTGCGAATCGGACTGCCAGCCTCCCCAATACCGACAATCCATGTCGTCGTCATCATGCCATGTATGTACTGACCACATTATCATGTTCACTAGACGCGGCACTGCGGGCCTCCATGGTATGGGCTGCTGCCTTTCCGCGGTGCCGCGGCTCTCCAGAGCCAAATAAATAAAGACTAAAATCTAAGGACTAAAGACAAAATGATTTGCTGACCAACAGCCAGCAAATCAAATGATAAAAAAAAAAAAAAAAAATATTGCTTCCTCGTTCAGAGGATACAAATTCTAAAACTACACCATGTAGCGCACATCACTGAAATAACATACGCAAAGCAGAGGAGAACAGATTGTCTCTCGAACGCCAAATGGCAAAATACAGATAATTGGGGAGATTTTTTGTTTCTAAAAACCAAATTCAGAAACCTAAACTAAACTAATGATTGCTGAAATTCGGGGTATACCGTGCGCATCGTTTCAAAAAAGTATCAAACGAAAACACCGCGCAACACATTTGACGTTGTTTCACACCTCGAGACATGCACTGGCTTGCACTGGCGCACCGACCGCCGGCGTAGCATAGCCCGTAGTCGTGAAATGTCTACGACTGATAATGATGATAGCTTATTTGCCCAACAAAGTAGCTCAAGGCACCGTTACTATACTCCGTTTCAGCTTCAGTCCGAACGCAGCGGACGTTAGGAGCCATCCCAGCCAATCCAGCGTTGAGAGAGTGTCATGTGACCTTGAGCTCCCTGTGTCGCTCTGCACAACCGGCAGGTCACGCAATTTTCTCCCGGCGCTGGATCGGCTGGGATAGCTGGTGGCGTCCACTGCGCTCAGACTGGAGGTGGAACGGAGTATAGATAAACTCAGTTATGGAACTTCCCATAGACGCTGTACATTGGAGGGGGTCCGAAACCGTGTCCGATTTTTTTGCAACTAGGTGGCGCTGCCGGCGCATTAATCCACGCGTTTTCGTCTGCTACAGCTCCGCAGCAGTGTTGTAGGGAACGGCGTTCCAAGGAACGGCGTTCCTGGAACGCGTTTTTTTTAGGAGGAACGAAGGAACGCCGCCGTTCCATTCTGCATTGGTGGAACTGGAACAGGAACTCGTTACCTTTTTACTGGAACGGAAAAAGTAACGGCGTTCCTTTTTTCGTTTGGTGGGGTCATTTTTATTCTATTTTTACGAGGGAAATTTTAAAAGTAAAAAAGCTATATCATTACGAAAATATTCTTTTTAACTCGTTCACGTTTTGCTGACTTGCCTTAGGATTTATATTCTGTGGTCCTCGCTTAGTAACAGTCGGTTGCTGGAAAGTTAGAGGACATCAATGTTTTTTTTTTTTTGTTTTGTTTTTTTGAGTGCCCGAGACTACGTTACAGAAAGCAGAACGTTTAGTCGTTTCAAACTCAGTTACTTTCTTTGATTCCACGAATCCTCATACACCCAGAAATCTAAGGCCGACTACAGCCATTTCTGAACTTTCATAAAGAGACCTACAGTTACAACAAAATCACAGGTTACTGGACATTGAACGCACTTTTGTATCCCGAACATTGGTCACTTAAACGACACACAAAAATTAACCTTTATTCCTTCTCCCTTTGTCCCTAATATCAAACTGAACAACGAATCCAACCTTCACAAAGAACTACTTGTAGTTCTCAAGACTGACCTTCCAAAAGCATACCCTCTCCTTCACTTCTACGTCTTGCGGAAAGCAATATCGAGAAGCAACCGCTGTTAAGTTCGAACAAGGGACTTCGTTAGATTGAAACGTAGGAGGTTGGTGTAAAACGCTCGTGCAATCTGGGTTAACAGTAGGTGCGCCTTGTCTGAATCGTTCACCACAAACATGAATCTGGTTAAAAGCTAAGTTTTTTAAACTTTAATATATCAACAAATAAAACCTTGGTTCCTCTTGTTTTCTTCTCCTGGTGCCCTTCCATCACGACATATAAATTCGTATGTTCCCATTTGATGGGATAGATACAAAAAAAAACTTGCGCGTTTTACTGCAGGCTAAAATAAAGTTTACCCACTCCACTCCACTTGCGTGATCTAACCAAATATGGTAAATAGAAAAATACAAATGTAACGTACATGTAACAAAACGTTCCATTTTTTAAATTGTAACGGGAAAGAGTTCTTTCCTCACAGATGGAACTTGTAACGGGAACGCGTTCCAAAATTCAGAAGGAAGGAGGAACGAGCTTTCGTTCCTTTTTTTGAGGAACGCGTGTACAACACTGCTCCGCAGCTGCTTGCGAGTCCCGACTCCTCTCGAGGTTCAGCATGGGTTTTGGTTAATTTTTGCCCCTTCGCCATTAAAAATTACAACTTGAGCATGAAAAGCGCTACGACCGTTTTGGCATAAGCTTTGCATTATTGTTAAATGGTGCTGCCTTAGCTGTGCTGACAGAGCGCGAAGCGTTTCGAACAACCCAAATTCGTCGGCGCCACAATCCGGTGGCTACAATCAGGGCAGGTTTGTACATAATGTAATAGTAGATGTGCCGATGACTACCAACTGCAGCAGAAACAATTTGAAAGTCGTCTGCTCTTGCCAGAAAAAGCGCCACTAACATCCGTAAGCTCAGTAGGCCAGATGCAACGGCCATGTACGATCTCTATGGCAACGACCACAGGCGCGCCGTCAATGATGATGATAGCGAGTATTAATGCGAAGCGCGCGCCCTCTAACAGGCGCCACGCAAAGGGACCCCCCTCCGGAGCGGAGTTCCAGAACTGAGTGGGTTCTAATAACCTTGGATCAAGGTTCGTCGATGCACGAGGCACGTGCAACGTGCAGCCCTTGGGAAGATCATGGCGGCACAGCGCAGCACTGAGCTTGATTTCAGACGCCATGTTCTTCTCAGAAGTGGCGCGTGGCAGGTGCCTCCAACATTTCCACAACAATGAATGGCGCCACTTTTCCCATGATAGGGGGGCTTTAGTTCGCTCAAGGTCACTACGCCATGTGTCGTGAGAGCCGGGAACTAAAACAGCGTGTTCCAGAAAACTAGCCATGAACTGATTCGTACTTTACTTCAAATACTTTTTAGAAATACTTTACGCAGCACTGTAAACAGGCAAACACTGTCTGCAAAATCAACTCCAGGCAGTGCTAGACCTCAAAGTAGAAATGATGAACATCCGCAGTACATCCTTGACTAGAAAACAAAAAGTACAAAACAATTAATCACACAGAGGTGGAACCAGCTATTAAAGCATTTATGTGATAGCACAAGCCTCTTTATATTTTCCTAGCAGAATTTCGCTAACGAATCGAAACATTTATGCACTTCCTCGTCACTATAAATATATAAAAGTAACTTCAAAAGTAATTGGCTACTTTGTTACGGTAGTTAGTATTTACTCCGTAACTTTCCATTTGAGTAATTTCTGCTCTATTCATATTACTTTTGATGCCAATACTTAGTAACTTAATTACCTTTTGTGAGTAACTTGTACATTTCTGAGAGAGGTAATAGAACAAGGCTTCGGTTATTCCCTCACCTTATGCAAAGTTGGTTTGGCTAAAGCCAATCTGGAACAACCTCCTAAAACGACCTTGTCAAATGGGTCTTTCACGTTGGCGGAGACTGTACAGCTTCGGTCACCACTACCACGTCGCAGCTTTTAGTGCTTTGTGATGCAGCTGGCAAGACAAGACTTTCCAGAACACACAAAACCCTCGTACACAGCATCTCGGGAGGGAGGCGGAGGCAGCGCGTTCGCTTCGTGCTAGGACCAACGTGACACCTGCGGCGCACCAATCAGCGCGCCGGGTTGCGACACCCGGCAGCGCCCTCTACACGAGCCGCGCAGGCAGCTCCCTCATTTATTTTGTACAGACGGTTCGCGCGGAACGGAATTGGGGACCGGCCGGTCGCCTCCGCCGAGTCTGCCTTCTCTCATTACACGAGAATCCTTTCAGTCCCAGACCTCCCCCCCGCCCTCCCCTGACGGCACCGCCGAGAACCCCGTGTACTCTCGCGAACCTTCTTGAGCGTGTTCCAACAGCTCCCCTGGTGGCACGCTCGCGCAACAACAGCAACGTCGCCCCGACGACGATTCCGACTCCAGTTACGTAAATGTTTTACCGGGAGACCTTGCCTCCTTTCTCTATCTCTATCCTTCTCTGTCTCTCTTCCTTTTGCTTCTGATCTACTCTCCCCCACCCATCGTAACAAGAGAGCAGCGTCCCCTCGTCCCATACAACATAACCAGCCCTGCACCTCCCGCGCGCGCGTTACTTTTCTTCGCCTTATTACTATGAACACAGGGGGCGCCCGTAAGAGTCCGTTTCTCGCCCGCCGCTCGCTTTTGTTGCGTTTGTTATCTGCGTCTCTTTCGTAAAAGAAAGGTTTACCAAGGTGTCGCGTCGTCGTCTTTATGGGCCGTGATGCGTTATTAACGCCCTCTCGTATCGTCTCTCTGCGCCCTTAATGCGAAGTTACGACGACAGCACGAAAATGGTCTGGATGAGAGAAACGAAATGTACAGCGGAGTGGGGGCACGAGCTAAAATATTTACCGGTTTACCGTCCTCACACTGCGACTCCATTTTTTTTTCTAACGAAACTTTAACTTTTACCGTACGCTTGCTGCCGAAGGTATACTTCATTTCATCTTACGATGGACTCCAGAGGCCGCTACGGGCCATAGAAGGCAATCCCATGTCTTGTGATGCGCGACGTGACTTTCGGAAGGGGCGCAGTGACGCGTGGGGTGCAGTCACGTGATCCATTCTCCGCGTTGAATGGGCCGGTATGCCTCGTAGTGTTCCTTGCACTTCATCGTGAGGTGAAACAGACTATAAAAGAACTACTTGGTCACAAAACAAAACAAAAAAAGAACGAAAGTTCGTTGTTTCGGTTTTTACACACACACACAAACGGAACGTTTGTCCAGGAGCATACCTATATAATAGGAGGTGTGTGCATACAGATAACTTCTCTTTCCACCCCCCCCCAATTTTCATGTACTGCGCCCAGCCCCGTAATCAAAAAACAAACAAACGGAACAAGGTACAACCAGCCGTTAGGCATATACATACGTTCAACACGGTGGTTCCGTTTTACGGGCACTCCGTGCGTATAACTCAGACCGAACGACATTCTATTGCGCTTTGCAAGCTTTCCGCGGTACTCCCTCGCCGTAGCAGGAAAGAGGATGGCTGCTCCTTACACCGTAAGAGCCCCGTCGTACCTTGGGCTCCGCGTCCGTGTGCTTAGTTATTTATTGACGAAGACCGGTCCTATCAAAACGAGAGGGTATATAGCGCCACACAGCCGGTCCCGTGCCCGTGTGTACAGTGCGTTCTTGATAGTGGCATTAGTTATTTATCGTTAGTCGCGGCGTGTCCTTTCATCTCGCTCGAGGGTTCGGATATTGTCGTGCATGACGTTCGGCAAGAGGGGTTATTAGGTAGGAGTTGCAAGGACGACGTGATCTTTTCCTTGGCTGCCGTTGGCTTATGTCTTTTATTGAAACCTCGGGTTATTTGATGATACGGGAAAGATGAAAGGGAGCTGCTCTGCTAAGTGATTCGGGTAGAATTTTAAAAAGGAAAAAAAAAATCGTTTCGGGTGCGGCGACGGTTTGACATACGGACTGTTGCGACCTAAAGGTTTCTCTTCTTTCTTCTCTTTTTTCCTCGTTCGTTATGATCAAGAGGAAGGGTTTTCTGAGGCGGTCCTTGCGGGAGTTGAACGAAGCGCATAAACAGGTGGAGAGAAGAGTATCTAATTAGTCTGAACGAAGTCGGAGTTCTCGGCGGCCGAAGCATATGGATGTAAGCGGCGCGTGTGTAGGGAAATAAATCCGGTATCAAGTTAATTGGTGAGGTGAAGCCGCGATGCTTTGGTACAAAACCTTCCTATCTTTCTTCTGTTATTTTTTGTTGTATTTGTGGGGCGTCACGTTTACATACCTACGAAATTTGTCTTTCTTTCTTTCTTTCCGAATGTCAAATGTACACGAAGATTAATGGTAAGATACCAAATTGAAAAGCATACGGCGGAACCATTAAGTCTATGGAGGATTATCCGATGTGTGTTAGGCTTACAAAACTTTACGTGTATAGTCTGTGATGGGTTAATAAGAATGCAGTAGTGAGCTTACTGCCTGTGATAACACATCGGCGCGCGCGCAAATAAAGCTCCGTGGAAAGACTTCCACTGCACCTTTTTTTTTTTTTTTAACGCTGTCACGTTCTATTGACGAAGAGAACGAACTCTAGGGAGCGCTTTCTCCAGTCTCCCTAGCACATAACTCGGTGATTCCCCCAACGCAAAGCATCTAGACTCTTTAGGCCATGTTCTCGGGGCGTATAGATCGGTCACAACCGAATCCTGATGCAGCGTTCAGCTACGTCAGCCGACTATATGCTGTTTACTTATTTATTTAGTGATACTGACAGTTCCGTTCGGAGCTTTAATAGCGTGGTTACGTAAGTTTTGTAGATCGTGCGTTACTTGGTAGTGCAGTTTAGGTACAAATAGTAAGGGGCAGTCCTTACAAATAACAGGCGGAACATAACCAGACCACACACACGGATTTACATATATGAACCATAACAAAAGGTGAAACGCATTTATCGATTTAAAAGAAACAATAAGAAGCTCGAAATTACACTGGGTAAAAATTAAAACACTATTACTTTAGTAAACCAATGCACGGGTCATTTAAAAAAATTATCTAAAGGCCCTGTCACAGAGGCAACAGTTGGACTCCTTCCGGCAACACGAGAAAATCGTGTCTGTTGCCGGCGACCCTGTCACATCGCGGCAACAACAACAGTCGGGCAACATGCTGCTGCCGCCCGGCAACCTTGTTGGCCGATTTGTTGTCCGACCACCCTCTCATACCTCGCTGACGGTGGGGACAACATGGGGTACACTCCGCCATCTTGGTTGCTTACCTTCGTTCGCGTGCGGCGCGGAGTCGCTGGAAATGTGACTCTACAAAGGGCTATAGTGCAAGCGTTCGAAAGGCCGGAAATTACCATGGGAAAACATCAACCAGTGACTGTGATTAGAAAACTTGACAAGGGGAATATTTTCAACCCTTTATATTATCAAAATGTTCTTCAATCGCCGACAAAGCGGATAGCCCTAACAGGGGAAAATGAGATCGCAGACATATGTTAGGGATTTATGCCACCCTATGAGGTGTTTAACCTCCGGTTCTTTGTTTTATGCATTTCCTATTAAAACTGTAAAATTGAGTTTGTACTGGCAGTACCCCAAAGCGTCTTTTGGAGTATGGTGTTGAGCTGAACTGACAGTGCTCAAAAGCTGCGACATCGACACGATCGGTCTTCATTACAACCGGTGAAATAAATAGTTTTCAACACTGTCTATTTGCCTACCGCCTGCTGTGTGATCA
This sequence comes from Ixodes scapularis, assembly GCF_016920785.2. Taxonomy (NCBI): domain Eukaryota; kingdom Metazoa; phylum Arthropoda; class Arachnida; order Ixodida; family Ixodidae; genus Ixodes; species Ixodes scapularis. Next base: position 126,486,619 of record NW_024609879.1, on the reverse strand, counting down.
CTTCATTCCCCAAAACCTCATGGGTATTTCTGAAGCAAATCAGGTGTTTGGTAGCGGATGCTTCCAAGCTCCAGGCATGAAGAATCATCATCAGAGTGTTCGCTTTAATGCTTCGATTTTGTAATGCTTGCTTTCCTGGATTATTTTAACTACTTCATCAACGGGTGTGTGTAGGCATGCCATTTATTTTATTTCACTAGCAGTAATGTAAGCTAGTATCTTGGCAGTTCAAATTAAACACCAGTCTGAACGTTCACGACCGTAGCTGTGACCATTTGGACAATCATTTTCCGTACTTACGCAGTAAAAACATTAATCAAATTATTTTAGCTGCACGCCAGCCTTAATTATTGTCAAATTCCGTTTTACAAGCCATTATTTGAGTAATACGTTATTGGTAAGGAACTAGCTCCGCCCGGGCCGAAATTCGCTCAGCCAGCTATCTGGGAAACACACGTTGTCCAACACGAGTTGCTGCTGTTTTGTCGCCGAAATCTGTCGGGCAACATTTTCGTTGTCGTCCATGTAGTGCTGCTGTTGCTGCGATGTGACAGGTTTACTGGACAGCACGGGGAGCGACCAAACGTTGTCCGCCTGTTGGACAACGTGTTGTGTTGTTGTTGCCATTGTGTTGTCTCAGTGAGACATAAGTGTGACAGGACCGTAGGGCATTTGCGAAGAAATCTGCGGACGTAGAGTGAACGATGGTGTCGGGCAAGCGAATTCATTCAAACACTACAAACGCGGAAAAAATAAGTATTAAAAAATATTTTACTACGATGTTTTGTTAGTAGAATGCCATGGTCTTGTAGCTCTGGATGTGTGCTGGTTGAGACAGTTAGCTTTTTCTATAAAAAAAAATGTTTATTTATAATTTGGAGGAAAAAAATCTGTCTCGCAATCTTTGCCCTTTGGTTAAGTGATAATAGATGAGTTAATTTACATAATTGTGATGGACAGTCTGTGTAGAAAAAATTATTCAAAGTGAATCTTGCAGCCTGACGTTGTACTTTTTTTTAGCGATATATATTTTGTAACGAAAAACCCAGATTACTTTAACGTATACTCGACTATGGGATGCTCCAATGTTTCATATGCTAGAAGTTCTGTGTCATTAGATGGTGCATTTAATACTCTTCTCAAGTACCGCAGTTGTTAGTTGCTGTGGCCCTATCGGTTCAGTGTTCAATTTAGTCGTTAGGGGCGCGACGGTCGGATTTCTTCCCCAGTGCTTACCAGACTCAACTGAAGTGACTTAGAACTGCGATTTTCAACACCAATTGTAAAAGAAAGGTTATTGACTCTGGTTCTCGAGAACTGACTACTGTTACACGCGTTTGATCTGCAATAGGTCTACATGACTGATCTCTATGACTATTTGCTGAGTCGCGCTTGACCACCCCTCTGGGTGTGGCCATGGTCGTCCAACTTTTTGGTTGGTATAGAGTTAAATATTATCTCTAGCTACACCATACTAGTATGGTGGCGAAATCTACCGCAGGTTGGATAGGGTACAGCTGGTACAGCCAGTATCATCCATCCAGGCTAACAGCTACGTACTTACCGATGGTAAGTTTTTGTCTTTTTGCGATCGGGGCTATTTGAACAGCGCACCCTACAACATGACGGCGTATTGTCGAACTTTTCTCTGTCGCGTCCACTGAGTTTCAAGGATCTGCTTCGTCCAGCGACTTCAATCAAGCACGAAATATCACCCACGGCACAGTATACTAGACTCACGGCTATTTTTATGGCAGCCTTCCGCCACAGCGCTGTCCGCCATATTACCGTGATGGCTAGAGATAATATAACTACCAAAAAATGGCCGAACGTGGCCACATTCCTGTGCATAGGCAGAGCTGGGCAAACGCGATGCAGCAAACAGTCATAGAGATCAGTGGCCTACAGGGATGGTGCCATGCTGTGCGTTTGCGAGCTCAAGGGTTGCCATCTGGAATCGCAGAACTTCCGGTATGGGGAAAATATAAAAGGGACGTTTAGCAAACCGTTACCGTGTTCCGCGTACCGCATTATTCGAGCCTTTGAAGCATGCATTAGGCGCGCGCCGGGTGATACCGTGCTTAAAAGCATGCTTCAAAGGCTCCGGTATATAGTGCTGCACGCGGAACACGGTAACGGTTTGCTAAAAGTACCCAATAACAAGGACTTTCAACAAACCGTTAGCGAGCTACCGTTACCGTGGACCCGACTGCGCGAGTGCGAGTCGTACCGGCGTCACGTGCCTGGAACGCATTACCGTGGTTGCCTTACCGCGGCCGGAGACCATGTGTTGAACATGGCGGCTTCCACGTTCCGACACTGCAAGCGTTGACAAGACACTGTTTCAGAATGCTGGAAGAGCCATCTAGAAACACTCGTAGCATCAACTATTGCTGGACGAGCCATATTTAGTGGTGACAGCTGCTTTTATAACGATCCCGACACATCGCTGAACGGGGTTGTTTTTCTTCTCTCCGGCGATCGACAAAATCCGTATGCCAGGCGCCGAGGGCCGGGAATCTGCTGTCCGAGCCCTGTCACACTCTGTCTGAGCAAAAGAGAGTTCGAGCGGCACATTCGTTCCTTACATCTTTCTGCATGGTCATGATCGAAACATCAAGTGCACCCCATTTTCAATCATAAAGAGTTACTACACTTCGCTCTTACGCGCTAACCATATACCTTCGTTTAAAACTATTTCTCGCTACCACCACTAGGGGTTTCCATTGGGCTTCTGGTTGGCCAGGAGAGCATGTCAAGCCCTCTTTCTGTGTCTGGACTTTGGTGCACGCCCTGGCTTTGCCCGCGCCTCCCATTGACTGCGCTAACCCACTTTCTCGACCCTGGCACCGGATGTGTGAACTGCGTGGCTGGGAACGAGGGTAGACGGAAAACTTCTGGTCTGCCGCGTAACAGCTCCGAAATGAAGTTATAGGCTTTACAGCAATTCAACGCCGCCCGAGTAACGACGCATTAAGTCGCGAAGGGATATGTGCAGCGATAAGTGTAAAACTTGGTTCAGACAGTTGCATTTGACTGCGTTTGACTGCGTTAAGGCAGCGAGAAATCAGGACATCCCTGCTGCCTGTATCGCGTGCCAAGAGGATTCCTTGAATTGGATTCCACGCTTCATACGAAGCACAGATGTGCCGGTGACTCGGTTTCGGTTCTCGACGCAACGCAGTCAAACGCACTCAAACGCAAGTGTCTGAACCGGCCTTAACCCCCTGCCGCTCAAAGCGCTCACATAGACACCTAAGTTCCGCAAAAGATAATTCGTCAGATAGTCTTCAACACCACGTGAGCTTTGATCATATCTTCGTCACGTGGTCCAATGGAGTGTACATCTGTGTGTCCGTTGCGGGGAGAGAGGGTATGGCAGAGGGAAGGGGCGTACCGAAAGGTGCGTTCAACGTCACATCCCGTGCGACAGGGATATTTACGATCTCGAGGAGGTTCTCGCAGCCCGCGGCTGAAAGCAGCGGTGTACCAAATTAGATCCCGTATCGCTTCCATTATGGAAAACCTCCTGGTCGGTACATATCCCCGTCGAAGATACCACGCTCCTTTCTCCTCCCGAGTCGGACCGCAGCCAGTGCTAGCCCGCACCTTGAAATTCGGGAAAACAGGTCTATCCGGGAAGCCCGATTGGTTCAGCTCAGGATCGGAGGGACGTCACACGATAGGTAGGGTTTCTCGCCAGCCTCGGTCGCACTCCATCTTAGGGTCGGAAAGGAATTCCTCGGATTCGATGGTCGGTTGATGTTCCGAAAAGACGGAACATAAGACAAAAAAAAATAAGTTCCGAGCGTCTGGTTCGTGGTTCAGTTGGATTCGGTAGCCTACCGAGAAAGAGAGAAGCCATTAAGGGTGCCGCTATAGTCGAATCGGAACATGGCCATCTCTAGCCGAGCCAAAGCAAGACAAGTCGAGGCGACCGCCTTTCTCGTGTAACTCTATATACCCATACTGGAGGGAGAAGCAGGTGCTCGCAGTGGCCTGGTCTCTTCGATTGAATCTCTTCTCCAGTGCCGCCTATTTTGAGCTGTTTGCTTTCTTTGCGAGTGGAAGTGTAATGTATGTTTTTGTGTATACCGTTCGTAAGTGTGTGCGAGCGTGTGCGTGCGTCTGTTATCGTGTGTGTGTCTGTACGCGCGTGTGCGTGTATGGGTGTATTTCTGTGTGTGTGCGCGCGCGTATGTTTCTGTGTGCGTGCGTGTGTTTGTGTATGTGTGTGCTTATCTGTGCGCATGTGTGCGTGAAGAAAACACAAACCGGACAGATGGGCTGTCCACATCTCGGGTACAACATTTCTGCCTTTTGTGAATTTCTTTTTTTTTATGTAGGACGTTTGTTTTTATTTACGCTAAGAAGACACGTGCGTACGTATAGTATCGAGCAATAGGGAAGACTCATTAGCCTTGCCAGTTTATGCAACAGTGCTAAGCACAGCTTTGCACAAGGCACTTTATTTTCAGAGCGAAGATAGAACACAGGCGAAAAGTGTGTTAGCGTAAAAGCGCGGCCTGCACAATCGCCTGAAACCGCATCGTCGAATGGGTCTCCTGTATTGTTATAGACTGTACACCACGCGTAGGTAACGAACAACAATACTTAGAAACGTTCTTTGTTTCTTCCGTTAACATGAAACGCGTGTCTGCTTACGCAGAATCATTGGAGGCGATCAATTTTTCCCGCGCACGTCGTGTTTTTATTTTTTTTATACGGTGGGAGTGTTTCGTGTCTGTAACTGAGCAATATTCATCTCTATATTTTTTTTTTCAGGCCAAGAGTGGACCCTATTTCGGGGGGAATATTTAGGGCAAGAAGCACGATAGTAGTGCACCGACGTAGTTTTGTAGTTCTGGACGTAGGAACATCACGAAGCCCAGTGAAATTCAAGCAGGAAGGCTCACATTGGATACCTAACGATCTTGAGATTGATTCATTGTCCTTCGCCAATTTCGATATGTCTTAATGTATCATGCTACAGGCACCACATTGGAGCAGTACTAGATTAGCAATGAATCATTCACTCAGCAAGTCAAATACCAAATAATTATATATTTCCCTGTCAAACATTGCAGGCTACAAGAGTATAAAATAAAACGTTTGATTTGCCGACATAAGGGGCGGATTTATCGGTCAAGCTTGGGGCGGAAATTGACTCGGGAAAGAGAAAGGGGGGGGGGGGGGGGCTTTGTAACGAGATGTTACGTCACGCACAGATGTCACGCCACAGACGAAGCTAATCGCCATCGATCAAGAACGAGGCATTTTTATATTCTATAGAAAAAAAGTCGTACTTTTCGCCCACAATCTGCGAAGAAAAGAAAGCGATAGTTGTAGCACGGTCGCGCAATGCGGATGGGATGGTGCCGTCACGATGTCACATGCCTATAGGGACGAAAGGGCGACGTGCTCATAGCCTTATAGTTGGCGTCGTGAATGCCACTGACGGCCGCCACCGGCGCTTGAGGATCCGTGAAGTGAGGGGGTAAGCGCTGTGCAAGTTTCTAAAACCATCTAACATTACGCATAGGAACGGGTTTTCGCATCACGCGAGTAATGTTTCGAAAACAAGAGTTTGAAGCAGACGACACGAAAAGCTCTCCTTCCGTCGCGTCGTTACCGGCGGAATCGCGCTGCGCGCCCAGTCGGGAAAAAACGACTTCTCTGGCCTTGCGCCAAGAACGGAGAGGAGGATTTTCTCGTAGCCACAACGGCACCTTACAAGGTCGAAATCTCTGCAAAGGTTCGCGCGTAAAGCTATTGCTTTAAAACAAATATATGTTATTTTTAATTTAAAAAAAACAAACAAAAAAAAACATTAAGTTTGAGATCTAGAAAGAAAAGGAGCGAAGAGAGTTCCCGGTCCCCTTTCCCTTATGTCCGCACTGGGTGATATCCCCGCTTTTAGTGAGTGCGACAAAAAGAAAAGTCTTTATATCAGTCTTACTGCACAGACAGAGTTCGGAGTTCAGAAACACCGTGAACAACAAGCGTGAGCTCCCGATGACCAAATCCCCAAGTGGTCTGAGACCAACTGTTGCGCGTGCATATACTCCGCGTCTCACCGCAGCTTGGCAAAAGGCGAAGGCCAGTGCCACAGGGAGCCAATCAGCGCGTCGGAGGCAGACGCGTGACTAGACTCTATTTCGTTAGCTACGGGAAGTGCTGTCGAAGACGCTGGCTGGAAAGAGACAGAGGAAAACCGCTTTTGTACAAATTTTGAGCGACAGCCTGGACTTCGAAGGGCAGAAAAGCGACCTCTAGAACTCACTATAGAGAGGATCCAGATAAGAGGGGAGATCCTCTTTTCCCTCTGCTCCCACTGCTTCGGTTTCGCTCTGGCACCCAGTACCTTCCGTAAGGTCTGTCACGTGCTTCTCCTTCTTCGGTCTGATTGGCTCTATAGGGAGTCGTAGCATTCACTCTTTGCCAACTTGCGGTGAAACAAAGTACAGCAGCAGCCATTCCCTCCTGAATATCTAGCGAGTCTCAGGGGGCCGGGGCATCGTAAGATTAAGAACTGCCCCCATATATCGCTCGGAGTCGTCTAGAACAAGCCCGCCAGTAAGAAAAAAACAAAATGAAGAATAACGTTCGGACCTATATCTTTCTCACTCAAAGGTCTGTCGCAAGGTTTGACCTCTTAGCAGGACTGCTTTGATCGCGGTCATGCAACCCCCCTCGTGGCCCCGGTCTTTTACGATAAGTCTCCCCGCCGATGATGCAACCTGGGGGTCGGGGACCAACTGCGACCCTAACGGCGGGTCGCTCCCGAGTCCCGCCGCAATAAAACACACACAGGCAGAAGACAACCTCCGCTTGCGTCAACGCATCGCGCGGCCATCAGGGAATATATACCACGGAGGAAAGATGCCGAATGCCTCCTCTTCGAGAGAAAACCGTATACAAAAACAACGGTTGAGAAAGCAGAAAGTAGAGAACGGGGGACTGCGACTGCAGTTAAGGGATCTATGGGGTGTAAAAGGGAGTAGTCTCCCGCTCCTCTCCCTCGGGGGAGATCTGATTACAAATGCGCGCGATGTTCGACCAAGCGGCATGTGCGAGTCCTCTATGCGCGATAGTGGTGCTGGTATGTACGTGTGTGGGCGAGGAGACGTGAGCGTCTGTGTGTTTGTGCCCCCGAACGGAAATGGACGTCTGGAGGCATTTTTGTTTTGTTTTGCTTTTTTGGTTGGTATTGGCACGTTTGTTTGGTTGCTTTGTTTGTACGTTGTGTGTTGCCTGTCGCGCCGTCTGTGTCTAATGTCGCGAACGAGGATTACAGCAGAGGCGGAATGTTGGATGGGGTTTCGAGATACGTTGTGGCCACCCGTCTCCACTCTCGTTTTTGTAGTCTTTTTTTTTTTTTTTACGTCGCTTTCATGATCGCTTGGTTCTTCGAAAAGTTAACATTCAACCCGACAATTACTTTTTTTTTAAAAGAATATAATTTATATTTGGTAGGGAAGGGTTGCGCCGCGTTGATTATAATTTGTGTGGTGCAACACTTATTCCCTTAATTTTAAAAGGTTATTAACTTTTACAGTTGCAGCTGTTAGTGGGAATCTCCCTCCGAATTGCGGGGTCGTCCGCCGCAAAAACTCTCGGTGACGTCACTGGCTACGTCATCACACACGTGATCGCTACTGTCTCAGGTCAGGTTCTTCCTTTTATGACAGTCCTCGACCTCGGCCATAGTAGACGACGTTTCTGACCCAGAAGCGACGCGCTCTTATTCTACACGAATTGTCGGTGCATGGCACTAAGCTCCTAACGAGCGAGGGAAGGTTGTTCTATACTACAGGAAGTGCCAGAAGACGAAGGAGGTCCACGGACGTTTTCAGGCGGAGTTTGGCGGTGAGCTCCGGGCTCCCCTACACTTCTACGCCACGTGTGGAGCGCCTCAGCGAGGATAGAAACCTCGAACACATGTCACCGACCGCTGCGACGTCGTCACCAAAGCTGGTGCTAAAAAATGCGGTACTTGCGGTGCCTTCACTGCCGATCCCCCTTCCTTTAGTCGACTCAGAAAGCACTTCCGACATCTCATCAGGCGCATTTGATTAGCACACGGCCGTTGTAGTTAGGGGTTGCAAGTTTTTTTCGTTACTAACTTTTTACTCGCGTAAGTTTGTTGAGCGACTTCATCATGTTCTTCGGTCATCTCTGTGAAAAATCTTAGCTCGATACGTTCAGAAACCGGTTTATGCCATCGTTCCAAACCGCCATTGATTCCTTAGACTGAGGCTGTAGATTAGCTCAGTTAGGGAACTGCCCCGAGACGCTGCTTCGACAAGCAATATAGCTCCCTCACACTAAGAAATAGGGGGCGTAGAGGTGTACACCCCTTGTCCCACATGTAACACCCCTAAACAACAATTCGACGTTCAGTCCACAGCCGTCGAACGGACGATTCCAACTTTCACGAGCGGCTTGATAGTCGACCGCTACCACTTATTAAAATAGCTAATGTACCCATTGAAGGCTGCAGTGAGACACTCAAGCTTGTTTTTTGTTTTTGTTTTTTGCCCTGCTGCAAAACCTCAGTGTTTTATTTATCCTAGTCTTTGATACGCACATAGCTATTTAGTACGTTATATCCAACAGCCATCAAGCCTCTCGTAAAAGTTGGTATCGCCAGCTCGACGTCAGTGGGCTGAACGGCCAAATGCAGTTTCGGGGTGTTACATATGGGACAAGGGGTGTGCTCCTCTACACCCCTTATTTCTAAGAGTGCTCGTTTTCACGATCCGCCTGCACCGTCGCTTGACGCGCTACAGTTTCGGAACAGCTGCAATGGTAACTGCACTGCATTCTATGGAATGCACTCTTTGAAGCACAGCGTCTCGATGGCGCTTCGACTCTACGGACATGACCTCCGATATTAGGGAGTTTTAGTAGACCGTGTTTCCCGCTCCGCTAGCCCTCCGCTACGAAGAAACCGCCACTGCGCCTGCGCGCCGATGGCCTTGGCTGTAGAGTTCCGGGTAGCGGAGGGGCTTAGCGGAGCGGGAAACACGGTCTACTAAAACTCCCTAATGTTCGTGCGCTCCGCTCCGGGCTGTCCAAACGCCCGGCTGCCCAGCTAAAAAAAAAAAAAAAAAAAGCGAGTTGAACTTTTATTTTTATTGTTCTCATCATCAGAATAGAGACAGGTAAGTCGATCTCTGTTGATTCATAATTTTAGTTTGCTGCTCCGGTCTTTTCGCTGTCTCACTGGATGATACCTCAGAATGAAAGTTCTAGGGCGAATCTATATATTTTTCCTCTGCAGATACTGTCTGGGCACACGGGACAGGCACAAATACACAGGGTGATTTTTTTTTTTAGCTGCACCAAATTTTCAAAAAAAGAAGAGCTGCGTTAGGGCACTTTTAGGCATGCCATTAGCATACCCGACCTGGCGCCCACTAGGAACCAAGTATTTTGTGCAACTAGGCGACTAATTAACGAAGATCTCTGAATTAACTTTTTAATTATTGTTTTTAGAGGGCCTTTTGCATTTACGAAATTGAAGCCCAACCTTATTATGCTCCAACCACACAGCGAAGTAAAGGCACAAACAATTTCTGCGCGCGTTTCTGGCTAAATTATTTCATTCCCGCAAGCTCTTTCAAACCGAAACTGGCCAGAACAAGAGCGTCAATGACGTCGATATCTTCGCCCTCGCTTGGCGTCGCAGCAGTGACGTCACCTGTGATGCAGGCACTGCCGTCAGCGCTATTGCAATACGTTGCTCTTTCCTTAGCGTTTTGCTTGCCGCGGCAGGTGCAATTTAGGCGTGTGCGGTCAACGCCAACCGTGCTGTGTCATATCCCTCCCTTGACCTGCAGGCGACGCGACGCTTTCGTTGGTACGATAAATGTTGTTGCATGCGTTACCAACGGCCGGCAACATTAGACGAGCGTCCTGCGTTTAATTTGGGAAAACTATTTTTTCAATGCTGGACACTTCTGCTACCTATTACTTGCCACCGCTGCTTTATTTCTAAGCTCTTGCTTTTTGATGCATTAAACTAGCCAGGTATTTTTTCAAGAACAAAGTAATCATGCTTGCGTAATATCACTCACTGGCCCCTGTGGCAGTTAAACTATTGCAGCGTGTAACAAAATAATCTTTCTTTGTTCGATGTTTTATGGGCTCTTAATAAATGAGGAAGGAGCCTTTCACCGGCGTCCTGGCTCACGTTACTGTAGTCATGTGCTGCGCGCGGCACAGTGTGAACACGGCATCGGCGCTTTTTCAAGTGTAGCTCGAACAGGGCACTGTTGAGAACTAAGTTTTACTGCCTCACTTAGAACCCCAAATAATACTGAAAGATAAACAGAGGGACGGACAGAACAACGCATCTTTCGTGCCTCTGTCCGTCCAGCTCCCTGTTTATTCCACTGTCCGTTCCTCTGCTTATTATTTCAGTATTATTTAGTTTACCAACACGTTGACGTCTAACTGAGAGCCCCAAATTAGCACTTTTCACTGCACCAGTATTTTCTTCGGAAACCTTCTAGTTCGTCGAGAAAAGCAGGCAAAAATATGGCTTAGCGCATTTTGGTACTTAAAAAAAAAAAAGAAAGCTTGGCAGTTAAAGTGATTTGGGCATTGGATAAAGTTACCCAGCGTTTGCCGCCGCCTGGCCACTTTTTGAAGTTGGAAACAGTTGCGTTCAAAGCAAGTGCTCGAATTGGAGTCCATCTACAGAAACGCACATCATCAGTCGGCTCCGCATAGAACACAACACGCGCTCGAGCATTTCAGGCTGAACTGCGGATCAGGCGGCGACGATACTTTGTTTCAGGTTGTCCACGCTGGTGGGTTCCGTGGCGTATACTTCATTCTTCACATAACCCCCAAAAAAAAAATCTAACGGGCTCAGATCTGGTGATCGTGCCGGCCACGGAACTGGACCACTGCGTCCAATTTACTGCTCTGCAAAAGTTCGGTGTAGAAATCGAACAGCACGCGAAGAAGAATACGCTGGAGCGCCGTCCTGTTGAAACCACGTCTCCTTCAGCACGCTGAGAGGCAGGCCGGCAATAGACTCTTCCACGACTCCCTCAAGGATTCTCTCCGAGTATATATATAGTTTTCCGTTCAGTGTGCCGTCAAAGAAATATGGGCCAATGATTTTATCATTAAATGTTCCACATCATACGTTAATAGACCATCTCACTTGATGTTTGTGCTGACGGAGGGAACGAGGAGTTACGCTTGCCCAGTAATGGGCATTGTGGAGGTTCACCGTTAAATTTCTGCAGAATTGAGCCTCATCACTCCAACTAATTTTTTTCAAGAATCCAGGATCCCGGTTCATTCCAATCAGGGCCCCATTGCAAAAGTCCAGTCGTCGTTGGAAGTCACTGCCATGTAGCTCTTGGTGCAGGCTAAGGTGAAACAGATGCGTGCGATGCTTCACAATCACTTTCCACACTGTAGAAATCGTTGTCCCAGAAGACCTCGCAATTTCGCGCACGCTTGCTTCAGGCTTAGCTGTTACGTGCGCGAGAACGTTAGTCTCGAATTCGCGGCTGAGGACATATTTTTTCTGTCTTCGCCCAAACTTGTTGAAAACACGTAGGAAGTGCGGGCAGGAACTTAGCAACCTGGGTGCTGAGCGGCGTAAAGTTGCGCAGCATGACGAGCATTCTTTTGCGTAATTAAATATGCGATCACCATGTCTGTTTTTTCTTCAACCGAAAGCCTTGTCGCAATGAGCGACGCCATTCAGATGTGTTTCCTGCCGCAGTCAGAGAAAGAAAGGCACAGCAGTTTGAATCGCATAGCGCCTATGTTACTTGTAGCCTTCGTCCTTCCAAGGATATGGGTGCAAACCTGTGTCTTTTACAACAGAGGGGCAAGTGACGCAGCGTTCGTCGCTTTGCAGCACCATTGGCACAAGTCTTCAGAGCAGCTTCTATCATATCAACGAAAGGAAAGGGTAGCGCCACGATGCCCGCTGGGACAGCGTGATTTACACCTGCTGCGGTAAGCAAAACACTAAGAAGAGAGCAACGTATTGCAATAGCGCTGACGCAGTGCCTGCATCACATGTGACTTCACTGCTGTGATGCCGAGCGAGGGCGAAGATATCGACGCCATTGACGCTCTTGTTCTGCTCAGTTTCGGGTTGAAAGAGCATGCGGGAATGAAATAATTTAGCCAGAATCGCGCGCAGAAATTGTTTGTGCCTTTATTTTGCTGTGGGGTTGGAGCATATTAAGGTTGGGCTTCAATTTCGTAAATGCAATAGGCGCTCTAAAAACAATAATTAAAAAGTTAATTAAGAGATCTTCGTTAATTAACCGCCTAGTTGCTAAAAATACTTTGTTCCTAGTGGGCGCCAGGTCGGGCGTGCTAATGGCATATCTAAAAGTGCCCTAACGCAGCTCTTCTTTTTTTGAAAATTTGGTGCAGCTAAAAAAACACCCTATATATATATATATATATATATATATATATATATATATATATATATATATATATATATATATATATATATATATATATATATATATATATATATATATATATATATGTATATATATATATATATATATATATATATATATATATATATATATATATATATATATATATATATATATATATATATATATATATATATATATATATATATGGTTGGTTTCATCTCAAATCGTGCAGGCAAAAAGGGTCGAATTTTTAATTTCGATGAAAAAAATATATGTTATGGCGCCGTTTATAAAACCGCAGTCGACACAAACCGCAAGTTCGTCGGATTTTTTGTTCTCGACCTACGAATTTTTAAAGAGGCCGCGGCGAAAAGCAGTGTTTTTCACACCCGTCGGGGGTCGGATGTTTCGCTTGATCTCCCGCCATGGATTTTCAGTCCACATTATATCAACTTTTTTTAATCACTCTGTGGACACACGTAAAAGGCTCCATTACCATGAAATAATTTTAGGCCTTTTGCTTTTTTTCTGTAAAAATGTCAAAAACGCCTCCTCGGTCAATTGTTGACGAACTTTGACAATTAATTACTGGCGATCTACTTGGGTTACACCGATATTTTTTACGTCCACGGAGAGCCCAAAACACGCTCTTTATATTTATTATAAAATGCTTTGGCTGTATAAAATATCCTTTGCGGTACGTTTACGTTAATATTATGCAAAAACCAAAAAGTACCATTTTTGAAATTGATTTTCTCAAAAAACCCATTTTTTTATTTTTTTTTTATTTTTTGTTCAAATGTAGATATGATAGTTGTCTACACGAAAATCGAGCCTAGAAAGTGTATATTTTGTTTGCATGTTTTATATTTAGGCCTCAATATCGGAAAAAGGCGTCTTTGTTTTGCAAGACCTAAGTCAGACATAGCGACTCATGCGTCTCTATGAATTGTGAAAAAGTTTTCTTGAATTTTCTTCTGCATTTTGTAATCAATTATAAACGAATTTTTTGGTATTGAATATTTATGTATGTTTTGATAAGAGCGGGAACCATGAGATACATATCTAACCAAATCAGCAGGCCTAGTAGACTTTCAATAACCAAAAGGCACAGACGTTGTATTGTTTCGATTTATAAACCTTTCAAAGTAAACTAGCACGACTAGCTATTAGCTGTCATATTACTAAGACAAAGAAAGTCACCACATCGTCGATATATTATATACAATTCTTTACGAAACCAAACACTGGGGCTTGTTCACCGCACATCGCACAGGTCACCAGGGAATGTCCTTTCACTTCCGTAATACACAAAAGTGGTGACACAGAAACGGTCCGAAACACACAGAGAGTGCGTCATGGAGAGGGGTAGGAAATAAAAATAAATAAATAGGAATTAAATTGCCCAACTCCGATCTTAACGAAAATTGGGTTAAAAAAAAAAGTATTTAGGTTCGAGCGGTGGCAAGGCGATAGCTCCACGCCTGGTGGAGAGTCAGACAAAGAAGTCGACGGCACGTAAAGGTAAAACAAAAAAAATCAATAATTTAATAAAGACGGGAAAACTCGGCCGCACATGGCAAGAACAAAAACCAACTCCTCCGGGCATTCCCTAAACGGGACGCAACCAAATGCGTGCGAACACGCTCCCTACATGGCCGCCAGGCCGCTGCGCCATGACGAAATAAACCCAACAACTGAACAGTGCTAACAAACAGTTAGTAAGAAAACATTGAAAAAAAAAAAAAGTTGAGCGGAGCGAAGGAACACACACGAGTCGGTCCCACGACATTGAAGTCTGGCATGATGACGGCGTCCAGATGATGCTCGAATCTGTTCCTCCCTCTATTACGCACATCCACGACGGCTGTGCGGAACAGTGGCTGTACGAAAGAAAGTGAAGAATAGATTCGAGCAGGCGATGGGCGAGAAGGTAACCGAGACTATATATATATGCTGCAAGCTTCATATCGGGAGAGGAGCTTTCGAGGTAGTTTCTGCAGTTACTCAAACTTTCTCTTTCCCCTTCCCTTTTTCAAAGGAACACGTCAGCCGGCGCTAACGTTTCATCTCGGGAGAAGCCCACTAAACGGTTATAGTTGACAAGGAGGCTGACTTCGACCCAACTAGTCTCCGGGCAGAATACAAACACAAGTATATTTACCAACACGCTCGTTTTAATGTCAGTCTCCGGGCTTTGCTGTTTCCAAAAGAGATAACCCTTTATAAGGACAGAACGAGCGGGTTGGTGGGGATAATTAAACTTAAACACTCCCTTCTCGTTTTCTTCCTCAAGTTTAATAGATAACCCTTCGGTGCTATCGGATCTCCCCGGAGAGAGAGAGAGAGCACGGCCGTTTCAAGGTAAGGATAGGGCGCTCGAAGCTAGGGCAAACATGCGGTATCGTTTCACGCATGCACGGATGGCTGGTTTCAAATTTCCCCACATCCCTAACGAAACCGGCCCATCTTCGTGTGTGCGTCTGCGGGATTTCTGTCCCGCGCCGCCGGTTTTAGCGTGCACGCGGCGTTGTTTCGGCTGGCAGAACAGTTGTTGACCGTCGACATTGTAAGGCCGTGGTGTCCTCATCCTTTCAGGCAACGATTCCTTTGCTTTCCCTTGTGCAATCTGACAGACTCCTCCTGGGTGGCTGTCACTGTTCGCCGCGTCAACGACACAATGGTACCATTTCACTCCTCGTGACACAGGGTGCGCTGCTCGCTTTACTGTCACGGGCCGTCCCATCTAACACAACGAGCGCGAAAGGTCGTGGTCATCTGCTGGCTCCGAAAGGGCGGGACGTTCATGCAGGCCAATGAGGGCCCCGAATCAATAAGACGTCTGCCGACCCCTACGCGTTAAAAATTTACGACACCTGCTGGTGTGTTAAGAAGTGCTGCTTTCTCTTTTTGGAACTCCTCCGATGTAGCTTGCCGCCTATAATAAAATTTAAATAATCAATAAATATATCAGGGTGGAAATACTGTATTTCATTTTTATGTGGGAACGTTGAAAAAAAGAAAAAAAAAACTATTTCCAAGCTTGTGAAGACGCGCAATTCGCAAGTCCATTTCGAGCCGAAAAAAACACGTTTTTGTACGATATTGATGCTTAAATGTAGAACATACAAACAAAATATACACTTTATAGGCTTGATTTTCGTGTAGACAACCATCATATCTACATTTAAAAAAAAATAAAAAAAATAAAAAATGATTTTTTTAAAAAAATCAATTTCAAAAATGGTACTTTTTGGTTTTTGCATAATATTAACGTAAACGTACCGCAAAGAATATTTTATACAGCCAAGGTATTTTATAATAAATATAAAGAGCGTGTTTTTGGCTCTCCGTGGACATAAAAAATATCGGTGTAACCCAAGTAGATCGCCAGTAATTAATTGTCAAAGTTCGTCAACAATTGACCGAGGAGGCGTTTTTGACATTTTTACAGAAAAAAACCAAAAGGCCTAAAATTATTTCATGGTAATGGAGCCTTTTACGTGTGTCCACAGAGCGATTAAAAAAAGTTGATATAATGTGGACTGAAAATCCATGGCGGGAGATCAAGCGAAACATCCGACCCACGACGGGTGTGAAAAACACTGCTTTTCGCCGCGGCCTCTTTAAAAATTCATAAGTCGAGAACAAAAAATCCGACGAACTTGCGGTTTGTGTCGACTGCGGTTTTAGAAACGGCGCCATAACACATATTTTTTTCATCGAAATTAAAAAATTCTACCCTTTTTGCCGGCACGATTTGAGATGAAACCACCCATATATATATATATGGGCGGTTTCATTTATTTTAGGCAACAAGTGGCAGTCGTATTTTTATATTTCGTGCCGCATGTTCCAAGAATAACAATCCTTTTTTATTTTAATGTCCTGACATCTTTAGTTTCTGAGAGAAAAATCTCAAAAAAGCGGGAAAGAACGACGAGGTTTTGACGATTGTCGTGTGTGGAGTTTTTGAATTACTCTCAATCTCAAAGTATTCAAAAGAGAGCGTCTATATTTTTTTACTGTGATCTGTATACAAGTAGGTAAAACGGAGTTATAACTACTGTTTATTATTCGTCGCTCCAATCTTTGTAAAAATTCCCAAACGTGCCTCCGCGGACAACTGTGACCGAAATTGCGGATTTTGTTTTGAGTCGACTATGTTTAGTATCGCTTTTAAAATAATACCACGTGTAGAACCTTTCATTCTCTTCCAAATTAAACAAGTTCGCGTTTTTATCATGTACGAGTACTGAAAACTAAATTATGAAACATAGAGGGTTTTCCCGTTCAATTTGAGCACGCTGCATAAAAACGACCCCATTTTTAATTTTTTTTTTCTCGTGTCACGTTCTTTTAACACCCTTCTTTAGCCAGAATACATTACAATAGAGATATTTGCCTCTGTTTTGAGTTTTAAGCCTCTAAATATGCTAAAAAAGAGCAAAAATGCCGATGGTGGGTTTTGACGATTTTCGTGAGTGGCGTTTTTGAACCACTCTTAATCTCAAAGTATTCAAAAGAGAGCTTCTATATTTTTTTTATTGTGATATATTTGCAAGTCGGTAAAACGACATTCCAACCACTATTTTTTATTCGTCGATTCAATCTTTGTAAAAATCCTCAAACACGCCTCCGCGAACAACTGTGACCTCATCTACGAATTTTTTTGTTTGTCGACTATGTTTAGATTAGTTTTTAAAATAATGCCACGGCGCAGAACCTTTCATTGCCTTCCACGTTATGTAAAGTTTATGTCTTAATCACGTACGAGTACTGAGAAATAAATTATGAAACAGAGAAGGTTTTCACTTTTCGTTCAATATCAGCACGCTGTGTTAAAAATATATATATATATTTTCTTTCTATTATTTTTTGCTTCGCGTTTTCTTTACACCTTTCTTTTACCCAGAATACATTCCGTTAGAGGTATATGCACTGGTTTTGAGTTTTAAGCCTCTGAATATGCTAAAAATTATTCGGTTGTTATTAACGTGAATGTCGCATTAGAAATATGAAATTTCGCATTTAAAAATCTAAGTTTCCAATAGGAAGTGTATTTTACTCTAATGTTCTACAATATTATACTTTGATATTTCAAACGTAGTATAGATTATGTAGCGCACACGGTTTAGGCTTGAGGCCCCTCCAATCATGGCACCGGCGGAAATCGTCTTAAAACCCGCTTTCGACAGTTGCGATTTTATAATGTTTAGACGTTTGGAATCGCAAACTTGTTATTATACGCCTAATGAAATTCATGCCTTTAATATGAGTATTTATTCAACGTCCCTTAGATTTTTCTAATAAAGAATAAAATATACAGCTGTAACCCATAAACCCATCATCAGCATTTGCTCTTTTTTTAGCATATTTAGATGCTTAAAACTCAAAACTAGTGCATATACCTCTAACAGAATGTGTGCTGGCTAAAAGAAAGGTAAAAAAAAAAAAACGCGACGCAAAAAAAAATTAATTTTTTTTCACAGGGAGTTGAAATTGAACAAAAAGTGAAAACCTTTTCTCTTTCATAATTTATTTCTCAGTACTCGTACGTGATTAGGACACAACCTTTACATATGTGGAAGGCGATGAAAGGTTCTACACGTAGTATTATTTTAAAAAGAAAAATAAACATAGTCGACAAACAAAAAAATCCGCAGTTTAAGTCACAGCTGTTCGCGGAGGCATGTTTGGGTATTTTTACAAAGATTGGATCGACAAATAAGAAATATTAGTTGGAATTTCGTTTTACCGACTTGCATATATATCACAATAAAAAAATAATCGAAGCTCTCTTTTGAATATTTTGAGAGTGAGAGTGGTTTAAAAACGCCACATACGGAAATGGTCAAATCCACCATCGGCATTTGCTCTTTTTTAGCAGGTTTAGAGACTTAAAACTCAAAACCAAGGCGAATACCTTTAACGGAATGTATTCTGGCTAAAAGAAGGGTGTAAAAAAAAACGCGACGCAAAAAAAAATATATATATTAGAAATGTTTTTTTTTTATATATACAGCGTGCTGAAATTAAACGAAAAGCAAAAACCATCTCTGTTTCATAATTTATTTCTCAGTACTCGTACACGATAAAAACACAAACTTTGCTTAATTTGGAAGGCAATGAAAGGTTCTAATCGTGGTATTATTTTAAAAGTGTCTTCACTTTCTCAGTTTCAGTTTCTCCGCCAGATTTAGCGGAAAAACTGACGTCACGTACCCTAACAGCACATCAATTCACTGCTAAATTTAACGGGAACATAGACGTCACGGGGCCTTAACACCCATTCAATTTAGCGGGAAAAATGACGTCGCATGATTTGGGGTCCCGTCACCTCTGAACAAATTCACTTTATCCACTAGATTTCGCAGGAAAATCGACGTCACGTGACCTCAACAGCAATTCACTTTCCCCGCTAGATTTAGAGGAGAAAATTACGTCACATGACTTGGTGTCACGTCACCAATGAACAAATTCAGTTTCTCCGCTAAATTTAGAGGGAAATTGACGTCACGTGGCCTCAACAGCAATTCAATTTCTTGCTAAATTTAGAGGGAAAATTGACGTCGCGACCTCAACACCAATTAAATTTCCCCGCTAAATTTAGCGCAGAAAATGACATCACGTGACTTGGTGCGAAGTCACGTGATGTCGATGTCGACCGATGAACCAATTCCGTTTCTCCGTTAGATTTAGTGGGAAGATTGACGTCACGTGACCTGACCAGCTACTCGATTCCCCGATATATTTAGCGGGAAAATTAACGTGACGTCACCTCAACATCGATTCAGTTTCCGCGCTAAATTTAGCGGTAGAAATGACGTCACATGACTTGGTGTCACGTCACCTATGAACAAATTCAGTTTCTTTGCTAGATTTAGCGGGAAGATCGACGTCGCGTGGCCCCAACTGCTATTCAATTCCCTGCTACACTTAGCGCGAAAATTGACGTCGCGACCTCAACACCAATTCAGTTTCCCCGCTAAATTTAGCGGTGAAAATGGCGTCCCATAACTTGGTGCCAAGTCGCCTATGAACAAATTCAGTTTGTCCGCTAGATTTAGCGAGAAAATTGACGTCACGTGACCTCACCAGCTACTCAATTCCCCGCTATGTTTAGCGGGAAAGTTGATGTCACGTGACATCAACACCAATTCAGTTTCTCCGCTAAATATAGCGGGGAAAATGACGCCACATGACTTGGTGTCGCGTAACCTATGAAAAAATTTAGTTTCTCCGCTAGATTTAGCGGCGAAAATGACGTCACGAGACCTCACCAGCAATTCAATTCCCCGCTAATTTTAGCAAGACATTGTTTGGCTGTTGAGGTCACGTGGCATCAACTTTTCAGCGAAAGTTAGTAAGGAGGACGGGAGGGTATGGACGAGGAGGGGAGGGTACGGAGAAGGAGGAGGGAGAGACGAAAGAGGGGCATACCCTCTCCTCCTCAAGAGCTGCGCTCTACTTTTGCGTTATAGAGATTTGTAAACGTCTCCCATTTTTTTAACCGTTTTTAGCCAGTGTTAGATCTCTGGACGCGGATGACGTCACTCTACCAACGCCGTCAGCATCACGTCGCTAGGTTCCTGTGTTTCCCGCTGGCTGGCGCTACATTCAAAGCAACCTTTAATGCAGGAACCCTATTAATGACTAGAAGAATTATACAAGCGTGACTCTTCTGAGAAATACTGGTAAGCACAGAATGAGTGATAGGCCTTAGTGGGAATAAGAGAAAGGCGTCCGAACGGCACTATACCGAAGATTCGCTCTCATTTCTGACACATGACGTGAAGTGGCTCATGCACGACAGGAAAGCTTGGAAGCGCGCGACCGCACCTTCGGGCAAAGCGCTTATGAGTTCGCGGTTGCAATATTTGACACCAACCCTGAATAGCTCAGTTGGCAAAGCGGTTGACTGACAATCTCGAGGTGGTGAAGAAGTTTTACATGCAATAAAGAAACAAAAAAGTAGTTTTACATTGTTTCCTAAGGGCGTAACGATTTGTGGTATCTTTTTTTTTTATTACAGCCGGCTGTTGTAGCCAAACGTTACAGTACTCCATCGAAAGCAGCTGATCAAACACATTCTGTTAAAGTGCAGTATGAAGTTATGCACAGAGGACGTTGTCACCCCTCCAAACGACAGGAGACCAAGAGTCGGTGATATAGTTCATGCTATTTATTCACTCGGCTCAGTTGGTAGAAAAGAAGAGAGCACTCCCAAGGGATTCCGAAACGTTGCCGCAGCATGGACGAAAAATCACCTCGAGACCCACGTCACAACCGAGCGCAGCGCCACCACACTGCCGACTGGGCTGAGAACAACACTTGATTTATGATGCCGCCGTTGCCAGCCGTCAGTCGGCGGCGTGTAAGCAACAGCAAAAAATCCACCATCCTTTCACAAAAGTTTGACTCCAGGACCGAGTACGACTCGGTGACTGCGGTCTTTGGGGAGAGTCTGGCGGTGGGCCTCCACTCGGGACGCTGACTCGTACTTCGTAAACAAAAGCCGACACGCAGATGACATAGCGACAACAAGAATAGTGAAATGACGCGGTCCCACGAGACGGCGTATTGTTTTCCCCCGCCGGGCCTATGGCGGCGCTCGTGTAGCGAGCGATGTTTGCGTTTCGGTAGATGGTTTATGAAGGACATCACCGGCGTCGGCGTTCGTGTGGTGCTGGCGGCGGTAGCGCGCTTTGAGGGTGACCCGCGCTGGCGGGTTCATTTGAGCACCGCGCACGAGTGAAACTGGAAGTGAACAACATTGCGTGTTCGCGTCTGTTCTAAGAGTGATGATAGGTTTGAATTGAAACGACGCCAGTCGGAATTATATTTTTTTGTTAGCGGCGGAGATGCGATTCCACCCTTTTGTGATGCGAAGGCCGGTGTATATCTGTGTGTTGCAGAGAGGCGCGTCTAGGTGGCGCAGTTGTGCTTGCGCGCGGGCCCGTATTTGACTCGAGCAATATGTTTTCGCGTTTTCGCCATCCCCCGGAATGATGGGTCCGCGTTGCCGGCGGGGGGAGAATGCTGCTAGACCGCGTTATTCTCGCAGTATTCATGGAACTTCACGGTGATAAATGGAAACGGAGAATTGAAAGTGGCGATGTGGTTCCTGGATTGCCGCCGGCTAGATACATATACTTCCTCCGCTTCGCCTGTCTGCTCTTTGTCCGAATGTTTGCGTGCGCTTGCCGGAGTGGGAAGAGACGGGGGCGTATCGGGGAATGAAATCTCTGCTTTGCGTTTCTCCAGCGAGCGTTGCGAAGTAAGTGGAGGTTGAACTTGCCTTTTGCTGTTTTGACTGTTTTTCATAAGTTACGCAATTGCTGCTTACGGTTGGCGCTAGGGAACTCTTCTGGTATCTGATTTGTTCTATGTAGATGTATGTTTTCGGCTAATAGATGCAGTTTAATCAGGCTGCGATAAGACGGTTAAATAGGAACTTGTGAACGGCTCTTGGCCGGATCCATGCGTGTTGGGCCGTGACGGCAAAGGTTATCATGATGGAGTCCGGTAAAGGGAAGAGCGTGTCTACCTATTTGATTTCACGGATAACTCTTTCCTATAAGTGGGGCTGCGTGTTGCAGCAGCCTAGAAATGGGCGATAAGAGTTTGTGTGCAGGACGTATAAAAAAATCTTGAGCGGGTGAAATGTTGCAATACCGCTCTGCGAGGACATTTCAGAAAAAGAAACAAAAATCATCAAAAACTGCCAAATTTTTCTGCAAAAAAAAAAAAAAATGCTTGAGGTTTACGGGGAATTGTGTTGTAAGGTAAGACCTTCTGGGAGAGCGCTCTCTGTCCAGAATAAACTACTCCCTGCTCATTGTCTGACGCGCCGAGGTGGGGTGGGCGTTAGACGCGGAGTATTTGCCTTTATTGGGCGGCACTCTCGACAGATGCTCCTCCCTTTTTGTGACGTCAGAGAAATTATACGTTAGTGTACTACGTGGCACAATGGTGTAATCTTCTTTTTCTTTTTTTTAATGGGAATTCAAAGGTTAAGTTTTCCCTGCCGTTGTTGCGTTGCAGCAGGCCAAGATCATACTTCGTACGTCGAGAAAAACCCGAAACACGCCGTTAACCCACGCCTTTTACAGTCACTTACATGCCTAAGGAAGGCGGGGCGTGGCGGGTGCCGCGCATCTCATTATCGCTTTGCAGCCAATGAGAATGTGGCATTGGCCCATAAGAACGCAAGAAGAACCAATCACGAAGCGAGAACACAAGCCCCGTCCGCGGCGTTTCCCAAGCTGCGAGCAATTGTACAATAATCAAAGGCTGCCAATAATAGCCTTCTTCACGTCACTTGACGTCATCACTGCCGTACGGCGCCAAACTCGGCCATTGGGTGTGATCCTGAGAACGAACATTTTATTGCTCACCTAAAGGCCGGGGTGCACACACTGCTTATCAGTTATGCCGTCGCGTATACAAAAGACAGCCTGCGTGCAGATTGAAACGCGAGTCACAGCGAGATATCCGTGCTTCGGTAATGTCCGCATGGCAATGAGTTCGAAGAGAAAACTTGGGCACGCGGCGTTCTTCGAACCACGGATATACGAGGTGTGTCCCCGAAAAAATTTTTCACATTTTTTTTTTTTTTTTTTTTTTACCACAAAAATAAATTACGCGTCGCGGAACGCTAACCCACCGCCCAAAGGTCCGTACCAGATTCCGAATTTACGATAAGGAAAGAGGAACATTTAAGACAAACAGACAAGATAGGAATCTTAAATGTTCCTCTTTCCTTATCGCAAATTAATAATTAACACGCTCAACCATCTACAGATTCCAAAGTTTCAGCGCGAACCAATATTTTATTCAAAAGTTACGAGAGATTTCCTAAAAAATTCATTGGGAAAATGATGGCCGACGGAGCTCAGGAATACATGGAGCTCTACGGCGCCAGAAACCGAAAACTGGCAAAAATGATCGCCATTTTCCCTTTGAAATTTTTAGAAAGTCACTTATAACTTTTTATAAAAATATCGGTTCGTGCTGAAACATCGGCATCTGGCTTCGAACTCTATACTACTATACCTTAGGACGGAGAATCAGCGTTTGGCGATGCGTAGTTTTACTTTTGCGGTGAAAAAAACCCCGTAAATAATTTTGGGGACACCCTCTATATGCGGTGGAGACTGTCTTTTTGTATGACGTAAACAGGAGCAGCGTGAACCCGGCTTTAAACTTCTTTCATCGTTGCTCGAGGCATCGGGAGCAGGACGGCTAGATGCGGCCGAGCGAATAAGCAAACAGTCGTCCCCAACCAAGCCCCAAAAAAGCGGCGTGACCTTCGTGAAGAAGCCCAAAACAAGCGGCAGTTCAATAAATGTACACATTCTTGAAAACAGTTTAATAATAATAAAATGAGAAAGAGAACTGGCCCAAATACGAAGGCGAACTCGCTCAAATACGAAGTCAACGTGCCATGCCACTATCCGCCGTATAGTGGCATGGCACGCTGATGAACATGCTATTGAGCCTCCCTATAACATGCCAGCTTGAGCTCCAGTTCTGGTATCGTTCTTGGAGGCGACGACATGGTGAGAGCCACTGTAGTCAAACGTGCACTGGAAAGGGACCGCGAATTCCTCGCGTGTTTTTCTGTTGCCATGTACGGAACGAGGTCGGCATGATGAGTGCGGATCTCGCACTTGCATGCTGCTTTTTTATCGTCTCCGGTGACTGGTCGAGGCCAGTCCTTAGGCTGTGTTTCCTTTTCCCACTCTTGGCAATATCTTTTGCTATACTTCGACCACTTCGAAGCCATTTTGCCATAAATACAATGGCAAGACACGACGACCGCGACTGCCGACTGGCAAGATGGGCAAGGTGCCAAAACATTTGTGAATGGATAGTAATTGTTTTGAACTTTGTGACGGACGGTAGCTTGCGCCACCTAACCGCGGAGCCAAACGGTCATGCTGTTTTTCGCGTTTTTGACGACAAACGCACTGTCAATGGTCATGACGAGCTATAAAATAACAATATTTGCGGGAAAAACGCGAATAAGCCCAAAAAACGCGACAAGCGACTGGAAAACTCTACCATCGACTCGGTGAAAAATGAAGCCCAAATCCGCTTATAATAAGCGGAACTGGCCACCCTGATCGGGAGTATATAGAGGGCGGTTCACACCGCCCGTTTTCTTACTTTACGATGCGAAAACTTAAGTACAAGTCCCCGGGACTTCTGTGCTTGCTGTTAAGCGTGGCTGCCGGGTCAAGGAGCTATCCTGGCACGCGACATTCGAGACACGAATCTTTCGGTAACTTACACAGAATGTTAACAAGAAAAAAAAAAAAAAAAAGGTGAGCATTTTGGGTTGTGTGATACCAGCCTTCAAACGTCATTTCAAGAGCCTGGAATCCTTAACTTCAAAGTACCATTCTTGGTGGAATACACATGTCTAGGAAAAGGTAGCCCGGAAAAGAAACGACATTTTTGGACTTGTGAAGAACCTTTAATTAATCGCCCCTTTTTCTCTCTCCCTCTCTCTATCCCCCTTTTCGAGTTTTTTTGCGACATGCCTGGGGTGGGGCAGCATATCTACAGCGTGCTCACAGCACGTAAAAATCGGTTGACCTAATTACACGAGCGCGTTTCTTTCTAAATAAAGGTAGGACACGAGAGCCATGCAACTTTCGGGAGTGTCTCCACTAACATTACGGAGTGTTTCCTGCAAAAATTATTTAATAAATATTACTAAGGCAGTTAGTGTCCCCTTTTCTGGGCACACCGAGGTAATCAAAGCGCACACCTGTGGAGCCCGGGTTAACTGGAACCACGTTACGTCATCACCCCTTCCGGCCAATCCTTCTCCCCTTTGACCGCTGACGTCCTCACGTTCAGCACTGACGCATCGAGTTTTTGAGCTTCAGCTTCGGTCGTCGACCCCTCAAGCCTTTCGCTTCCACAACCGTTTGACCTTGGGGCCGCATAGAGGTCACGAGTTCCTCACCACGGAACCGTTCGCCACGAAACGACGAAGACGCCTATAGCTTTTGAATGGAGCTGGGCGCGCCGCCACCACCGCCGCAAGGGGGCGTAATTTATGACCCAACCGTTAATTACTTTGATTGCCCCTGCTGCCTCTCTTCCTCTCTATCCTTCTGAACGTTTCCTTCCATCTTTTTGCGCCTTCGTTTTTGTTTCCGCTGCGGGTTAATTAATTAAGACGTAAATTAAACAATCGAGCAAGTCTCCGCCAGCTGCCCGCTCGCCCGCTCGGCTCCGAGAAGACGACGGTACTTTATTAATGCTCAAGAGCGGCGGCGGCGATGGAGAGGAGAAAGTGCAGGAGGTTTCCGCCAGGAGCGCTGCATTACCCCCCACTGTCTGCTAGGACTGGCGTGGCGCGCATGAAGAGTAACGGGCTTTGCAGGCATTTTCTTGTAATTTTATTATTACTTTTTCTCGCCCTGTTCTTGCGAACACACGAACGCGGTTTTCGAAGTTTGTTTTCATGGAAGAGGAGGAGGGAGAAAGCGGTTGGCTGGTTGGTTGGTTTCGCGCAGCATATGCGGAGGACGTGTACACGTTCCTTCGCTGGTTCTTGGGTGCTTCTTCGAGCGGGTATTGAACGGTGTAGGCGTGAATAGGGCTGCAGATAAGTTGTTGTTGGGGCCACCTAAAAACGCCCAACTATGAATTCATCGTAAGTAATTGTGTATAGCCATCGCTTCTGCTACATTCTTAAGCGATAGATTTAGAAAGTGGGGTTGTATACGTCCATTGAATTCGTAGAGCTGAGAAAATTGATTAAGCCGTTGAGGTCGGATTTCTTTTTGCTTACCTGTTCTCGGTAGCGCTTTTGCGGTAGATAAGGGTTTCATACCGTCGTTGTTGAACTTTTCTCTCCTTGCGATGCCGTAATCGGTTGGTCGTTATCTGTTGGAGGCATAAGAAAACATATTCCGTGTCTAACGAAAAAAACAGACAGAGTTGAACATGATCGTTAACCTGAGTCTGGGGTAGGAAAAGGAAGAACCAAAGGAAGACGGAAAAAGAACACGCAACGTCTCAATTGTGACGCATGGAAAAGTCAGGGCTAGTTTAAAGTTTTGTGAAGACTCTTTTCTTTGCAAACGCCACCAGGCGGTACTCCAGCCTTTGACGTCCCAGCGAACTTCCGGCTTATAAAAAGAAGGAAGAGGGCCCCCTTAACATCGTTGCTTGAAATGTCAGTGAAACATTTAACGACCGATTCTCGAGGTGAACGCCAAAAGAACCACGAGGCGTGAGACCTGTTCAACATTTTTCTAATATTCTCGTAAACCAACTTGTCTCCTCCAAGACGTTACATCGTACAGACGAAGGCCCTCACTAAATCTCCCACTTTGTTTTACCGTGTGGCATTAATGCTTTCTAGCACTGGTGACATACCCAAGCTCGACAGGCTTGCAAACACTTAACCACCGGAAGTCACTGGCGACGCAAGCAGCGATTCATGTTTATCAACCGCGTGAGGCTCTATATCGTCGCTACTTGAGTTACTGAATAAGAGCTCAGAGCGCAGTAATTCTCCAGTTACTTTCCTTTGTTGCCCCCCCCCCCCCCCCCCCCCCCCCCTAAAACAGTCCATTGGGCAGGGCAATAGACTGGCCGACGGCGCCCAAGGGATGTCAAGGGCACCGCCCACTGCCCGGCCCGAGGGGGGGGGGGGAGGTCTGGTTTGCCTCCCCCCCCCCCCCCCCCCCCCCCACTCAAAAACAAGTTAGTACGCCACTGGCCCCTCGAAAAAATTTCGGCCCGTTTGTTCGGCTGTAGGGAGTCGAATTAAAGTTTTGGGGTGTATTATATGGGACAAAGGGTGTAACGATACACCCTTTTACACCCTTTTTTCTTGAGAGTGTAGGCAGTCATCCATGAAGATCAGGGACGGCTTGCTGAAACGGCGTCTCAGCTGAGACTGGACGAAAGAGAGAGCCCTACCAAAAGGCTGGGGCGCGCGTGAGTCTCGAGTCGGGGTTTGAGTCCCGCTCAGCTCGTCCGCTGGCTTTGGCAGTGCACTGTCTTTCTCGCAGTCTCAGCTGAGACGCTGTTTCTCGCAAGCCGGCCTCGGTATTGTGAGTGCAACTGTGGAAACAGGAAATCCACGAAAGAGCAAGCTTTACGAAACGTCATGTGGAAAAGTAGCACTGTAATAGACGGCTTCATCGTCACGTTGCGTGTAGAAGCACCTCGTTGGACGAGCACGCTGGTTGAGAGTGCGTGGTTTGCGCTTAACACATGTTGTGCTCATCTTCCTGGGGATCGGTTTTGAGATATGACGAGCTGAACAATGCCAACCACTTTTTTATTATTTTTTTAAAACGAAAAACTATTCCAATTTGCAAGGAAACAGTGTAACAAAGTCCTCGTTTCTGTTTGCCCATTTCCGTTTACCAGCATCATCCGTACATTCGCAGCTGGCAGCCTCCCGAGCACACACTCCGCCCAACGCTCACGACTCGAGAATAATAATCAGACGAAACATACATTCTATCACTTATTCACGAAGCATCCTGCACCTCATACAAAAACTAAAACGAAAAAAAAAAAAGCACCCAGATCAACCGAGGAATCTTGTGACGAACAGAAGAGACAAAGCAAACACCAGGGTGGCCAACAGCTAGACCTCTGCCGTCCGCCATACTTCTCAGCTGAACAGAATTACGAAAACGAAACGTATAAGTAATAAGAATAAAGACAAAAACGCCGGCGGTAGAATAGATATCCATATATATCTTTATCTCTTTCATTGTCCCCGCCGAACCCCCCGCCCCACGCAATATTCAAACTGGATGTCAATACCCCTGGCTTCCGGCGTAGGTATATGTATCTACCCTAGAATATAAAATCGTCTGCTTTGGCTCACGCGCGTTGGATTGAGCCAGAGGCTGCGAGCCAATCGGAGACCGGAATGGGGGACCACGTGACACCTCGCTCCGTGTGCAATGGACCGTGCAACCGCGAAGTCAGGGGACGCGTTCCAGGGTGTTTCGATTGGCTGCCAAGCGTTAGGTGCGGTCTATTGTGTAAGGCGAGACGGGAAGGCCGCTGGTTTCTTTTTCTTTGTACGCGCGGCAGGCGCGCACCTCGTGAATAAAACATGCATCTCGAGAATTTGTATACCGGTCGCGAAGTGAGTGAGAATTCGAGTCTCCCTTCACTGGAAAAAAAAAATGAAATAACAAAAGTAACACACACACGGACACACACATGCATACGCACGCAATACACACAGACACGCACGCACGTCCACGAACACATATACGCACGTGCACACACACACACATACACACGCACGTACGCTTGGAGGCGCGCACAGACACACACACAGGCGTAAAAGGTCGACAACGGCAGTTGACCTGGCCAAAAACACGCAAAAGAACAAAAGAAAAGAGGGAAAGAAAAGCGACCGCGTCTCAAATAGAAGATGCGACACTTGGCAGACGCGTAACCCAGCGAAATCTATATACAGAGCAAAGGACTGTTTCCGGTTTGAAGAATCAATACGCATAGTAGGTACATACAAGCGTTCCTAAACAAAGTGTAATATCGAGAGAGAGAAAAAAAAAAAGTCCAGCTCTCTTGTTTGGGACGTACAAAA
Organism: Ixodes scapularis; assembly: GCF_016920785.2. Lineage (NCBI taxonomy): Eukaryota > Metazoa > Arthropoda > Arachnida > Ixodida > Ixodidae > Ixodes > Ixodes scapularis. Next base: position 126,457,564 of record NW_024609879.1, on the reverse strand, counting down.
AACATCCGTGTATGTCTCACTTTTTTTTTTTTTTTTTTTTGTAGTTGAACGTGAATTTTTTGACGAGGTACACTAAATCGCAGTGTAAAACAATGAAAACGCGCGAGAGGAGGAAAAAAACAACAAAAACAGAAGCTTATATAAGGGGACAAAGAGCAGCAGAAGAATCTGCAAGCAAGCCGGCACAACGGGTCTGACTTCCAAACGTTGACCAAGCTACTTTGCATTCCTCTCAAAGAAACTTGCCTCACCTCTGTTTTGGATGCGTTGTTCTGTCGTTGATCCTGTGCAAATGCCAACCGGCGGTGTGTAGGAACAGCATTCCTCTAAAGACCTTTACTTGTTTAAAAAGGAAAAGAAATGGAAGACGTGTGATTGGTAAACCGGCTCCATGCAGGGGTCAGAGCCGTTTCTGTAATGAAATAAACCAAGAAGATATATCAAACTATAGGTATGGATGGAGCGTGCGCATGCGTGTTAGCTGCACATTTCGTAACTTGTATTTTTATATTTTGTGTGCATTCTAATCGCTGGCGTATAAAAAAATATGTTAAAGTATTTGATTGTTTATTAAAAAAAGAAAAAAGTATTTTTTTGTTTTGTATACAAGTACCAAAAATTATGCATTTTTTTTTTCATGTCGCAAAAGTAAAGTACGTTTTGTTGAACGCTTATTCTCTACCCAAATATAGTGCTGTTTATTATAGTTTCAGATAAATTTGCAGGACTTAAATTGATATTTTCTAGAAATTTTAATGGGAAGATGGTGGCGACGGAGTTTTTGAATACGTGACGCTGAATGGGGGGGGGGGGGGGGGGGGGGGAAAGGGGGGGGGGGGGGCGCCAGCTACCGAGAACGGACCTAATTTTTCTGTTGAAATTCGGAGAAAATCTCTTATATATTTTGAGTAGGATAGGGTTAGTTCTCAAATTTTAGCATCAGTTTCGGAGCGCTAACGCTGTCTTTGGACAGATAATGAGTATTCAGTGATCCCTAATTTATTATCGCGGTAAAAAAGAAGCTTATATTGTTTTTTTGTTGTTGTTGTTATTTTTTGTCTTTTTTTTTTCTTGAGAGGGGGATGGGGTTTGTTGTACTTGGCTTTATTTTGTTAGCAAGGTTTGTCTTCAGATTGCTATACATAGATAACAACCTCTTGGTCTGTTTGTGGACTGTCCCAAGAAAACAAGCCCCGGACAAGAAAACAACATTGATTATCTCGCGTAAGCTCTTCCCCTAAATCGTAGCCGCGGGAACAGATAAATACGAAGTGAGAAAATATGTTCCTTCGCCGACCTTCCGCAGCGCCATCACGTCCAGAGACAACGCTAAGCTCTCAGCGGAGGCAGCGCCGACAAAAACACGCACCTTCAAGCGCAGCAGCTCATCCCACCAAGTGGGAAGCGCTTCTATTCCAACTCCTCCCCCCGCTGCTCCGTCCAAATCCGCGGTAATCCAACCAAATAAAGTGACAGGGGGACGTGGGGGAGTTCCCAAAGGGATTCGGGAAGCCGAACGTCCCTATTTTCCCTCGCGCTAGGAAACGAGACGCTCCGCTCACGATTCCCTACTCCCCGACGTCACTCTCCCTGTCCGTCCGTCTGCTTCCCAGGCGCACTCCTCCAACGCTTCGTTTCACACTAACCTGGCTAAGAGCGAACGGTGCGGCTCCCTCGAGCCAATGAGAGCGACGGAACCGAGTCACGTGACATCCCTTACGGAAGGTAACCGAAGCTGTTGGAGGAGACGGGAAGGAGAAACTCCCCTCTCAGACAGACCCTCTTCTGTGGGTCCTAGACATCGCTTTTGGCCCTCTCGTAGATTTGCCTGTAAATTCGTACAAAAGCTGCTGCCCTGCTTTTCCCGCCCGTGGCTTCGGCAGCATTGCGCCTGCGCACCATTATCGAGATACGGTAGAGTCGCGTGCCCCTTTTGAAGCGCTGATTGGCTCACTAGGACAGTAACTTTGGCTCGTTGCCAAGTTACGCTGAGACGGAGTAGAGTAGCAGACGACAGCAGGTCGCCGCCGCCATTATCGCGCAGAAACAGGCGCGTGGTAGGGAAATAAGCAGAGACAAAAGGTGAAGTGTCGAAGAACGGAATAAGGAAACAAGCATAAAAGGAAAAGGAAATAAGAAAAACGGGACGCGGGTTAGAGAAGGCCGTGCGAGGGTAGTGAAAGGATTTTCCCCTCAAATTAATGAAGCCGTCTTAGGCGCAACGTATACGTGTAAACTCGGAAGTTGGCTAATTAATTGAAGTGAACCGTCCATGCGCAGAGACAAGGACGACGGGCGGGCTTTCAATCGTGGCATTCCTGACGGTGTCGAAGAGAGCCCCACTCGAAGACTTTCGTTTAGCCCGCCTTTTTTTATGTGTGTGTGTGCGTGTGTGTGTTTGGGGGGGGGGGGGGGAGGCTCATAGTTGAGGAACTCGTCGAGCGCGACTGACGCTAGGGGGCGTATTTGAGTAGTCCCCCCCCCCCCCTTCCCCCTTTTTTTTTATCCCTCAGACAGCCATTGGGGATTAATTTATCAACGCTTGTTCGTCTGACCCTGTCAAGAACAGTTTCGCGTGTGACGCGTATCGATGAAAAATTGCGTTTTTCACCGGGCAAAGCGTCAACGATGAGTCAAAGGTTAGTTTTTGAAGGTGACGGTGCCGCGGCGGCCGCCACTTTTGTTAGACGGTAACTCTTATGCCTCATTTTAGAGTATATTTTTCGATGTAAACTTGAGACTCGATTTCAAGAATACCAAAGGGTAAATCACGATCAGCTTTTTTTATTTTTTATTTTTTTATTTTGAGTGGTAGGCACACCATGGGAGTATTCCCAACTCAAAGGGAGGCAGCGCCCTCCGGCAAAGGAGACGTGAACATGAAAAGTGAGGAGAGAACTGGCGAGGCCTGGCGGCGTAGTTGTGAAACACAGAAAAGGGGATTGAAATCACGAGGTAAGATTAGAGTTGCGAATAGCCTCGAGGTGATAGCTTGTCGCTCGTATGCAAACTTGAAACTGTTCCGAAGGAAGCTACGGATGCTTGTATGGCAGAGGTGAAGGAAAACTGTGTTCTGGGGCATGGCGTTCAGCTGCTTTTGGATGCGTTCCACATCCGAAAAAGAGGCCCTGCAGTTCTCATTCTGTGAGCGGCTAGGCCTAACAACTCGGGGTCAAAGAGAGCGACTATTGGCAAAAAATGCGCCCTCCCTCCCTCAAATTGAATGCGCCGAGTAAGAGGGCACCATATCCTCGTAGATAACGCTGCACCTACACAGATACACATCTCTTCCTCTCGTCTCTTCAAGTATGTTAAGACTCCCCGGTCGAGACAATCGGAGGAGCGACGTCCATTTCGGGAACACACTTTAGACAGTCTGGTCTTTCGTATATTCTTTCAGTTATTTCTCCTTTCTTTTCCTACTCTCTCTTTATTCATTTATAACCCCCCCCCCCCACACACACACACAGACGTATCTATGTCTGTGTGTCGTCTGAGAGTCGTTTGCGAAATTAGAAGTGAGTGCCCGCTCGCTCCCTTTTACAACGCCGCCTCGTAAAATCTCAAAGATGTCCCTTTTTTGCGGTTCGGCTCTTCTTCCCCTTTTCTTCCCTCCCCCAGCAATGCCGACAAGAAGAATAATATTTAAGCCTTGGCCTTCTCAACCAAATCTTTCTTTCTTTCTTGTACCTATGAACCAAAAAACAAACACACACACATACACACATAAAAGGTAACAGTTTTCGCCTCGTTCTCTTTTGGTGCCGACAGCGCGATAAGTACCGAGATACCGCGCGAACCGTACTCTCTGCATCCTGCATGCGCGGTGCCGAGTGTTAAGGTTCAACTTGACTCCAGCCACGTGTTTTCGCCCCAAAGTTACCTATATATATACAAAAAAGAAACGAATATTTTTTATTTCATTTTTGTTTAAATTTAGCAGGTGGTGTCTAGGAAAAGTTATATGACGCTTTACTGTGGAGAAAAAATTATATAACGCTGTAGCCCTACTGTACAATATCGCGAGAGGCGCCACTAGAACTGTCAGTTCCCTGGCTTTTTGATAAACGTAGAATAAGAAATTACCTGTTCACACAATTGGGCTGATATAGCATGAAACAAACCTGCTGCTGGTTTCGATGCAAATTGAAGCTTTGAGCATGTACTTTGTGTGAACACGTGGTAAGCCTGAGTTTCTCATAAACTACGTCCCGTAAGCACCGTAACTATGGTGCCTGGATCGCGTCTTCGACTGGTGTGTTTAGCGTCCTCTCCCGCCCATACATCAAAAGTGGTCCCAATGTGGCAACAAATGACGTCAAAGAAGCCGGAGTGTCATGCTGTTGCCTGCCGCGATCCTGGCGGTTGGCCGTAGAAACGCTGGCGAAAAGCACGAGCGAACCCGAGTGTCGCTGTCGTCACGGCGTCCCAGGCGTCCCAACTTCCGGCTGCTCTAGTTTCCGTGAACTGTCACAGCAAAGAGCGACCTGCAGCAGAACAGGCGTCTGCTATTTATACCACAACTGTTGGGAGGCCACCAGGGTCGCGACCGGCAACAGCACGACACTTTTATGACGTCATCAGGCGGAAATCGGGGGACCACTTTTTTGGCCGCGCCGACACACCAGTCGGAGATGCGTTCCAAGAACCATACCGTAACGTAGGATTCTTTTTTTTTTCCTCCACGACAATGATGCGAATGAAGATTATTATACTCTTTCGTCTTTCCACTTCCACACCGTACCACATGCGTCTTCCCGAAATTTGGCCTGGTAGGAAAAACCCTCTAGGTTGTAGCAGTTCAAAACGCTCGGTGCTAGTAAGAACGAAGAACAGCGTTTTTCCTCGTAACAACAATAAACTACGCAACGCCGAAAAGCTATCTCCACCCAGATGTAGCGCTATAGCGATCGTTACCTGGTGCGAAAGTTACAGAACCCTACATTATTTGATTCAAAGGATATAAGCGATTTTTAGAAACTTTAACTGAACAAAAGTGTTCCCGTTGCAGGCGCTACTCATCTCCATATATTCGCCGGCTTTGTTTTCCGACGTTTTCTCATTGGAAAGTTTAAAAAAAATACCGTATAACATTCAACTCAGAAAACGGCAAGTTCTGAAACTCTTCTCATCCGGTCCCACTCGTTCGCTCTACATTTGAACGGACGCTGGATGCTCGGCGATACGTAGTTTATTTTTGCGGAGAGAAAAACACGGCTATCTCTTCATCAAAACACCCGGTATATATCTGCGGGGCCGCCTTAGAAGTCAAAACCCTCAGCCAACCGTAAACCGGCTATCCATGTATCAAACACGGGTCAACTATATGTATCGTCCTGCCCCCCCTCCCCCCCCCCCCCCCCCCCCGCCCCCTCCGCCCTTCCCCCAACTCCCCCTTGTCGGCATCTGTGAGATTGTTTGTCTCTTTACTGCCTTGTCACGACCCGGGTTTTAAAAGCACACCCTCCCCACTTTTTCCAAAGACGCATCTCCTCAGAAACGAGACCTCCCGCAAGAACACTCCACTTCGTGTCACCTAACGACGGAGCGCAGCGGAGGCTACGAGCCCTTCCAGCCAATACAGTGCTGCGAGCCTGTCACGTATCCTCACGCCTCTCTAAGGTCACGTGACACGCACGCGCCATTGGATTGGCTCCGATTGGCTCGTAGCGTCCGCAGTGGTCCATTGTATACAACGTGAAATGGAGTGTAGAGAAATGCGACCACGTGATAAACGTCCGTCTTATCCCCATCTTCAATCCGAGCGTCGTAAAATGTCCCTCCTGCGCTGCGCGAGTCGCTCATAAGCGCCCTCTTCCGCGATCCTTGAAAAAAAAAAAAAAAACAACAACGAAGAAACACGTGAGCCAGAGGAATAAAACTGGAAGTGAAAGCTATTGCAAGAATAAGAAGAAGAAAAAAAAAAGGAAGCAAATCGGTGACGTTGACGTGTTGACGTGTCTCTAGTCCTCTCCTGGTACAGCGAGGACTTTCTGAAGAGGATGGTCCTTTTTACGACAGTCAAGAAGAGATCCAAGGGTGCGGCGGCGGGGGTTATGGTCGGGTGGTGGGTTTTATGCGTCTGTTTGGCGAACCATTCTGGGAGTGCTCGTCCGTGCACATGGTGCGGTTTTGAGTTCAACTGTTCGTTTTATGGAGCACTGCTTTGAGCCCCTGCAGTAAAGAAAGCAATCTTTGAAGGTTCGCGGAGGCAGCTGCACACAACTTTGATTTCTGGACGAGTCTTCCATCCAGCGTCCATTTGATCGAAATGTGGGGATCTATGTTCTTGTAAATCCTGGTCAACCCTCTTGATGGACCCTTCAAGTCTATATGCATGGTTTGAACCATCACGTTGTTTCACAATGCATAGTGGTCCATGCCGCTTGTTCTTGCCGATAAGAACATATTCGGTGGTTTGAGTCGTATTCTGCAGAAAGTACGGACTCAGCCGCAAGACCATCACAGGGGCGGCTGGTGTGACGTCCATACAAGCCAAAGGGGGTACCCCTCATCATTTACTTCAGTCCGCCTCCTGTCGTTTGAAGCGCCAGCTAGATTTTCCTTTCAAAACTGTTTTACATAGAGCAGAGCCGTATAGACCTTTTTAGTGTTTATACTCATGAACTGCTGTTGCGTCTTAAGCAACTTCCGGTTGCCCCATCTTTGAAAGCCTGTCGAGCCTGTTCAGGTGACCAGTGCTAGAGAGCATAAATGCTACATAAACAACAAAGTTGGAGATTTACCGAGGGCCTTGAGCTGTAGGATTTAAAAGTCCTGGAGGAGACCATTCTTGGTTCTTCTTGCGTTTACCATGGAGAATTGGTGGTTAAATGTTTTATTGACGTTTTAAGCTGCGATGTTAAGCGGAATACGTTCATTCACTTTATAAACCGGAAGTTCGCTTGGACGTCAAAGACTAAAGCACCCGTGGTGGCGTTTGTACAGAAAAGGGTCGATATACAGATAGCTTGGTTATTACTTGTTAAGAATAGGGCGAAAATAAGGGCGCCTCATTGGCTGAATTTATTAATGACCTTAGGCGCGATGATTGACATCTCTGGAGACCAACCACTAGCCACAAATATTCCCCTAGTGGGCAATGAGCTTAACAAATATCCTCCAATCACAGTTTCTACGTATGGATCTAGTCAAGTATTTCATTTCAGCACGCTAGAGCTCAAATTTGCGACTTTCCGTAACTGAGAGGGCGAGTACTTCCTAAAATTATGACCAAACGGCTATGTGAATTCCAGGGACAAGAATGCAAGCTCTCATCGAGTTAAAAATATTATTTTATTCCTCCTTTTTCCTCCTCCTCAACTCAATCTCAAACCATCACGCTCGTCAGCCTTCATCGTGTATTTCGATGTTCTTAATGGGAGGGCAATTTGAACAAGTCTCCAACTTAACAATGTTTCATCATCGCAAATAAAAACAAAAGAAAAAAAATTTTCAAGGCGACCTTGAATAATAGTGAGATTACTGTACAGCGTGATTTGGTTAGTTAATTAATGTATCACCAAAACGTTCCGGGCGCCTCATATTGAAAGGCTGTAAGTGTCATGTTATAATACTTCTGCTTTGATTCCTTCACAAGCCACCTTCAGTTCTTCACTTCCGTATTTTTAGTTTGTGAACTCGCCTCCGCTTCCGCTAGAGTTTTCGTTTGGCATGAATACTTTTTCGAGTAATTCGGGGATTTTGATTTTTAGATTTGTTTTATTGCATCTTAGAATTTATCGCTCGGTACAACGCATAGTAATGTTTGAAAAGAACTGCAAAAGCGTGTGAGCACTGGCGTTTGGTTATTAAAGAAACACTAAATCATCGAAGCACTGTTCCAGAAATCTGGGATGCCTACGACATCAGCTGCCCTAAAATTCAAAACAATCTTTCGAGCATGATCGCGAGCAATACAGGGGCAGGGAGAGGTGCGTCAGTGTATGGTAAGATCGACCTTTTTTAGTTACGAAGAAACTATTTCAACCGCTTGGAAATAAAGATTAGGTTTAAATCGATGACGTTGTGTGACATATTCTTCTGTGATCTGTTACAACCTGAGTTAGGTTGTATAGCAGGAGGCGGAGCTAGGATAATTGTACGCAACTAGCTGCTTCAGTTGTTCCAGGCGATTGTGTAATCCAGTCACTTCGTGGTAAATTAAAATCACATAGTAACATTATATTATCTTCGTGCCTGATATTTATATCCATATAATTTCTTAGTTTAGCTAGTACATCAACCGACGAGTTAGACGGTCGGTATACGCCTCCAACGTAGACTGTTCGTGTATTCAACTTAATCTTAGTCCATAACGCTTCAACATCCCTTGTACATCACTATAGATAGAAAATACCAGATTTGTACACCATAGTTTCGACACCGACACCCTCACTCCTTGGTCTTTCCGTGTTGTGTACCTTTGTTGGCGTAAGCACAACGTCAATATCCTGATGAATCCATGTTTCCGTAATTACAATAATATGAGGTTCGTGCCCTAAGGTGGTGCATTCAAATTCAACTGACTTGTTCAAAATACTTGTGACGTTAACATTTATTACTTTAAAGCAAATAGAATGTGATTTAGTCACTCATTGTCACCTCTCGGGGGAACATGGCACCTACACCTCTCAGTCGTCGTTCTGTTCCAAGCGTACAAAAGATTATTGAGCCTTATCTTATCAAACACCAATTTGACTTTGACACCTTTTAGCCTCTTTTCTGCGGTAGGGTTCCATAGTTTTTTTTAATTCTACAAGTCTCTTATAAATGTTTTCGTTAATGTTGATTTGTGTACCCTTAAGCTTAGAGAAGTTTTTCAAAATCATCTTTTCTCCAAAGTCCGCAGCCTTGAGTATAACAGGACGATCCCGACCCGGCGTCATTTTCTCTAGCTCATGGATTCATTCACTGGAGCTTAATATCTGATTCAATATATCGCCGAATACTCCATCATTCAGCACATTTCCGTTTTCGGTTTCCTTTTTCTTTATGTCCCTTACGATGAGGTTGTTCCGCCTAGGATTGTTTTCCAGTTCATCGACTTGTCCAGCAAGGGCACCCATTTCAGCATCGCCACCACTTGCGAGATCTTTCGAGCAATTGGCAAGCCTGCACTGATTTTCATCCAAACTTCGGAGCTTGTTTTATACGGCACGAAGTCTGTTTTGTCGTTGAATCATAGTTACTTGCGTAGAGGCCTGTTTCTCTTGAACTGAAGATATCTTTTTTAGATAATCTCTCTTCGGGTTAAAAGCATTTCATTAAACATTTCTTACGTCACCTGCCCAGAATTGTCCCCAACATCTCCGGATCGGGTGGGTAACAGGCTTGCTATCGAAAAACAGGCATGAACGCAATCGAGGGTTGTATATATGTGAATTCATGGCAACACAATCAAGCAAAGCTATTCCCGCATACACAATAATAATAAAAAAAAGACGGTGATCATATACAGGTTTGCAAGTACACGGCCCGTGGGTGCCGCCATCTTGCTATATGTTTTCAGGTTGTCTGAGCCAAGGCTTGGTAAAGCGTGCAAGTTGCCAGACGGGTGCACCAAACAGGGCATTTGTCACCCACGGTGCACGGTCCGATTGTACAATTTCGAAGTGTGGCCGCTCGCAAACATCTACAGACATGCATTACCCGCCAAAACGTTGACAGAGTTTCCAAGGAAAGCATTTTCGTTCCTGCAATATAGGGCCGCAGACCCCATGCACTACTCACATATCAAACAAAAGACAGGTTGTTCGCGGCAGACATGACAGAATTACGTGCGGCACGCGCGTCAACGCCTCTTTTAGGAATCATGTTTTCTCCATACATATGTGCGTTACAAAAACATGACTTGCGACCGTTTTTTATGTCCAATATGACAAGGACCGTCATAAAAGAAGGAAACAAGCCTCAAACAGTGTCTGCAAAGTCTTTTGCATGATTAGAGCCACCAAATGAGCTGCGCTTAGCGTATCGGCACTCTGTTTCCCGACATTGTAGTGGGCGCCGCAATTTTTCTTCGTATGCAGAGCACACGCAACATGACGATCGTCATGATTCAAAAGTACGACTTCCTCAGCATTAGATTCGGTGTTAGGAAGGTCATGTAATATTGCTTCGCTCTGTCGCGAACTGTTTAAACATTTGTGGAGGGTGGAAAAGTATTTCCTGTGATTTCAGGTAAAGCTTCAGATAACTGGCAACCATGATTTTAAGACTCAAGATGGCCAAGTGTCGTTACTCTCAAGCGTATATTATTTAGTGGCGCTATGTATGATGTGTTAGCAGACTGACCGCGGTGTAATGCTGTTTAACCTTAATGTGCGCAAGCTGCTCTTATGAAAATAGTCGCGCAAAAGCTGCCGCAACAGAAATCAGAGGGGGAGTACATGGGGGGCTGCGCCCCAGCCCCGCTGTCCGAGACATTCGCGGGGTCGTCGGAAGGCAGCCGCGAATGTGCTCCGTCAATCCGAGCAGCCTCGGGGAGCCGTGTTACACATTGGGCGCAATCTGCAGATTGGGACAATCCGTCATGGCCTGACATGTTGACCTGTTGCTTCGCGTCACTCTATATCGCTGCGGTCGGCGATGTCTGGCTGGCCCCGCCGTCTGTCCGCAGCCGGAACGGGGAGACGGATGGCCGGATTCGATGGGGGCCGCCACCTATTGTAACACCCCGACATCGCTTCTTTCCTTTCCTTAGTCCTTCAGTTTACTGTTTTTTTTTTTATCTTAAGTTATGAATGTTGTCGGTTTTATACATATACGTATTACAATGTGATATTGTGAGAGAGATGTACTGGTCGTGCCTTCGTGGAAGTTGGACCGCTTCCAGCAAATCACAACTTATAACACGCGCACGCACGCACGCACGCAGACAAAAGAAAACACACACGCACGCGCGCACACACGTAGACGTACACACAAATCAACGCGACATAATAAAGAGTAATTGCATGCTTTCTTATGGTCGGTGGGCCGCGCATATGGCGGTGCCATCGCATCTCCAGGTATGAATTCTTTTTTTGTCTTTTTAGCCAGTGACGTGCGGTGGTAACATGAGGTAACCGGACAAAAGCTCACCGGAGAGAAGCTCACCGGACAAAAGCTGACCGGACAAAAGCTCACCCGGTTTTTCACAGGCCCGGACAAAAGCTCACCTCTTTTCTTTTTTTCCTGCTACCCAGGGGAAACTCGGGCTGCAATAAAATGTGGACGCGATGGACATTACATTATTTTTAGGAGAACTTGTACGCCATCCCATGCAAAGGTGTCAACAGATTAACAGGCAGAGAAGCAACGTTTTGGGACCAAAATTGAGGTCACCGAAACTGAGTAGAGCAGATAAGATAAAACTTACTTGACTCAAGTAAGATCAAACTTACTTGACTCAAGGTATGCCGGAGCACCCTCGTGCCACGCCCAAGAAACTTTGTGAACAGAAGCTTTTTAACTCGAAGAGTGACCGAAGAAGCGAAGTTACCCTTTGGGGACCTCGCTTTTTCATTGTGCTTATGTCACGCTAAACGCGCGCATAAAGGTTAGGCACAATGTATCTTCGTTTATTAGGGCATGGGTTCTATTGGGGGTTCAAGGTAATTCTTAAAGTAAAGGCTAACAAAATTAAATTGTTTCCGTCATTGTGCGTATAATTGTATTTGAAATGAAGGATTATCTCAAGGTGATCTGAAAAAGAAACTGAAGCAAAACTGTAATATACAAACCATTGAGTTTATAATTTTTAAAAATATTTTGAAGGAACGGGAGTGTGGCCTTTTGGAAAAGTACAAAACAGATGACCAATTTATATGGGATTTTGGATAGGCTGGCGTTCCTTCTACCACAGCTTGGTTTCGAAAAACTAACCACCAGCGAAAAGTCTACCGGTGACATCGGGTAGCTGCTGGACTACTTTGATTGCAAGTATATATCAACGGCCGCTGCCGTTATGCTTATGTTCCTTCTGTAGCGGCACCCAGAGCGAATTCTTCCCTTCGTCTGCCTGTGCGCCGACGACGACCGGAGTTTCCCCCGGAACTGTGGAATATGTACGACGCAACTCTTCAAGATGAAAAACCAGACATACACCTGCGAAGGAAGGAATAACCGGTTCCATGAAGCTCGTCGGCCACGCCCATTCAAGTGTCTAGAATGCTCATTGAATGCTTACAGCAAAAATCAGGTGCTCAATGCCGCGGCATTGACTCAGGCCCGGAGAGGTGAGCCCTCAGTGAAGCGGGTGCGAAAACCCCCCCTGCGCCTCCAGAATCGTCTTAGAAATATTTACGAGGGCTTCTAGGTACATTGAGATCTACCTAGACTGCTGGAGCTAGTAGCGGACTGCATTCGCTTCTAACCAATCGATAAATTAACTTGTTTCTACTATGATCAACAAACCATGCGCCTGTCAGATTTATCGTTGAATTTTAGTGTCGCACGCATGCACCTAAGTTGCCCGCACTCGTGTTAAGACCAACATGAAATTTTCTCCTGGTGAGCTTTTGTCCGGGTCTGTGAAAAAGTGGGTGAGCTTTTGTCAGGTGAGCTTCTCTCCAGTGAGCTTCTGTACGGTGAGCTTTTGTCCGGGATTCGTAACATGAAAAAGGGGACCTAATGGAAGGCACAGGAAAAGTCGTTCTCTAGAGGTACTTTCTTTTCAACGCTCAGGCTTCCAAGGGGTTTATATTCCCGTTCTTCCCTCCAGTATCGACTGCCTTCGTGCCATTGTTTGGTATCTGTGCGTGTATCCTCCAAAAAGAGATTACGTAAACCCATGCGTCTTTCAAATTGTGTATCATGGCAAAAAAAAAAAAAAAAAACTCGTTTTTTAGTTTATGCTGCGCGAATTGTTACTTCACGTGCTGCGATCGCCCGCCGAACACCCTCGTGTTTCTCTTTGAAGGCTCCTCTGTGTCATATACCTCTCAAGATCAGGCCTGTATGTTCGAGGGAGGTGCAGAAGCTGAACATGTATCTTCCTTGTGTCCCGGTGACATCCCAGACACTGGTCGGATTGCATGATCCGAGCCGCATCTCAACTCCAAAGGCATACAACCCGAGAGAAAACAAAAGTCTCAAGGGCGTCTTTTTGTGTCCTTTTCTTGGTCACGTCATCTGATATGTGAGGGGATGTCGGGAGCAGAGGAAAGCAAAGTCAGTGCCTGAATCAGCGGTCACATTACTTGTTCAAAAGACAGTTTGCAGACATTGTCTACAAACAATGTCTGCGGACATGCTTCGTACAATCTTGAGGCGTATCCGCAGATAATTCCCTCATCATGTCCGCGCAGAAATTCCGTGTCTCTTTTGTAAGATGAACATGAGCAATGTTAGGGCGGCTTGAGGTCTCCACGTGTTCGTGCATGAGCCTCGCGTGTGCTGTTGTTGAGACGCTCCAATAGCGTGCTGACTATGTACACGGCACGATAGACGCAACTAACCTAACTCTGCGCTTTTAGTTGCGCAGAGTTAGGTGAAAAAAAGAGGAGGAGAGAGGAGGACGGTAAAGCGAAGCAAAAGTCGCGCGATACACACCTACAAACTATAGGCAGATATGGCTGGTCACGTGGCATGGAAAACAGGGCTGATGATGATGATGAGGATTATAATGACCGTGATGGATGTGATATAGTTGTTGTTGGGTGATGATGAGAATCTCACTGCTTTAAACCTTGCGTTAGTACTATTGCTACTGCCACTAAATCTAGCATTATACTACTACCACTTTTACTACTATTATTCCTATAACCACTACTATTACTACCGCCACTGCTACCGCAGTTACTACTATCACTGGGACTACTCTTACTTCAACCACCACTACTATCACTGCTACCACAATTACTACTACCACTGCGTCTATTCTTACTTCTACCATTACTACTATTACTATTAGTACAACCACTGCTACCACAATTAGTAGCCACTGCGACTACTATTAATTCTACCACCACTGCTATTCCTATCACTGCTACCACTATTACTACTTCTACTCCAACAACCAGAATCACTGATAATATTGTGAATGATAAAAATTCCAAAGCCTACGCTTTATAATATAGACCCGGTTATGGTTATGGTAATCGGACAATTCCCCGTCGTGATAGCACTAAGACGAATGATACTTATCAACATTTTTTTTTCTTGTTAAGTGATAGTAACGGACATCAACGCCTACTGATTATGGTGACTTATTTACGATGCCCACAACAAAGTTTGTAGTCGGTTGCATTCGCAATATTATTGTCTATATCATGACGATGACGATACACTCTGAACATAAATCAAACTAAAGCCGTTAAAAGAACAAAGCTTTGATTTTTTTTTACATTATCCGGAACACATGACCTGTCCACACTATCCGGCGTTTCAGGGCGCACCCAAAAACAGTGAGCCTTCCGTGGACGAAGAAGAGACGTCCTCGTCGCCCGGGCGTTTTTCGCGACGTGATCAGCAGAAATGGTTGCCAGAGGCCGCCATGATGAATGAAGACGGAGTAGACGGCACTAGGCCCCCTGGCGGCAGTCAGTTCGAAACGGCCTCGCGCGAGCCCAGAGTCCCGGATGACACGCGGTCGCTCTAGAGAGCCAAGATTTGAGAGAAGGATCAAGTTTAACCACGGAGAACGTCCGCAAGTTTATTGCAGACGCCGGACGCTCCGAAGATTGGTCGCAAGTGCGCATGCGCTGCGTTGTCGCGCAGTAAGAAGGAAAGCGGACCGAAAGGCGGAGACACTTGCAGACGATCAACGCTGTCCTCACCTCGTCGCAGCACATTCTATCGCAATACTAAAAAAACAAAGAGGAAGCTTAAGCTTCGCCTTTAAGTGTGGAGCGCGATAGCTTTATCGGGTCCCATTCGCATTGCCTCCTCATTCGTGCCTTGCGTGGCGTCTGGCTCGCAACCGAAAAGTCGCCACAAATTCATCGAATGTTTCTCAAACATATTTTTCTATGAAGTGAAATTGATTCAGATGTGCGGCGATCTTTCATTTGCATTACGTGTCATGTTCTTTAATCACCTTCATTCCACGCGTGACGTCACGTGAGTGTCGTGAGTTGTTAGAATTTCCCGCGCGAGGTCATGTAGCTGTGACGTCACGACCCCATCGACCAATCAGGATGCGCGTCGCGCCACCGACGCGGGATTTTTCGCCACGCCACCGTAGGCCGACTTTTCTGCGGCACGAGGAGTATACAGACTGTGCAAAGCGGTACGCCACGAAATACACCAAAGATCCGCGGCGATGCCCTCTTGGCACTGCTACGACTGGCTTCATCAAATCGTAGCGTGGACTACGGTCGGACCTGAAATGAAATGGAATCGATAGCCCAATCGTCGTCTCTGCTCGTATTAAAAAAGCGCGATCCACGAACCACAAACACGCGCGATCCCGCGATCCAACAGTTAGAAACACTCTGTAATCCGGGCGCACTAGGTTCGCCCTCATCCGAACAACACTCCGATCCTCCGACACGGTGGACCTTGCACGAAGGGTAGGGGAACCTGCCGAGACAATCAGATGCCGAGATTGTGACACGTGACTTCAACCTTTGGCGAATCCGGCAGCTCCGACTACGAGGTCAGGTGACCCGCTCGCCCGCGCTTTGATTGGCTCGGACAGCTCGTATGGGTATTGCTGCAGTCCGAAGAACAAAACAGAGTTTTGTTGGGAGTTTTGGGGACGACCGCGATAAGCCAGGCGTTCAAACGCTCGGTTCGGTCCGTCCGGCGCGTGGTGTGACGTCCTTGTAGCCCGGCGTCTATTGTTTTTTTCTCTTGTGAAGGTCCTCTCTGCCGTTTTCGCTTCTGGTGATTGCTTTGCGCCTGTCGACGTGCGTTCTTCGGGGACACGCCTTTGATTTTATGCTTGTTGTCCGAATTCTCTGTTCGAAGTTGTTTCGACGTTCTGATTCGTCGCTGCTCGGCTGTTTGCGTTCGCGTCGCATTTGTGGTTTTGTCTTATTGGCTGTGCGTTTCATTTTATCTCTCAACGATTTCTAGGAATTGCGTTTAAAATGCGGGTCTCTGGAGGTTCGGGCGAGAATTTGAAGTCTTCGTTCTGAAGGTTTCATGTCCTTCCGAGGTTACGTAAGCACTAAACCATCGCAGACATTTTTTTTTTTTTTTTCAGTCATTTTTTTAAGAAACGTTGTTGCGGTCCGTTTAGAGTTTGTGGCTGTCATAAACTAATAAATGTACCGATGCCTTTGCTTATTACGCATGTCAGTGTCCTAGCAACTCACAAATATGACGGAAGAATATAGTTGCAATATTTTATTGCATGCATAGTCTGCTCTTCACGACGATGTGCTGTTTGGCATACCGGAAATCAATGGCAGCTTTTCCTCCGACTCAGTTTCTAAGGCTCTCGAGAAATGAACGGGATGAAACAGTACGAAAACATTCACAATTGAGAAGGGGAATGCATAACATGCGACCACACATCTAAAGCTCCGCTATTTGTCCCTTTGAAAAGACGGAAATGATTGAACCACCCAAGCAGAATCGATACAGGAATAGACACCCCCTTCTCCTGCCCTCTTTTGCTATCACGCACACACGTTCAAGCACACAGCGAAGCTGAAGATGTTGTGTACGTCCAAGTACACAATGCAAGAACAAAAAGTACGAACGCACTCAGGAACACAACCAAGATCGAAAGGAGCAGTAAAGATAGGAGAGCGCAGATCATCGAACCACCAGTGGGCCAGAAAGTTCCCCTCCAACTCTGGCTACAGCCAAGCCAGAGCCATATCCGGAGACACCCTCTCCCAATCTTTTCCTCCGACAGCTAGCCCGTACTAAAGACACACGCACGCGAGCACATCCGCGCTCCGCGTGTGGATATACAACGCATACAAAAAAAAAAAAAGACAGCTTGTTTTATGAAGCACGGTGTGTCGTAAAGAGAAGAACAGCCTGAGCTAGCTGCGAACGGTGCGCATAGACCAGACGCACCATACCACCCTCCCCGCATCGTACACTTTCTCCCGCTTTTATTTCTTGCCGTGAGGGGGCGGTAGGAGTCTCAGAGTATTTACAGCCCTAAGCCCTAACGCTCCGTCTCGCTGAGGGCTCCGATGTGTAGTTAGTTTCGTTTTCGGTTCGCGCCGTCGTCTGCTTCGGGGCGCCTCTCCGCCATGTTTAGGGTCTTGTCGCTGCCGTTGTTGTCGATCTTGATGCGGATGCAGCACCGTGGTTCGCGCCTCCTTATGTGCCTCCTCCCTGTTTATCTCTCACCTTCTTTTTGTGAACTGTACGTAACCCAAAGTTGCTGCTCCACCTCCACTTTACTGCTTCGATGGATTTTTTTTTTGTCCTTTCATTCTTTCGGGTTATTAGCCGAGACAAGCTGTCCGCTAAGGTTCTGTTCCTTGGTTTTGCGCTTTTTGGTTTTTCATTTCGCGTCTTTCGCTCGAGGTTACATCTCGCCCACCGCGTCCTACGTTCCCTCCGCTTTTTCTTCTTATTTCGCTTTTACGGCGCGCTGTAAATCTTGGGCAATGACTGTATAGGTCGACATCGCCTTGCTCAGTGTTGCCGTTGTTCCAGTGCTCCTGCTGTTGTCACCGTTGTCGCTATTATTGTTGTTGTTATCTTCGCGGATGTTGCCACCCATCGCTCGCTCGTTCTTGCGTACATGTATTGTGCAACCACTACTCCAGGCGGCGCTGCAAGCGGTAGATTTATCGTCTGCCTACCGGATGATGAAACAGAAGAACGTCAGAGGAAAATAAACCCAAAACTTCAAAAACAGTTTTTGTTCTCTTTTTCGTTTACAGGAGGCAACCTCTATTTTGTTAAAGGGCGACGTAAACTTCGCGTCTTCCATCTTTGGTCATTTTAAGTGCGCCTAGATTTGAGAGCGTTTCACACACCTCAGCCGAGGTCACGTGGTTTGTGGAAGGCGTTTGCAACATAAGCTGCGAGAAGAAGACGAACGCGTCAATCGTCTGCAAGCGTTTCCAAACTTCGCTCGGCCTCTCCTTCTGCTATCCTGCTGTCCACTCAGAAAGACACGCATGTGCACTTGCGACAAATCTGCGCAGGAAGTATCTGCTATTATAAGTCAACTTCGCTACATTTTTTCGTAAAAAAAAAAAAAAAAAGCAACTTTCTTTAGTGTTACCTAGGAAGACGGCACGCCAAATATTACGACCCAAAGTGCTGGGTATCCGATGTACGGCGCGTCTTGTGTTCTTGTGTGCCGCGGATGTTGTTTTTCAACTCATTAGGAAAGTTTCTTGCCCTGCATTATGGCATCCGCCAGTGCGGCGATGCCGAGAAGTGCGGCACTGAACGCGACACCGATAGGAATCGGAGGTGGATATTGTATACGTTTACAGCGATTGAATTTCGCTTCCGCTTCTTTTGTCGTTTAGATGTAGTACACCGATAACATTTTTTGGCATTTCGTGTCATTCGCAACACTGGAATATAATGTGAACAAGTACGCGCGTGATGAGATCATTGCAGAGAACAATCGAAAACAGCTGCCTGCGGCTTGCAGATGTTTATAAAACGTTTAATTGAGGATCCCGTGTCGAGTATGTACTTTGTCTAGAACTGAAAACAGTGATGTCGAGATAGGCCCATTGGGCAGCGAGTCTATCAATGATTCAGCGATTCGAAATCGGTGCATCAGCATGTTTCATCAATACAAATAGAAGTTTCTTTGTTTGTTTTTCTGAGCTACGTTATGTACTAATTCGCAAGATAAGAACAACCCAGTCGCGCTGTGACGGTCAACGCAAGTTCACGGCTCTCTGTAATCATGCAAGAGATCGCGATTAGGGAGAACCGATGGAACTACCGTTTCGTCAATTTCCAGCCACACCCATGAAGCGGCGGAAATTAGCCTTCAACTAAACGTTGTAGATGATAATGTCAACACTGCAAGATATCAGCATTACGATAGATGAAGTTACGAAAAGTTACAAGCTCAAAAAGCGGTTGTCACGAGAAAACTTGCACCTGCCTTGCGAGCGTAGCCCATGTCCTTCGATGGAACAGTGGTAAGTTCGGTGCGCGCTCTATTCACGAAATGTTCCATACACACTCGAGACGATGCCGTCTGGGAAAAGATTTATCGGTCTACGGACGCAACCCACTGCCGCCGGAGGTTTTGGTCATTAGGAGAGCGATGGAGTTCGAATACATATTGCAGATGTCTTACGACAATATTCTGCGCTTTCGGTTGGTTATTCATGCTTACTGATCCTGCGCTTTCGGTTCTTATTTCGGGCAGCCTATAATCGAATAATGATGTCCCGGTGACCAGGGGATTGTCGTCATTGATTCCGCTAGCTCTAATTACACGTGGAAGTAAAATAAAATAGAGAAAACAACCGAACTTGGGGGAAAAACAGACGCGTCCAAACCGTTCATCCGTGTCTTCTGCTCGTTCCTATCCACTTAGTGTAAGGAGGAAGCGCCGGCAGCCCTTTCCCCTCTTCTCTCTTGCTCTCTAGTGGAATGACGTCAGGGCCGCGTGGTGGTCTATACACCAACACAGTGTTTTCAAAGTCAGGGCCGTGTGATGGTCTTTACGCAAACACGTTTACAAAGTTAGGGCCGTGTGGTGGTTTATACACAAACACATTGTTTGCGAAGTCAGGGCCGCGAGGTAGTCTATACTAAAACACATTGTTTATTAAGTCATTAACGCGTGGTGGTCTATACTCTATACTAAAACACAGTGTTTACAAACAAGCCCGCTTTGCCCCCAACCAGTTGCGGCCACTGCGCATGCGCACAAACCAAATTCAAGAGGAGTGTTGCGATTGCGCATGCGCAGTACCGACAGCAGCGCTACCGCGATGGCGTGCATCAGTGACTTGAGTTGGTCTACAGACCTTTGCAAAAATCGCCTTCTGCGCGCTGCTGCCATGTTTGTCTGCTGTGCGGTGGAACACCTTTTGAGCATGCGCTGTAGCTCTGCGGTGCGGTATATCCGACGCTGCGGATGTATCCACAGCTTAGTGACTCGGCATTTTTCGCCCGAGTGATAAGCGGTGGAAAGATCTATATATACTGCTGGGTCAGTAACTTCGACCACTTGGAAATTCTTACGGTCTGGAAGAAACGAAACGATGAAGAGTTTATTTCTTATTCTTTACAGGGCGTATATACCTTTTGCGGCTATTTGATTAATCAAGTCCTTTTTCTCCCTCAGACTGCGCGATGTCGCACCCATATAAAATAAACACCCAAATCAACGACTTCTTTTTTTTTTACTAAAGACACACTGATTTGTTTAGCCGATTTTTGTCAAAAAACCGAACGGCGGAAACATTCTTGCGAAAATGACAAAACCTACTTCAATTATGGCCTATCCTTGTTTTCATTTGTCTTTTTTTACATGTTAAGGAAGAACTTGATGTTTAAACAGCCGCTCTTATAAATGGAAAGTTTTTGTTATTCCTACCATTATATATTTTATTTTTTTTTATTTTTTTGCTCCTCTCGGGCATGAGTAAATACATCCCGAAAAGTGTCTAGCGAAGTTACAGCAATCGCGCAGCACGAAGCGCACGTCGTTGTGTGCTTCTCCAACAAAGAACAATGCAAAATAAAGAAGAAAAACCTGAGGACTCCATTTTCCTAGCGAGTTCCTCTTGTCAAAGTTGTCAGCACTTGTTACGTCGCCTTCGAGGAGGAAATCTTTTTTCCCGTGTTCCCCGTCGTTTTGGGGAGAAGTCAAATCGGGTAGACACGACCACATTCGCCTCATCAGGAACGTAGCCCGGGCATCAAATAGTGTCAAAAATATTAAACTTTGAAATTTAGAAACAGGGAACTGGAAACGTGCGCATAAAAAGAAAAAACGGGAAAAAATCGATTTTAATAACCTAGAAATATGAAAATGAGTGCGTAAAATAGGGAAAATCTAGGAAAGTAAAAATGGAAAATGTAAAAATAGCGGCACGTAAGCGTACAAATCGAGAAATCTTAAAAAAAAAAATATACAAAAATTGGAGATCTATAGGTAGAAAAATGTGTGCGTAAAAATAAAGAAGATATGAGAAAAAATAAGAAAATATGGAACCTAGAGATGGGAACTTGCTACGTATAAGCAGGGAAAATCTGGAGAAAAAAAATGAAAACATGTAAGCTAGAAATAGGGAAATTCGAGTGCATACAATAAAGAACAACTTGTGATAAAAAAACGAAAACAGAGTATATAGAAGTAGGGAAACGGAGGCGTACCAATAGCCTGGGACAGAGATGAAATAAAAACCTATATACAAGGGGAAAAGATGAAACAAAGAATGACTCATAACTTGTAGGAGTGGAGTGCGAATGGCTCTCCTCACGATCGCGAGGAAAATAAAAGAAGAGACGCCAGGTGAAGTTTTCTGCGGGGTACGAGAACGAATGAGACACAAGAAATAGGGACGAAAAAGAAATAAGGAAAACTAAAAGGGAGAAAAAGAGAATTCCCTCTCAGTCCGGCTCGGATGTTGAACAGTGGCATCTCTTGACAGGTGCTTCGCGCAGAGCGCGGCAAAAGAGCATTTGCCATCGGCGTTGCCAAGCCGTGCGAAATGTAATTTGGGGAAGTCGGGACCGAAGACAGCTCGGCGAGTGCTCGGAACGCTGGCGCGCCGAAATAAGGGGAAGCGAAAAACAAGGAGTAAAAAAGGACTAAACAAAATGGAGGAGTAAAAAGGGAGACTCGGAGGAGAAAAAAGGGAGTAAGGGAAGGAGACAAAGAGGAGTAAAACATACCTGGAGAAAATACCGGGAGCAGAAAGATGAAGACATGTGGTGAAATGTAGGCGTCAAGATGGAATATAATAAAGAAAGAGAGGAAGTCAAGAAATTAGAAGGAGTGAAATATCAATAAAATGTAACGATGCAATGAAACAAAAAAAAATGTAGAAGACGTTGTCATGCCAGCCGTCTGTCTCGCTGATACATTAGGACGGGCGAGAAGCGAACATGTCGACACCGATGGCAGCAGGGAGACTTATGGAAGCTAGAAAAAAACAAATCAGGAATTCCTCGAGAGAAATGCAAAAAACGGAACATATTGCGGTCGAACATGCATCGAGATGTGAATGAGGCGCTGAGTGCTGCACTTAAAAAAACTGGAATGGTAAATCTTCGGTCCGTTTTCACGTGACGGGTGGCATTTTGTGCTCTTTTGAATTGATTTTGAGGCACCCTCAAACCGTAGCTTGTGCAGCATATGCAACGAGGTAGAGGGTCTTAGAGCGATAAACTGGCAGCTGAAAGTGACCCCCCATTGGTCGCTGCCATGTTGCACATTTTTTACCACTAGACACGGGACCTTAGAGTTTTAAGTCTATAGATTTCAGCGAAGCACGGCGCACAAATAAATTCTTATTGATCTTTGATAACAGTACCGACGAGATATGTTATCTTTCGCTTGTTTGAAGTCCAAAATGTGCTTTTATACGACAAAAACTCGGGTAGCTTCGCAATGCCTCCGCTAGATGTCGCCTGCCGCGGTGCTGTATTTTGGCTTTTATCGGAGCTAGACACTGATGTTTTTATGGTGTTTTTTACAGCGATCGCGACACAAATCTCGGCTCAGTTTTGCGTAAAAGCCTCAGGATTTGGTACGGTCACGTGTCTAATGGTCAAAATTGTACAACATGGCGGCAGCCAAGTGGGGGTCACTTTTTCCTGGTAAACGAGACACCAGTTGAACGGTTGAGCAAAAGTCACATCTACGCCGGGAGGGATCCAGGTAAGAGAGCGGACATGTGCTCTTGCCATTGAGAGATGGCGCCACCCGCA
The DNA here is from genome assembly GCF_016920785.2 of Ixodes scapularis. Taxonomy (NCBI): domain Eukaryota; kingdom Metazoa; phylum Arthropoda; class Arachnida; order Ixodida; family Ixodidae; genus Ixodes; species Ixodes scapularis. The sequence continues at coordinate 126,434,791 of NW_024609879.1, read as the reverse complement.
TTGTCCCCTTTGCTTAGTATGCCGTCTGGTAGTGCCCGGAGCTTGTGAAAGCGTTTTTTTGCAAGCAAGGAGTGGCGCTGATACACAGCATGATTTTACTATTCGTAAGTTCAATGCAAGCGGCGCCACTCAGTGTAGAAAACGCGAACTAGCTAAACGGGGAAGCTTAGAGCTCATCCAAACATGCGTTAAAGACTGGCGCGTCTTCTCGGTAAGGTCGCGAAAATAAAAAAAAAAAAATAAAAAAAAGACGAACGAAAGGCGCAGTGTCAGGATTGCGCACCACCATCTTGGTAAGCCTTCGCGAAGCCAAACCCTGCGTGCGAAAAGACACGCGAAAGACCGAGCAAGTCTTTCATATGCTGGGTTCCGGGTTGATGCACTTCACAAGTTGTCAACCGCTTGCGAATTGGACGCGAAATGAAAACAATTCACCGCCGCGCCGGTGTAACTGTTGAAGTGTGCAGATTCGAGCCACGGGTTTCGGAGGTAGATATTGAGCGATATTGAATAAAGGCCACCGACTGTTCCCGTCGCAAAATATACGCGTCACATTATTTGTTGGCTTCGTGTCATTTGCCACGTGTTCGGCATATTTTACTCTCCGCCGAGACATTTTTGAGACAAAAGGGAGCGGAGCGGGACTGCCGAGCTGCATGCTCGGGAATATTAAACCAAGGAGTTTTGATATATGGTCTTCGAGTAATTCAAGAAGTCGTGTCTTGAGATCTGAACGCAGTCGACGTAATATGTACACGTTGGAACTGTCGGGCTTGACGTTTTCCTTCGACAATATTACGAGCTGCTCGGTAGAGGAGGGCAAGATATTTTGTTTTGTTTCTTTTTTGTTTCGTTTGTTTGTTTGGAGTGCATATAAGGCTCTGTTCGATATCCCGCGTTAGTACCGCCTGAGTGAACGGCGATTTCAAGCGAATATACGGGCCGATATTTAATTTCTTCCTCTACCCCACTCTTGCGACTGCACGCTATGTGATAGACCCCCAAGAAATATATTGTTTACACTACTTGGCAAAAAAAAAGAATATATATATATATATATATATATATATATATATATATATATATATATAGAGAGAGAGAGAGAGAGAGAGAGAGAGAGAGAGAGAGAGAGATCATTGACACCGGCTTCAGAGAAATTTGAAACAACATTAACATACTACGTTTAGTATCAGGGTAATCGTAAAAGTCCTCTAGAAACAACATGGAGTGGACTGCGTAATATTTTTATTATTACCGTCACCGATTACGCTTGCGAAACACATTATCGGTAGAATTGCGAGCCACTATCCTCCCAGCTAAAATTATCACAACAAAGTTGTAGCTTTTATTTCAAAAGCTGGGAACGCTTCATCAGACTGAAATGTGACAAGGAATTCGGGTACTTGAATCTCGTTACATTATTCGGCGACTACATTCTGACTTGGTTATATTTTGCAGTTGTAAACAACAAACTATCTCAACTCTTTAACCTAGAAAAGTAAAGTCATTTAGTTTTAATGCCTAAATTATTAAAGAGGCTGTACAACGATATTGGGTAGGAACGTTTCTCAACTTACACGAGCTTACTGGCATTATATGGGACTCAAGGAAACTCGAACGCAGCGCCCCTTACCAAAAAGCGTCTTTGACGCGGTGAAATCCCATGAATAAAAGTGAACCTTTACTTTTAGCTCAGTTCAGAGAGCGTTCATTTGCCATATCCTAAGAATTGAGGAATAAAGGAGTGCGTCTGGGTGCTGCCACTAACATTTAAGCAATGGGATTTAAGCTAAGTTAAATTAATACTTCTAGCGTGGACTCAGATAAAATATATAGGAGACGTTGCAGGATGCTTCTCTTGTTACCATCGCCAGGTGGGTAAATCCAGCCCTCCAGGGAAGCAATATCTGCAGGTCGGTAGTTGGCCCTGATGTCCTCGTATTTGGGGAACTCCCACATCAGGCGGAGAGTATCTTCTGGACTCCTCTGTCGCACTCGCGGAGCAGGTGCCCGATCTTTTCCTCCTGCCCAAGGATGCGATGCGCGCTGGTGTTATAGCTGTGTTTGTTGTCACTCTGGTCAGGAGTAGTACCTTAGATCTTCTGCTGAACCCTTTAGGAAGAGGGGGGGGGGGGGGGGGGTCGGTATTGGGGGAAGTTTCTCCCAGAGTGTTGTTTGGTAGTCTTGCTTGATTTTGGGCACGTTCCTGTCCTGGATAGTAGCCTTCATTACTGCAGTTTTCTTCTCGTGCTCGGCTAGCCGATGTCCGATCGCAGACGTGAGCCTAGCCGTGTTCGCGGTCCTGAACTGAAGGTGCATCGTCCTGGTTACGGGGAAGGAGGAGGCCAGTCGATGTACCTTTTCGTTGCCGGGGATTCCTGCATGCCCCGGAATACAGGCTATTTTTGTAGTTGTGCCTCTTGCTAAAAGCTGAGAGGCAAGTTTTTTTATGCTGCGTAATTGTTCACAGGGGCCTCTTGATCTCTTGCATTCCTTGACCACTTCCTTAGAATCTGTGAAGACCTGAAGATGTACAGGCATAGCCTCCGTACAGGTTGTGGTTCTGGTAGTGCAAGGGCTGTCTCGAGGGCGAGGCGGACTGCTGCGAGTTCTTTCCCTTTCACTGAGGTGCGAGCAGGGGAGGTTTTTGGTTGCGTTTATTCATAGGGTTGGAAAGATGACCGCTGCAGTTTTGAGAGTGATCGCTCCACCTAACGAGGCGGTGTTTCTGTAGGCAGTAAAAATTCCGCTCGTTTCTTCTTTCCACGCTCCCTTCACTTTGATGTGTACTTTGACGAGACGCTCCTGTTTTTTGTCGCCCTCACGGGTGCTAGGTTTATTTTCAGTAATTTCTGCGTGATCCTCCCGTGGTGGGAATCGCTCAGGTAATTTGAGAATGTCTTCTGTAGAATTCCATAATAATTTAAAGATCCCTCTTCCTTGTCGCGTGTGCTGGAGTCTTTCCCCGTGCGCGACCGTGCGGGCCATCATATATTGTGGAACGAGCTCATCTGAACGTCTTTCCTCAGTTTGCTCAGGGAGCAGAACTCGGGTAGGCCAGTTATTATTTTTCTAGCTTGGTTGTTTAGGGCCTCGAGCTTCTGCCATTGTGCCTTAGTGAGATAGAAGGGCAGAACCCCATAGCAGATGCGCGATACTACACTGGCTTCGACCATTCTTCTCGCAATTGTTTCTGTTGCTCCGCCCTCCGCGTTAAAAATACGCCGGGTGGCATCACGTACGGAGTTGCAATGTTTTTTTTTTTTTTTGTTTTTTTTTTTTCTATTTTGAAGTTAGGTGTTTGACTATCCCTTTTCTTTAATCGTGATCCCCAAGATCTTGATTGACGGGGGGTGTTCTTGTGCCTGTTAGAATAAGGTTCAGTTGTTCTGCAATCTTGGCGATACGGTGTCTTTTCGGTGCAACTACGATGTGGTTGGTTTTCTCTGGAAATGCCTTCATTTTTAGTTGAGATGGGTGGGCTTCGATTATATCTAGCCCCGCTCGGAGAGTGTGTTGCTGCTTTGCAATGTCGTCTTTTTCTTCTTTTTTTTTTGTCCATATTGATACGTCATTCGCGTACACGGTGAAGCCCAAGTTGGGGATCTTGGCAAGTTTGTGGCGCAAGGGCTGCCATTGCGAGTTTGAAGAGTGATAGTTATAGCACAAGGCCTTGGTGGGACACCTACACGGTTCACTCTCGGTTTGCTGTCATGCGAGCCACAGCGTATAGAGAACCTTCTTTCCCCCAGAAAGCTCTTGATAAAGTTCCGAGGCTTCCCCACTATGCCGAGTCTTCGAGCTTCGCTGATGATTGAGGCAGGTGGGACTGTGTCAATAGCGTTCTTGACGTCAATTGCCACGACTGTTTTGATGGTTGCACATTGCACTGTTGGGGTTGGCGTTCCGAATCACGTCTGCCGAGATGAGAGCGAGGCTTTCTTACATACCGAGGCAGGGTCGAACACCTCCCTGAGCGGGATGAAAGACATCGGAAGATTCCAGATGCCATACGATTATTGCTAGTACCATTTGCTCCATCAGCTTGCACCTACATGACGTTAGAAAAATTGTCCTGTAGTTGGAGATTGAAGTCTTGTTTTTGCCCAGTTTGGCGATCGGGATGACGAGGGGGTCTTTCCACTGCTCTGGAAGTTTGCCAGTATCCCAGATCTGGTTGATCCAGTCGAGAAGTTGTTCTTTCGTGTTCTCGGGAAGATTTTTAGTATAGTCATGGTGATTTCATCTAATCCCGGCGCCGTGTGCGATTTTCCTTGATGGAATTCGCGCACTCGAGCTCTCCACGGGGAAAGAAATGGCACATCCCATGGTCCGGGGCTAGGATTTCTTGATCGTAAGGGGTTATGCTGACTGTTCGATATGCCTTAGGGAAATAGAGATCCCCCGCCATTCTGGCCAGTTGTTCCTCGGATTTTTCTAGATTGAGAGCTAGTGCTTGTGTCGCACCTTCTGTCTTCTTTCCGAGCATGGTTCCACTCGTAGCCCAGACCTTCGCGATCAAGGTTTTGTTGGAGAGGGACGGTGCTGTCGTTTAGCCAGCGGCGTAGCTCTAGTTGTTCGGCGTACACCTTGGCTTCCACCATGGCTCTTGTTATAGCACACCTGCTTTGCGGGGTTTTGCGTCCCTTACGGTGCTTCTACACCGCATCGGGGGGGGGGGGGGGGGGGGGGGCGGGGGGGGAGGGGCGGCGTAAAGAGCGTCTTCTGCGACGTTTCTTTTGATTGTGGCTGCTTGCAGGGCGCTGTTGAGGAGGCTTTCGAAACTGGACTCTCCGAAATTTTCGTTCTTTAGGGCGTCCCTGAACTTTTCCCATGGACGATTTTGGTTACTTGTTTCTTCGTGTTGTTTTTTTATCCTCTTTGTGGGGGAAAATTAAAAAAGTGAAAGCCGTTTACAACTTCCTGTAACGCCGAATTGGAGCGCAGCTCTTGAGGAGGAGGAGTGGAGGGTATATTCCTCCTCCTCTCTCGTGATCATGCCTGCTAGTCCTCCCTCCTCCTGCTCCCCCTCCCTCTCCTTTACCACCTCCTCGTCCTTCAAGCTCCTCCCCTCCCCTCGCCTCCGCCTCCTTGTCTCTGGGGGGGAGGGGAGGGGAGGAGGTAGTCACGTGACCCTCCCGAGGCCACGTGACCCCCCGCTGGTCATGTGACCCCCTCCCCCCCGAGGTCACGTGACCCCCCCGGATCATACTAGACAATGAGGGGAGGAGGAGGAGGGGAGAGGTCCGGGGGTCACGTGACCTCGAGGGGGACGGGATCACATGACCTTGGGCGGGCCGTCACGTGACTTCGGCGGGGGGAGGGGAGTCACCCCCCGGGGTCACGTGACCTTGGCGGGGGAGGAGGGGGGAGGAAGAGGAGCGGAGGGGGAGGAGGAGGAGGGGGAGGGGCGACGCCGACGCCGACGCCGACGCCGACGCCGCACAGGCTGGAAACGGGTCATGGGACCCCCTCCCCCCGAGGTCACGTGACCCGCCCGGACCATACTACACAATGAGGGGAGGAGAAGGAGGGGGAGGAGGAGGAGGGGAGGAGGAGGGGGAGGAGGAGGAGAGGGAGGGGCGCGATTACGCCGACGGCGACGGCGACGCCGACGCCGCTCAAGCTGGAAACGGGCCCCTAAGAGCTGCGCCCTAAAAAAAGAAAATAGTGAGGAAGCGGTCTCTGCCACATAGGTCCGAGAGGCACTTCCATTTTTGATGTTCTGTCTACTTATTTGTCGTTCTTGACAGGTCTGGTGTGGGGTACTTCTGCCCGACTCCACCTAGTCTCGTTTTGGTTCTTTTGTTGTTTGCCAGTTGCAAGCGGAACCTGTGCATATCGCTTATTAGATGTTTCACACCTGGTGAAGCACGTGAGTAACCCCATGTTGGGCGTTGGAGGGTGAAATCTTCTCCATAGAGTTTCTGTTCCCGCCAGTATAGATCGTGCAGCTGCGCAATCCATTCGCGGTTTCATGTTTTAATCTTGCCCTGAGTGGTCTGCAGTAGATGGAAACAAATATGTGGTTTGTCTGTTGAGCCGTCGTGCGGACTGCTACTAACTCTTGTAGCTCATCACAGATGAAGTCGGGTCAATCTGGTGCTAGTGCCAGTTGCTCCTTCCGTAGACCATAACTTTTTGCTGGCGGGGAAGCTGCATGGCGCGTGGGCGCTTAGATATATCTGATGGATGGAGTGTAGAAAGGTGCGTGGTCGCGAAAATTGATTCTTGACGTGTTAGTTTACTGAAGTAGCATGACGTCAGGACGCTCATTGGGTTTGTCCAGGATTCGTATCCGGTGTTCTGCTGCTCGCTTGCGGAACCCCTTATAGTTCCACTGGAGTACCTTCATAATTTTATGTTAAAGAAGTCTGGGGCAAGAGCCCGCTGTTGGCTGCCATATTATCTGTACTGTTTTTCTTCCTCCTCTAGAGACTGGACAATGCTGTAGACCTTGTCTAGCTCTACCTTAAAATCCGACCTACAAAATCGTCTTCTACCGGGAGAAAACCGGTTCCCAGTTTCCTTCTCTCCATTCCCACTCGCCCACTTTTCCCCTCCTCTCCACACAAAAGCGGATCTCTGAACTACTCCCGGTAGAGAGAAGGAGGGTCTCCCTCTTTCTCAAATGGAACGGAGGAATTGAGGGAGAGATTCCTTTTTTCTGCTTGTTGGTCGGCCTTTAAGGAAATCACACGTATTGTGCAATGCTTGTGCTTATGCCGTTGGCGGTGGAGGTGGTGGTGGCGGGGGGCCCTACTTGACCTTGTCGCTGGTTTCGGATGGTCGGTTCCACACGTGGGGCGCACTGCCGTATTCGGTCAAATGTCGAGTTTGTGGCCTAAGCGGTGGCAGTTCCCGCAGGTGATTGATTTTGGTTTGAGCGGGAATACCCGCATGTACTTCTTACCGTTCAGGAACGGATCGGGGTATCTTCTCTCCGTCGAACGTGAGGACCGCATTGTTTGATTTGCCCATTCTTCGAGCGGTCACCACGTAACTCTTTTCTGATTCGATTACCAGTTTGAGGACGTCGTCTTGCGGGTCCTCTTTCTTGGGATAGATGTCGTAAATCACACCCCTGCAGTGTGAAGTCCCGTAGGTCCTGAAGACTTGTACGGGTATCTCGTCGCGCCCTTCGATGTTGAGCTCAGTGATCTTCTCAAGGGATTCAACAAACTTTTTCGAGTCCGTGCGGACTGAAATCGTGTTGGCCATTTCTATGAGATGCATGGTGAAAATTGCAGAGTTGTGTGTGCCCAAGAAGTGCATTTTGAGTCTGAGAAGTAATGGCTTGATTGAGGTTTAAGATCGCGTTAGTCGGATCTTGTACTCGTATTGCCATCGCCAAGCGGGTTCGGACTTCTTGGCGGTTTGTTGTGTCGTATCCCTTAGGGCTTCTTTGATTTTTTTTTATACGTCATGGTGTCCCAGCTTGCCATGTCCTGGGGTTTCTCTTGTGCAGCCTTGTGCAGCAGGGGGGATCGGTGGCCGAGTGGGCTAGCGCATACCAGCTCGGAGCACGTGGAGCGAAAGCTCTCTCGCTTCAGAACCCAGGGGTCCTCGGTTCAATCCCCAGCCCCACCCGTTTCGATCTGGATGAGCATCGTACCGGCGTGTGGTCGTGTGTCACATACTGTGGGGTGCACGTTAAAGACCCCAGGCTAGTGGTTGTACCACACTGGCTAAGTTGCTCGTCTACAGCTGAGACACTAGACTCTCACTGAAGTAGACTAGCTTTCGGTTGTTTAAACATACACCAATTTGCTTTGCGTAACACAGCTGGCATAACACCAGCTGTGTTGTTTTTTTGTTTTTTTCTGGCGTTAGTGACGTAATTGGCTTTGAGGCAGCTTTTCGGCTCTCCGTTGCGTGTGGCGCTGTGTTTGGTGTAGGCGTAGCCTCTGCTGGCGCCGGCGCCTCTTGTTCTTGTTCAGTTGCTGGAGACTCTATCGGAGCTTCCTTGGAAGCCAATTTCTTCCTCTTCGCCTTGTTTGGCACTATTTCGTGGAATTCTGCAAGAATACTCCTAAGTATACCAACAAAGCTCTCTTTCGGGATATTTGAATGAAGACTTCTTAAGGTATGTATGGCTGGAAAAACGGTGCTTGGAATTTTGGAGGGCTCACCGAGCTGAGTCATTATGTAACCCTCCAGGGTGTTTTTTTTTTATTTCTTTGTGTGCCGAAGCTGCATCGTTTGCTGTTTCCGTCGGGGTCGTGGCGGGTTCGGTGTTGCTTGCAGGCTTTGTGCCCATGCATAGCCTCCTCTATACACCCAAAGCCTGGCAGTTCGATGACGGAGCCATAGAGTGCCCGGTCGCAGATTTGGAGCGTTAGGATCTGGTAGCACAGAGCATTTTTCTGGGAGTCTGGTCGTCAGCGCACAGGTTTTGCAGCGGCGAGGACCCGAAACATGGTTTTCAAACTCGACGAGAAAAGAAGCGGTAGCCCGAGGAACGCGAGAAGCACGAGCGGACATTCCGTCGCTCGGGACGAGTGTGTTTCGGAGGTCTCACCGCAGCTGGGTGCCCGTTACATGACTCTTGTTTGCCGCTCTACCTTTTCACTTTCGACGGCCGCGTCACGTGACGATCTGCGGGGCTTTGTCAGTATAGAGGAGGCTATGGTCCAGGGCTTCGAGCTGACCATTTGTATCGGTAGCTGGGACATGGTAAAAAAAAAACAAAAAAAAAAACAGCATGACTGGGGCAAGGACAAAAAGACAGAGAACACAAGAGAAGTGCTGACAAATAACTGGTTTGCTGTTAGAACACAAGGAAGAAAGAAAAGAAAACATGGAGTCAAATGGTTCGCGCGCTTCATGGGCGCCTCGTAGAATATGTCCCCGATAATGACAGATGGGCCATTTAGTACATGACCTCTTTTGACAAATGCGCCGCAAGACAGAGACAGTCGGAGGGGCAATCTCCCTTACTCCCCAAGCAGCACATAAACGTGAAGAAAACGTCGAAAGAACGTCGAAGACGTCTGTAACGTGACGTCGTAGAACGTCGAAGGTCCGGACGTTACCTTCCTTCGACGTCGATGAAACCTTTAAATGTCCGCGAGAAAAGGTGCACAGAAGGTCGAGGGGACGTTCCAAATGACGTTTGTTGCACGTCACATGCACGTCTCAGTGGGCCGTTGCGTCCTACCTCGACGTTTATGATACGTGTGTTTACGACATCCGGACTACCAACGACGTTCAGAGAACGTCGAGAAACCTTTCCAAATTACGTTCCCTAGCCGTCGTCGGAAAACGTTGTGTCCCCCCCCCCCCCTCCCTCCAAAAAAAAAAGAAGTATTTTTTTAGTATTATTGCGAAGGCAAGTTGCTATCATGCAAGTACGAAGGAAGCAACTAAAACACAGGTTTGGTACGAACTGTTTATTTGAGCATGTTCAGACACGAGATGCAATACGGAGCGCCTCCAAAAGACGTCCCTGGATGTGCCAGCCTCAAAGATATAAAAGAACAAATTCACGTAAATGAATGAACAAGAGACGATGTCACGCGGCGCGGAATGTTCCGCCGCTTACCTCGTTCTGCTTCTGATTAATGCGCTGACGCGCGTGCTTTAGCCGTCCCATTGCGCGTAGCTGGTACTCTCGCTGCGTGCACGGGAATGGTTTCAGAAGGGAAATCCCGTCCGCTGGGCGTTCTTGATTGGGATCGTCGGAGGCGTCTGAAGGGTCTTGATCGGAGACTGGACTTGACGCGCCGTTATGTGCACTGCCACTTGTTTTCTGGGGGGCGTCATTCATATCCTCACAGGCACCTTGATCCGAGCAGTACTACGATTCAACGTGTGAAGCGTTATGGCCTTGAAAAAGGTCCTCGAGCCGTGACTGAATACGACGGCGTTTTTGGCGATCACTGACTTCTTCATGGGGGCGACTTGAACGACTCATTTAATCGCAGCCCTTATACTGTATGCAGACTCGAAAAAAAAAAATCACGACGACATAGCAGTTTGCCTCGTAGACCCGTAGACGTGAAGGCACTGGCTTTCGGAAAAAGCTGGACCGGGTCCCAGAGCTGTTCTCTCTGGGCCAATTCGAAGAACAGAACATTCAGTGAAATATTTTGGGAACGACTGAAAAAATACGTGCCCCCGGAACTTGGGCTTGTCAATTGTTCGTCGTCGCTATCTTTCCCCACTTTTCTCTCTCGCCCTCTTCTTGCCGAGTTTCCCGACGCATCGCATGGGGCTCTATGGAGATGCCATCTCCCCTGCCTACCTTTCCTCCTCTCTCTCGCGCCGTGCCGGCTGGTTTTTTTTTCTTTTTTGTTTGTGTATTTTTTTTTCGGCACGTAAGTGCGGACTGGGCTTGAACGCTTTTTGAACTGTCATCTGGGCCATTCAGGGGTTGGCATCCTGAATGTCAATTTCCACAAACCGTTGACAGTATCTACTGGATTTCGTCATTGCCGGTCATTTTCTTCTTATTTTTTATTTTTTTTTGAGTCAACTGCAAAAATGCGCAAGTGTGCAGTCAAGTTGTGTGGGATTTTCGTTTGGGTACGTCACCAGTCGCAACGAAAACCAGATCTGTATTGACAGTCACGTGACCAGACTTGGCGCTCCGATCTACCGAAAGCGCTAAGGCGCTGGAAGTTGGTGTTATGGATGAACTGTGATGTTGATGCGAATTTTTTGGTTGTGCGCAGGTGAGCATGGGTTGCAAAATACGAAGAGAAATTGACGAACCTTAAAACAATCTCGGGTGGTCGCGGAGCAGTATGGATGCTCCTAGGAAAGGATGCAGGCCTGAAATCACCTGGAGAGGGGATAGTGCAGCGGCGCCCCTGAGGCGCGTGTCAGGGCCCAGGACCCATGGAAGACGACAACGCGCGTGCAAAATGCAAGAATGGTACAATTCGATCCGTTCTAGACGCCATGGGCTTCGCAAATTAAACCCGCAACGATATTTTAAACAAACCGAAATTATAACAAGCACATCCTAAAAGGTATGATATTCCCAACATGCTTTCATATTATTTTTTTCTTCCGTGTACATTGAGTTTTTTAAATACCCTCTTTAGCGTCATCGATGTGAAATTAATAGCTTTTTGAAATACGCAAATTAATGTATAAATAATTAAACTTCTCAACCTCTCAAAAATTAAGTTTTGTTTGCGGCTCTTGAGCACTGTCACCTTGACCACAGTGATTCTGCGGCTGGAGATTGAGTTGGAAAATCTAAAAACGACGAACAAAACGTGAGTGGTCGACGTTGCCAGCACGTCTTGTATGACGTTTACGACAATTAGGTGCGAACGCGACGTCGCAGAAACGTCACTGACGGGGCAATAATGTAACGTCACCCTGGACTTTCTTTTAACTTTGAAGACACGTGAGTGTTCGACATTGCTAAAACGTCTTGTCTTGACGTCGTGGCGACGATGACGACGTTAAAGTTGAAACGTGACGTCGCCAGCCCAGCACGTCACGGACAGGGCGATAATGGGACGTCATTTATGAACTTCAGTTCAACGTCAAAGAAACGTGAGCGTTGGACGTTGTTAGGACGTCGTGCATCGTCGTCGTGGGAACGTTGACGACGTTTGAGTTGAAATACAACGTCGTCACAACGTCACTGATTGGACTTTAATGGAACGTTATATAAGGACGTCACCTCGACATCGAAAAAACGTGATTGAAGTCATGCGGGACGTCACGGACGTCCGGGACTTTTTCTCGACGTTTCTACGACGTTTTGTGCTGCCTGGGTCCGTGCCTGTCTTGCGGCGCCTTTTCTCAAAGAAGAATATGTCCCCTTTTCTTCATCTCAGGAGATCTCGTAAACCTGATTGTAGAAACATATTTTCTTCTTTCCTTCCTCAGGTGCTCATGCTATCGTAAATTTAGAAAGTTCATCTCGCTCGGGGTCAGTGTCGACTAAGGTTGGCTTACACATGAGCTGTTTTTCTTCGTGATGTTGTAGGCAGAGGTCGGCATATTAGGTCGCCCTCACTCACCCTCACAGCCGCACTCTCCTAAGCCCTCATGCACTCACCCTCACAGCTACACTCACCTTCAGCCCCTCACTCACGGCCCTCACGCACTCACCGCCCTCACGGCCCTCACGACCCTCACCGCCCTCACGGCCCTCACGCCCCTCACTCACTCATGGCCCTCACGAAACTCACGGCCCTCACGGCCCTCACGCACTCATAACCCGCACGCCACTCATAGCCCTCACGCCACTCACCGCCCTCACAGCCCTCACGCCACTCACCGCCCTCACGCCACTCACCGCCCTCACGCCACTCACCGCCCTCACGCCCCTCACCACCCTTGCGGCCCTCACCACCCTTGCGGCCCTCACACCCCTCGCACTGATGGCCCTCACGCCGCTCAGGCCAGCTTCAGGTGGGGCAATTTCGCCCAGAAACTTTACGTCGCAACAACAGCAACACGGGCCGCCCGCGATCACACGCTGCAACAAATGCTACAATTTGCCATCGTAATCATAAAATTTTATTTTTCTTGCACTATTTAGACAAAATTACGCGTTATAAACGTGTTTTTATGCATTTAAATCGCATTAAGAATACTAATGCACCTTTCTGAAACAGTTTATTTCCAAAAAGCGATCGGTTTCAAACCAGAACCAAGTCTTTCGGTGTCATCATCACCGCCACGAGGTATCACGTGAAAATTTTGCGTCCCTGATTGGATGCAGCCGCTTCAAACGCATTCGAATTGCTCCGAGTTGCTTGCTTATTTCGAGCCGGACCCGATCTCAGCAATTCGTGTCGATTTAGGGAAAGCTAGAGAACAACCCATCATTAACACCAAAATTGCTGAGAAAGATGCTCGATCTGAAGGGGGCCTCACGCCCTCACCGCCCTCATGGCCCTCACACACTTCATGTACTCACCGCCCTCACGGCCCTCACGGCGCTCACGCCTCTCATGCCACTCACTGCCTTTACGCACTCATGGCCCTCACACCACTCACCGCCCTCACGCCCCTCACGCACTCATGGCCCTCATACGCCTTACCGCCTTCACCACCCTCATGGCCCTCATGGCCCTCACCGCCCTCACGGCCCTCACGGCCCTCACCGCCCTCACGGCCCTCACGGCCCTCACAGCCCTCACAGCCCTCACAGCCCTCACGGCCCTCACAGCCCTCACGGCCCTCACGGCCCTCACTCACCCTCACCTCACCTGTGAGGATGAGGGTGAGTGAGGGCCTTCATGAGTGAGGTTTGCCGAGGTATGGTTGTAGGCTTCAATCATGTCTCGACATGTTTGGTCGTAGTGTTGGTATAATACACTGGTGTCACCCCTGCCGGTAGTGGCGGACGTCACACAATCTGGTGTGCACACTTGCTGTATTTTAGATAAACGCAGCTGTCCCGGCCGCCGTCAGGTAGAGGGCCCGGCCACCTGACACGAGGGATTCGCGCCATATAGGCTTCTGAAATGGGGGCTTTTAAACAAAGGGCGAGGTGTTTGACATCGGGTGCTTTCGTGCACCACCGGCAAAAAGGCTGCTGGAACTGGATGAAATTTTGCATTCGAACCCTTTTTGCTGTTATTTGTGCAACCTACAGCTGCGCAGTGCTGAGGCATGACGACTGTGACGCCAAGCCGCGAGAATGGTGTAGACAGTCGAGCCGAACCAGCACCGTCTGAGCGACTGAGCCTGACGAGAAGAGATCCCCCGAAAATGGCGTCTTTCTCTTTCTTCCCCCTCTCTCAGAACTGTCAGAGTTGGCGCATGCGTCCAGCGATCTCTGAAAAAAGTCAATTGCGCCCGCTCTGCAGCCCACTACTATAGGCACTAAAATGGCGGCGCCCGTTCGAAAATCTGATGGGAGTGTCCATACTCTATACACTCCGTGCGGGAACTATAGGGGGCGCTTTGAAAAACGCGCGCAGCGCCGCTAGCGGAGGAGCTGGCGTTCGACTGTGAGGCGCGTTCAGCACCCTGCGGCGCCTTTTCGCATGCCAAGCTGTGGCGGCGGAAGCGCGCACGGACGAAACTTTTGCTTTTTGAGCCGATACGTTGAGGGTGACAATGCATGAGTACTGGGGTAGACCTAAAAAGGGCTTCTAGCTGTTCGCCACTTTTATAAATTGAGTTTGAGTCGTTATTAGGGGTAATTTCTCTAGTTGCGACCGAAAAAAAGGAGTTGGAGCAATTTTCCGAAAAACAAGACGGCCGCCACCTTGATTGCTCTGGGAAATTTACTTCGCTCGTCGCTGTAAACCTAGGACTGCTGGAACGATGATATTTGGAGGCGAGTGAGACGTTCACTAAGTTTGTGCACGAAGAGTGCCAAGTTTCTTTAAGACAGCAGGTAAAAGTTAGGTTTCTAACGAATAAAGAAATAAAACTGTACGGGATATCCAATATTGGACCCAAAATGTTGTGTTATAGCGTGCTGTGCAAAGTGCAGATTTGAGCACACAGGTGCTTAGACTTGACAGTAACATGACACAGCACTTATTATACAAAAAATAAAAGTGGCATAGGAAAACCAGTTGAAAATTTGGTTTTGGCGGCGTAACTCAATGGGAACCGGTTTTGACCATGAAAAGGCTGTCAAGAGAATACCACTGGTCGGGGGAGGTGGAGACTTTAGAGGTAGGAAGGGACTAGTGGACTGTACTTTCAATTGAAACAACTTTACGAAAAGTGGTTCCAAAGCCGAGGAAACAAAGTTGTTGGCCAAAACACCGTTTGGCCGCCAAGGGCTTTTGCGGTCAGCTGTTGAGTAGTAACCTGTTGTGCGAGGTACTGGGGGAAGGGGGAGGGGGGATTTTCGGCGCACAGGTACTTTGACATGACCGTCACTTGGCACAACACTTATTATAACAAAAAGAGTTGGCATAGCTAGACCACGTGGAAATTTAGTGACTAAATGGGACCTGGCTTTGACCGTCAAAGGCTGTCAGATAATACCACTCATCGTAGGAGGTGCACACTTTACAGGTAGGAAGGAACCAGTGGACGGTACTTCCAGTTCGAACCACCTTGCGACAGGTGGCTTTAAAGTCGAGAAAACAAAATTGTTGTCTACAGAACTCGGGGTGTCAGCGTTTCCACATCCAAATGGAGGCTTATCAAGAAAGAAAGCACACCACATAAACTTCCATACTCAAATGTCGATTCTCCAGTGATTCCGATTTCCATTATTGTTTTCTTTAGATTTATATTTGTCACTTTTTTTACCGTTCGAATCTTTCTTCATGAAGTACAGATTGCGTGCCATACTTGTCCGGAAATGTCATCGACACGTACGATGGGGACGGAACTTCTTTGGAGGGCATTCCTCCAACGAATTTGGCACTGCATACCCGCGGGGAGGCACTCACTTGATCGAATGACGTTTTAGCAAACGCCCACGTTTCATCGAACGACACTTTAGCGAATAGTCGGACGCCGCGAAGCGGCGTTTTCGGGTGGGCCAAGTGAGTTCATATTTTTGTAATGAGTTGCCGCAGACTGTCGCCGCGAAGCGGCTTAAAGCGCAGCGCGACGGATGGGTTAACGCGGGCCCCCGTTATTCGCTAAAACGACCATTCGCTCAAAAAATGTCGCCATTCGCTAAAATGTCATTCGCTCTTGTGATATGGACCACCCGCGAGTGTGGGACAGCATTTCAGTTCGTCCCGTCGGCACTGACACATGTAGGCGTTACTGGTACGAAAACAAACGCAGAGCGCAAAGCGGCAGTGTAGAATATGTCAGCCGTGCCGACACAGTGGCAGACATGATCGGGAGACCAAATTTCTCGCGTCGTACGGCACGGCTCCATCGTTGTCGCTGTCCCACAAAACACCGGCGAGGTGAAAAGCTGAAACTTTGTCTCCACGAGATACGACCGATAACTATTGAAGCATTTAATGACGCAGCACAGGCAGCACTTCATGCTGTGAACCCGGCGCAACCGCACCACTCCGACTTCAATGCATACCAACGTACGCGGCGTGGTTTCGGTTTCGTATTCTCTGGGCTTCTCACTGCCTACCTTCGGTACCGGCCGCCTGGCGGCGCGCCAGTCGCGTCGCACGGAGTGTATAACAGGCTTAGTGGCTCTATAAAGTTCAAGAGCCCATTTCACCGAATTTTCGAACCTTTACACCCGGATCTGGGAGCCACAGTCACACATGCGCAAATCAACGCCGCCCCTTCCCCCCCCCCCCCCCCCCCCTCGCTAAAACACAACAAGAAAAAAACAAACAAAAAAACACCCCCGCAGCTCTATTGTGTCTTTGAAGGTAGCTAGCCCACCCAATGACGGAAACACAATAGCTGGGGCGCGGACGCAGAACAGTTCTTCAATGTCGTTTGCAGCCACGCTCACTTCTGATGTTTGTTTCGTAGCATGCACTCCGAGAGCTAGAGAGAGGGCCGAGGGAAATGAGAAAATAGGTAGGGAGGGCAAACAAAATAATCAGAAGTGTGCTTTAAGGATAGAAAGACAGAAGAAACGTTCGAGAGCGGAATGGTCGCCATTTCCGTACGTTCGTGCCGCATTTCGTTTCTTTTCGTTTTTTCTTCTTTTAAAGATTGCACGCATCTACTGTCAGGGCGTTGTCAACTTAGCACCACCAAATCCACAAACGTGGCGTGTTTAGATCCTGCCTGCCACACGAACCAAGTAGACGCCTGTAGAAAACAAATAGAGTTTAAAAAACTAAAAAAGAAAGGAACGCAGAAGCCCATTAGTAATGAAGACCAGGACGCGGCACGCTAAGCTTCATATAGACAAATAAAGAAATATAGAAACCATCAGGAGGGACCGGTGCTACAAGCGGCGAAAGACGTGGAATTTTCAAGCGGCAGCCACAGAGAGAGAGTGAGCCCTCCGGGCCGGTATATACAGTGGCGTCATTAGTCGAGGTGAATCGCGGCTGGTTGTAATGTTGACGTTAAGGGTGTAGCCTTCGTTCTTTTATCTATATATATTTTTTTCTTTCGATGTGTGTTTCTGGAAAAAAGAAAGGGGGGGGGGGGGGGGGGGGAGGGGTAGTATGTACGGAACGTTATACTTCGTTCACCCCTAAGCTGACAGTGAGGCTAAATCTACGTGTATGTGAGACAAGCCACGCGACAACCTTTTGTCACGTGACCAGGCTCACGTCCAATACCGACAAGCAGAGAGAAGGTGCAAGCGATGAAAGCCGGCGAGCGTGTGGCTCCGACCGGACTGTCAACTTGGGCGTGAACGGCGTACAGGGGGTGCATGAAAGCGGATCCTTTTGTCATATAAGTTTGTTCCGGCCTTTTTGCGCATGTGTGGCTTTGTGTATTCTCCAGCACGAGCCCTCATTGCGACACGTGACCAGCGCCACCGCCGCCGCTGCCGCCGCTGCGGCCGAAGAGAGAAGAGTCATTAGTGAGGAAGACTCTGAACAATCCGGCGCATCGCTTTTGTGTTGTTGATTGGTCGCTGGCGGCCCTTCGTCAGAGCGCGCGCGCGCGTAATGTAGACGTGTAATAGCCCCGAGGATTTTGGGGAATGCACCGTCACGCCCCCGTGCCCCGCGGCAACGTGTCAGCAAGCGAGCGGCCAATCGGAGCACGTTTCCCGAAGAGAGCGGGAAAGGAAAAGGGGATACAGAGATGGAGAGAGGGACAAAAGCGAACGGGCCCGCGTTTAGGCAAAGCGAAACGTGTGAAAATAATAAAAAAAGATTTCGGCGATTGTAATGCGAAGAAAAGGGAAAGCTATAGTAATAGCAGTTTTTTTTTTCTATTTTCTTCGTGATAATTGACAGTGAATGGTGCACGCACTGGGGTGAATATGCCTCAGAGCGAAAGAATAACAAGAAAAAAATAAAGAGTAAACGAAATCACGATTACCAGAGGCGTTTACGTTTCGCTTTCTAGTCATGATCGGGGTGCTGATGTTGTTCACTCTAACTAAACGTGTTTTTTTTTTTGTGTGTGTGTGTTGTTTGTATTTTTGTGTGCGTTGTATTAGCGACCCCTTCTTTTGCATTCGGCATTTTCACGACTAGCGGTCTTAAAAATCATCACTGAGAAGCAACAAGCATTTACGGGCGAGCTGTTGAGTAAAACTCTGGATAAACGTCGTACAAATATAAATTAAATAAAAACGAAACTCCTTACCGAAGTAAGGTAAGAATTTTGAGTACATATCTTATTTGGTCCGTCTCAAAGATCCGTCCGGTCTGTCTCAAAGATCAATCGATTTCAGAACGAGCACTTGCATCGGGATACTCCAAGCAGATTGCCCAAACCACCGTCGGTTCTCCACTCAATCAACGGCGAACATGATAAGAGATCATCGGATCTAATGTCCCCAAATACCCCTCATCTTAGTTGGGGCTAATCGCAGCACCCAGAAGTCGTTGATATTCGTGCAACGATCGGCTAGGGAATCCTCCCATACATCACCACCACAAAAATGGCGGACCAAACGAATAAGCCGTATACGGTCGGAAGAACGCCGCAAAGAAGAGGCGCGCAAGGCAACCGAGCCTCCCCCAATTCATCAGTGTCTCGGGCGGATTTTCCACTCTTTAAGCGTATTCCCAATGCTCAGTCTTGCTTGGGCCCCACTGTTTCGTGTGTGTGTTTGTTTGTTTGACTGAGCACCGGCATTGTGTTCGGTACGCTTATGTCGTTGTTGTTGCTGCTGCTGCTGCTGCTGCTGCTGCTGTTTTTGTTCTGTTGTCTTTATTCGTTGGCCCGCGTTCTTTGCGGGGGTTCGGCGGCGGGACAAGCGGCTGCATACAGAACGTCTCAAGTCCGCGTTTCGCTTCACCGGTTTTGACTTCTCCCGCCCACCGCTGCGTGGTGGCCATCTTGACTTTCGGGGGTTTTGGTTTCGGTTTTGGAATGCGTCTGCTTCCAGAAGATAGGTTAGAGCTGCTGGGCTTCTGTTCCGGCTTTTTGTTTTTTCCTGTGTTCTTTTTTTTATGTGCGCGTGTTTTTTTTACGTTGAATAAGGTTGCCAGCTCTTGACTTCGAGTGGAATGCCAATTTCGTTTTGTTGTTGATGTTTGAATTGGATTTTTGGGCAAGCAGACGACGTTCGGCCAGTCCGCGTCGTCTGCTGCTAGCGGACCCGGACGGATGGTCGTCTGCAATGCAAGATCTAACCACTCGCTCTCGTAATACGAGACGACAAATTTAAATAGAAGATCTACAAAAATGCACTAAAACACACACACACGCACACACATATATATTTATATCTACGTTGTTTTAACCTTTCCGTGTCGTCGATCTCTGTTGTTTTCTTGATTGCCGAAAAGGCCTTTTCTGACCGTACCTGGTTTCCAGCTCGCTCGTTCCCTATACCAATCCCTGGATCACTTAGGACTGGTTCTGGACAAGACGGAAGAACAAAATAATGATAAAAAGAATGCTTCTGGCGGACATTCGGGCGGGAGACATATTGCAGTTTAGAGTGAGGCATCTACGAGGTACCGTATCAAGTTTTATCTTCTAGTGTTTGAAGGTAAGGCTATGGTTATCCGGACGTTTTATCGCGAACTTTAAGGTTTACTGTCGCCATCAACGGGAGAAATAAAAAAAAAAATGGCCCACACGCGCTCGTTATTTTTACGTTCGGCATCACCGGCATCTTCATTTTTTCATCGATTTTAGATTACTTCACCTCGGTTTAGAAGGTATTAAATTTTGTTGCTTTTTATTTTTCTTCTTTATTGTGATTTTTATCAACCTCTTTCTTTGGACGTCTCTTCCGTGCCACTCGTGTGTTTTTACAATTTGAGGCAGCCGTGTTTGGCAGCAGCAAGCATGTACTAGATCCCTCGTTTTAGGCAATAAGGTTGGTTGCGGTTTTTCCGCAAAAAGTTCCGCCTAAACTTCTAGTAGAGCCAGCCGACAACAGCCAGGCGGCGCTCGCAGACTGATAGCCCATGGTTATACCCCGACTAGTTGTAACTTGGCAAAAGGGGAATGATAAGCCCCACATTGCTTGCCGACGGCTTCGATATCCGATAAGTATACGAGCGCATATCCAAGTAATGTTACATCGTTACTTACTAGCATTCGATCGTCCATATGCCTTTTTTTTTCTCCAAGCAAAAAACAAATTATTTGTACGATGCAATGCACGTTTGCACTCACGTGCAAGAAGCTGTGCGCTTGGTCATTCCTGCTAATGTGACCTTGGTACTTTTGTTTTTAATGTAAATTATATTGTTTGCGTTCATGAATATTGTTGGACATCGATTTCTATAAAATTTTCACAGTGTACGAAATGTCCACCCCTGAGTCTGTGCACCAAATGTCCAGTCCTGAGTATGTGCACGAAATGCGCCCCTGAGTATGTGCACGAAATGTCTAATCGAAATAATCATTTTCTTTAAAAGAAAACGATTTTGGAAGTTAACGCGTACACCTTCGAATTGCTGGCCGCCGCGCTCTATTATCAACAATGGGCAGGGGTGCTCCTGACGTTAATTGTTGTATCCGAGAGTGGACGACGGTCTCTCCTCCACGTACGGTCTGGTGATAGTGAGCGCCTGTGGTCTTACGAATTGCGTCTGGTTTAGGCTATTGGGGGCACGCGATGGAGGGTGGAGAGAATGGGTGATGTGCTGAGGGGATGCTATAACGGAACGGAGAAGTTCAGCAGAGTGACATTTCATCGGTTTCCGACCGAGAAGTGTCTGCGACAGAAGTGGGTCCGAGCAGTCCGACGCGAACGCTGGACTCTATAGTGTTCGCTTCGTGCGAGAAAACAGTTCACACATTGCTGGCAAATGAAACCTTTCATGCCATTTTGCTTCTGAGCCGACATCTGGGTTCATATGTCGGTGGATGGCGAATGCAGCCTCCACGGGTTGTCTCCTCGGAGGCGATGCCCGTGAAACAAACGTGAAAAATCTGAAATCTCGTGCTGAAAATCTTGAGACATTTGCTGGTCCTTGCTTAATAAAGCTTGCTGATTTGTAGTCTATGCCAGTGGTTCTCAAATGGGGGTCCGCGGACCCTTTGGGGTCCCCGAAGGCATTCTAGGAGTCCGCGAAGCCCAGCCTCATCAGTCGAGCCCGGGAATAAAAGTTGCCTTTTCCCAGATTCAGAAGAAACGTTCCAATTTTCGGGTGCGTTTTCTCGTGTATATGTCAATAAGTGAAGTTTACTTCACACTAGCCCTTGGTTATATCCATTCACTAGATCATAATCATAGTTAACCTATACTTTCCCTTCCCCTCAGCATGAACGGGGTCCTCCATCGTCTCGGCCGATCCACAAGGGGTCCGCGATACATCAATGGTTGAGAACCACTGGTCAATGCTATTTCCTAACGACCATCGCGAGTCGCGACGGCCTTTTGACTGCTGCTGATGCGGGGCAATACACTCTGAAGCTCCCCAAGTGCTGATGTTTTTGCAACATCTTGCGTCAAAACAAGATGGCAGACCAGTAAAGTTGCAGGTTAGTTTCGGTTTCTGTTTGCACGTGTTTATTCAATTCGGAATTATTTATAAAATTTTTCGAAAATTCACTTGCTGTTGTAGGCTCAGTTTTATTCCCGCTCTTTCAGAAAATATGTTCAATTGAAAACGTCCCAGTTCGCGCCGGAGTGAACCGCCGCTTTCGATGATTTTGTGGCATGACAAATAAAATTGGAAATACGACTCAAAAAGCACGTCAAAAAGAGACAGAAGAACATAAACTCACGCTGTAAATATCACGCGTAATGCTTACAACCTACAAGGGTGAAAAAATTGAGCTAGTTGTTATTGCTTCATCATGGTACGTAAAACGCACAAAAGACGGGGTCTAAATAAAAACGTGCACGACAGCCAACCGCTTACCCGCAACTGATAGTGTAATAAAACTTTAGACACAGTGAAAAAAAAAAGCCTCCCAATTCACTTATCTGCATTATAATTCCCTTGGTCCTAATCTCAGATATGATTTCCATTTGTTTTTAAACCTTAACGGGAAAACTTGTGATCGTGATAACTTAGCTAGAAACACCAGTCCTAACTCACAGAAATGCAACATATGTTAACCTGATGCGATCTTTCCCAACTATTTTTATATAGAAAGCAAATACTTTACTGTACTTTACTGTACTGTAGTGTACCGTGATCATAATAACTTAGCTAAGAACAACAGACCTAGCTAAGTAAGTGGAAACACCAGTCCTAGCTCACAGAAGTGCGACGTCTGTTTAACAAATCCTATCCTTCCCAACTTTTTTTTTATATAGAAAGCGAATACTTTACTGTACTTCGTTCCAGCTTAAGTCTAGGCGCTGCCGACGCTACGAGGTAATAAGACCAATCAAGCTGCGTCATACGTGCAAGACACGAGGCACTTTCTGTTTATGATTGGTTCGGCGATGATAGAACACGTACAGAATTATGGTGCACTTTTGGCGCTGTGGTTGGTCTTATCAGCTCGTAGCGTCGGCTGCGTCAGTACCAAATGTGAAAAGAATTATGTTGACGATACATTTTGACTCCGCTCATCTTCATTAGACCACGTGCCTACAGCGCCGAATACTCCCCTAGCGGTGCGGACGCTCCGCATGCAAGAGGGCGCACGCGCGTCGCGGAGGGAGAGGGCTGCCGCCGGCGCACCGAGACACCGGATTTGTTAAGACAGCAGAGGCGGCTGTCTCTTCTGTCTCGACGAGTGTCCGTGGCGATAGATGGCGACAACCGCCCACTCTAATCAAAAAGTAAAAAAATCTCGAAGCTGCGGCGCGTCTAGTCGTTATAACTACTCAAATACTGTTCGCGCCAAGCCATTCCATTTTCCCGGCCGAAGTGAGTTATGTATTCGTCCGGTAAAGCATTTGTGGAAAGACTCCAACACTTCTCTTGCCATCTGCTCATGGTAACCTGTCCAAGATGTTTGTACTTGTAAACACTGGGGAACACCCACACCTGCTACAGTGCGCTGATAAGTAGACTGATGGAATAATGACATGTAGACGTATAATGCTACCGTATAGTCTTTTATTAACGCATACTCTCGTTTTCCCTTCATGTACATTTGTTTTTAACAGAAAACCCATAATCTAATATACAACACCTATTCGCCATTGCCTCAAACTGCCAGTAGAATTCGTGTAAAGTTCAGAAGATAGAGCCAGCCAGAGACCGTATAGATAAAATCAAAGGACATTTCGAAATTTCCGTCTAGCTTTATGGCGCTCAGCTTATGCTCAGCTTATGCTTATGGCGCTCAGCTTCGAGACCGTATAGATAAAATCAAAGGACATTTTGAAATTGCCGTCTAGCTTTATGGCGCTCAGCTTAAATCAGTTCGCCGGCCCTAGTTGGCTTATATCTTAACTTTGTTCCTGTTTTTTTTTGTTTTTTTTGCGTGAATTTATGTAAAGTTTGCGGTCATGAAACCCATGTCCATTTTGCCTTAGTTGTTCTTGTAAGCGGGGGGGGGGGGGGGGGGCGGGGGGGGAGGAGGGAGCTGTAGGGTAAAACCATGTGATCTTTGTAGTACATTTTCTAATATTTCTCAGCGACTACGAACAGTTGACAAATGCATGCTAACATGCGTAACACATACTATATGCATAGTTCGCAATGACGTCCTACGCAGCTCCCACATTTTATACTCGATGGACGCATAGCCCACCCCCAATATAAGCTTCAGAGTTGTGTAAGCAACCGTTTAGGAAAAAGGGTACTATTGGCTATGCAAACAGGTATTTATTTTGGTACTTATTTTATCTTTAGCGGGGCATCAGAAAGCTTGTAACCGCGAACAGAATGATTGGCAGGATTGTGAAATATGGCATAAATGTACAGATACAAAAATTCCAAATGTCCGTTAAGCACAGAAATAGACTGTGAAATAATATGCTACACTGATAAAAAGGAACAAAAAAAATAGGGAGATGCAAAAGTTCAACACCAGGAAAAATAGAATCGTTTACATGGAAACATATGTTGTGCACGAAATATCTATTTAAATATATTTTTTTATTAATCCAACTTTTAGTTCACTTTCTCGTTTATAGCAGACTGCTGCCTTATTGTCGCTACGCCAAAACTAGCCTTTTAAAAAAGAAAACAATGGGAATAAAAAATATCTCATCTTTCGAACATTTGCAAACTTCACTGAATATTATTTTGTGCTCCAACAGTTCCTCAAAAGAACTCGCTCTCATTAGCCAAGTCGTACGGTTTTTCTAATGAAGGGCCCTGCCATACTTCTAAAGAGTGTCTCACAAACGGTATACCCATTAGGAAGCAGACTGGGCAACATTGACGTCAACGACTTCCACGACCACTCCGAATACATTCAAAAAAGAAAAAAAAAAAGAAAAAAAAGGAGGCAGAAATGTTGTTTGGAGCTATATTGACACGTAGACTACTGTCATCCCGACCAAGTTCGAGCTCGTGTTTGGGTTAGCACAATTCGTGGGGTACAATTATCTCCACCAGGGCATCCTGGCCTCTCTGAGGTAGCCGGTGCACGCAGTCTACGGTTTCTAAAAAAGAAAGAAAAAAAAATAATCAGACTGGGAGATTGAATTATGCCGCGGTCGCACTACGAATGCATCACGAACACAAACAAAAAGTCTGCTGCAGAAACTGTCTAAGACATGTTTCTTTCTTGTATGGCGGTCCTGTCAGAACGGTCATAAAAACGGTTTTTGCAGACATTCACATGTATGAAGGGAACATACTTTGAGCATCCGGAGATAGTTGTGTCGGCGTGTCTGCAGCCAACATGGTGGCTTTTGTATGGTGTATATGATGTCGATGGCAACGTGCACACATAGAACATAGACTACTTTTGGAGGTCTCTAGAGAGTCATATTGCATAAATCCTACCAGGCCACGCGTGAAGCGCGCAACGGATTATGGGAACTGCCTGTACACACTCCTCCTTGCGCCCCCCCCCCCCCCCCCAATCTACCACGTGACATTGAGGAGAAGAGCGAGAGGAGGCCAACATAATTTTGTGTAATGGTATTTTGTCACTTTCAATTGACATGTTCGCGCCTTAAAGTTATTAAAAAAATCTTAGCAATGTTGGAACTATACTAGAAGATGTGCATTTGGTTTCTTTTATTTAAGTTTGGTAGTGTGCGTGTGCGTAATCCTGGTGTGTTGATGTGTGTGCATATGTTTCTCCTTTGTGTGTGCACTAGTACATCACCGGAAAGGCGTGTCGCTGTTGGGGAGCATTAATAAATAAACATAAACATAACTCAAAAATGCCCGCGGCAAAAAAAAAATTTCCAGTAAATGTTGCTTGCGCTATGACACTGTGCCTGACGGAACGTGTAAAACGTCAGGCTTTGTGTGTCAGCGCAAACTGCACTTTCAAGTCGAAAGGTTATTTTGTTTTGAGCTTTTAGTTGCTTGCCGAAATCTTCTCTTCAATCGTGCCCTGCAGAAAAATAGGCCCACAGGCAGTTTTCTTATAGTTTACTGCAAAGTGAGATACGCAAAAGTGTCGATTTCTCTCCGCCCACCCCACCATTTCCGCCTTTTTATTTATTTCTGACGGAGCAGTCCTCCACCCTCCACACCCCTTTTAAGAAGAACAGGCAATACAAATAAAAAGCACTGTCTTCCTCCTTTGTATATTCAAAGGCATAGCATTTATAGCCTCTGTCTGACGTCACAGTGTAGCCTGACGTCACGGTGTAACGTGACGTCACGTGTGACCTGGAGTTGCGTTAGAGTTACGTCACGTGATTGTCAGGTCACCTTCCCGTTCTAGCGAGGCTACACGCGAGCACGGACACGAAAACCCACAGAGCTGGCTCCAGGAATGCCGTGTATGCGTTGAAAAGAAAAAGTTGCTAGCGTGTGCCCAGAGTTAGCGGTAGAGGATTCCAAACTTCCAGGCGTCGCAGCGCCGGCGGCAGCTCAGCATGCTAGGGTGCGTTCGCGTTATGAGCAGCGAAACCCCGAGAGGCACGCCAAAGTTGACAGCGGCGACGAAGTTTTAATTTCCCCTTAATTAAGCCTGGGGCGACAGCGAATAACAAGTCAAGCGCGTACGCTTGGCGAGTCGCTACAGCTCGCTCTGACCTCTGGTGGACGTGGCGGGAGCGATGGTTTTGGAGCGGGAACGAGGATGTGCTCACCACCGTTCGCGCCGAGTCTCTTGCTGCAAGCAGGTCGAGGTGACATGTTTTGCTCGGTGGTCGCACCTGGCCACGACGTTGACTGTTGCCTCCTGGCGGAGCTTGCGCGAATCTCCCGGGCGTGTCTTATTTGTGTCATTCTGTTGCTGAACGCGTGGAGCAGCGATCTGCCCACGGCATGTTTTTCACGTCATTTCCTTTCTTGAACAGCTCTCCTAGGTTTGGTTATTACTTGCAAGTTAGTTCGTTTCTTCTTTTTTTATTATTTCTTTCTTCGGTCGCGCAAAGTGTCAAGTATTCTTTAGCACGTTCCTCAGGCCTGTAAATTCCTCTTTCTTTTTTTGGCTAAACTGAACTTTGTTTGAGCAGAAGTGTACGGTGTAGCGAATGAAGCCGAAGTGCTGCTGGCTAGGTGGAGAAAACTGTCCTATGACTACAATAGAAGTTACTACGAGTACAATCATACTACGAGTACAATCAGAGAAAGATAACCATGGTTTTTAGAGAGGGATTGACGGTAAAGCGCACACCCAGATGCACTCATTTACATACACATACACACACACAAGTCACGCTGTGGAATAGGAACTCCTCAGTGTTGTTTACCTAGGCTCGATTAAGACTCATAGCCATTATGAAGTAGACTTTAGTGCACTAGATTACAACCATTTACATGGGGGTGAATCTGGTGTGGGCCACTGATTTCTATTACTATTTGCTGGATCGCGTTTGCTCGCCCCGGGAATCCGGCCACACCATAGTAGTATAGTGGCGCAACCTACCGCTGTTAGATAGGGTACACGTTTTCCACCCACAGGTGGAAGGTCGCGAGGCGACTTCGTGGAAACTTTGAGGACACAAATATTTTTCACCAAACGTATCCCTGCGCGTCAGGATAGGCACAAAACACTGAATACTTACTGATGGTAAGTTCTTGTCGTTTCGCGACCAGGGCGATTTGAACAGCGCACCACACAACATGACGCATAGTCGACCTTCTTCGGACGCATCCACTGAGTTTCAAATATCTGCTTCGTCGAGGGACTTCAATCAAGCACGAAATATCACCGACGGTACTCTGTACTATACCCGAGGCTATTTTTATGTCAGCCTGCCGCCTCAGTGTTGTCCGCCATTTTACAATGATGTCCGCCATATTACAATGATGGCAAAAAGATGGCCGACTGCAGTCATTTTCCTGTGCATTGGCGGAACAGACAAGCCCGATCCAGAAAATAGTCATAGATGTCAGTGGTATCGTCATAGTTGGGCTGATTGATTAATAATTAATTCAGGTTGTGTGAATGTTTATACAGACTAGAGCTTAGTCTGCCTCATTGAGCGACTTATCTCCCAGCTGTAGATGGGAAATTTAGTCGGTGCAGTGCCAACCGCTAGTCGATAGTCTTTAACGTGTACCACGCAGTAGTGCATGATACACGACCGCGCGCCGGTACGATGCTCACCCAGATCGAAACGGGGAGGGGTGGGGATTGAGCCCAGGATCCCTGGGTTCTGCAGCACGAGCTTTCGCTCCACGTGCTCCGAGCTGTTGTGTTCAGAGCACAACAGCTCCGAGCACAATCTAGCGCACTCGCCACCGATGCCCCCCCACCATAGTGCGGCATGGGGCACGACAAGGGGTGTCAGTGGCCGAGCACACTCTTTGTCGTCGTTGTTGTCGCCAACGTCACCGTCTTTGGTTCGTGCTTGGACACCCAACACTACCTACGACTAAATTCATAATCCATTACAAGACGCCGGTATATGGTCTCTTAAGGGGTATCGGGGTTCCATGGTTGGAGCTGCACAGGCACCAGAAAGAGAGACCGTCACATTTGGAACCGGTTGTCTAAGCTCCGCAGTTTCGCGTTCCTCCTGTTCAGAAAAGGACGATGTATCCAGCTCCGATACCCCGGTACAATTTGCTTGGTTCGGCCGGGGCAGAAGTTGATTAAAATTCCACTTCCATCAGAGTAGCGATGTGGGCGAGTTGGTTCATGCTTAGAAATAATGGAAACAGCGCGCAAACGACAAGGACGGGAGGAAAAGGAGTACACAGGACTTCCATACTCCGTTCAGCACCTTGACTTTGTAATGTGTTTTCCGAAGGCACTTGAGGATTGTGCTAGGGATCCAGCTTATCTTTGGTGAGTGGTAGCCCCGCACTAAGACAGTGTCTCCTTCTCTAAACTGTCTTTGTTGTCAAAACTAAACTTCCGTTATCTTTTTGGGGAAATGGGGGAGATTCAATCGGGGGGGGGGGGGGGGGGGGGGGGGGCCTTTCGGTCTCCGCTTGAACAACAATTCGCTTGCTGCAAAACCGGGGGATGTGTGTGCAGATCAACGACAAGCCATTAGAATACGAGGCAGCTTTGTCTGTAACGTTCCTTCCGCCTATTTTCGCAGTTTTTGCTTAAGAACTTGCACCGCTCGTTCAGCGGCACCGTTTGTAGCGGGATGAAGTGAAGCAGAAAACTTGTGCTCGATTCCATTTCCTTTAAGAAATTCACCGAAAGCATGCGAATGACAGGGTAGTTCATTATGTGAAACAACAGTTCGCGTCAGTTCATGTTGTGCAAACAATTTCTGCGACACTTCCACGACTTTCTCCGCAATGGTGCTTGGTATTATTTCCATTTCCAGCCACTTTGAGGAGGCACCAGTGACTAGTAGAAACTTCAGTCCCAACAACGGATATACAAAAACCATGTGCAGTCTTTCCCAGGGCTTTTGGGGCTTGGGCAGTTAGAACACAATTGTGTTGGCTGATTCTGAAATTTCTGGCACCGCGAACACTCTTCGACCTTCCTCACAATGTGATTGTCGATGTTAGGCCACCATGCATGCACTATTGCCAAGCACTTCCTTAGCACCATGCCATCGTGTCCTGCATGAAGCTCGTTGAGCACTCGCTTTCTCTGTCTGCATATTTCTGGAATAATCACTCTTCGGACCCATAATAGATATCCTGCCTCCGCCGAAAGTTACAGTTTCCGCTTGGGATATGCTTCTAGATCTGCACTTGCCTTCTCAGGCCGTCCGGTTAAGCTGAATTGCAATGCCTTGCTGTAAACTGAGTCTTTCACTCCTGTCTGTTGCAGTCTCCGTATTCACAAGACCCACTTCCAGCTATCTATGGTAGAAGCTACTGGCACAGTCGTTAATCTCTGGTTCACATTGTACATCTACCGACAGGCGAGATAGATAATCTGCGTTTAAGTTTTCCTCTGACTTCTGTGCGGACGATGTCATATTGATACGCTGAAAGAATCATGGCCCAGCTTTGCAATCTTGCGGCTGCTATGGTTGGGATGGCCTTATTGAATCCGAGGATTGTTGATAATGGCTTGTTGTCAGTCACCAGGATGAACTGACGTTCATATATATAGTCATGAAATCTCTTCACTCCAAAGGCTATGGCCGAAATTTCCTTCTCTAATTGGGCATAATTCTTTTTCACTCAAGAAAGTGTTTTTGTTAGGCGTAGGCGATCGAACGCTTTGTTTTGTTCGGGTACATGTGTGCTAGCACAGCTTGAACTCAAAGAGGTGAAGCGTCGCAAGACAAAATAAAATGCATCTCAGGATTTTAGTGCGCCAACACTGGAGCTCTGCGCAAGATTCCTCTGAGTTTTTGAAACCTCTGATCGCAATCTGGGGACCAGTTCCACGGAATATCTTCATGCCGTAGAAGCGTCAGATGCTTCAGTATCGCAGATAACTTGGGCACAAAACGTCCATGGTAGTTTGCAAGTCCGAGAGATGACTGGAGCTCACACGTTCTTGGGCACGGATGTATCCTGTACAGCCTGTACCTACTTGCTCATGGTACTTAAACCAAAACTCCTGACTGTGTGTCCCAGATAGTCTACCTTGACTTGCATAAACATGCACGTCTTTTTCGCTAAACGAAATTCTGGATACTTCATTTTCATGCGGGATAGAACTTGTGCAGCTGCTTTAAGTGCATTGAGTCGTCCGCTGCGGTTACCAGACCGTCGTCCAGGAACACGCAGACGCCTGGAATCCCTTCCAAGAGTATCTCCAGTTTCTTTCGGAAGACAGCAGGGGTTGAGGTGATTCCGTAGAGTAGATGCTTGTATCGGTAGGGTTTCTTGTGAGTGTGTATAGTGACGTACTGGCGAGACTTCTCATTCAGCACCAGTTTCTCAAAGACGTGTCTTAAGTCCAGCTTAGTGAACTTCTGTCTACGTTCAAGGGTTATGAATAAGTCATTTGCTTTTGGTAGAGCGTACTGGTCCACTTCTAGTTGAGGGTTCACTGTGAGCTTCTAGTCGACACATGGAGGACTTCTTCGCTTTTTTGGAATGATGACCGTAGGCGTAGCCGACTCACTGTAGCTGATTGGCTGGATGACGGCCCTTTTGATCATGTCCTCCCAGCCGTCCTTCGATGAGAGGTTGGGGAGCATATGGGACTTTCCGGCTTTTCATGAAGTTTGGTTGGGCGTTTTCTTTCAGTTGTAGATTAACCTCAACTCGTCCAAAACACCCTAGCTCTTTAAAAAGCTCGTTAAAGGATTTCGGGATGCTGTCCAAGCACTTTGTATCCTCTAGAGTGTGGACAAAACCTTCTGCCATGGACGTCTCATCCAGGACTTGGGTCCAATTCCTTCCCAACAGGGGTGGTAAATCTGCATTCACCAAGACCAGTGGCCACGTCCATGTCTTATGGTTTTACTTGACTTCTGCTTCAGTGACACAGGTACGTTCAGGCCTTGTCCTCAGCAGGTGCGAAGCTTGATCCTGAAGAACTCTAGCTTGCGGATTATCAGTTGACCTTTCATTCGCTTTGAAATTACTGTCACCGTAACATTTGTGTTCACCTTCATCTCCATGTTTACATCATTAATGGAAGCACTTTTTTGTGCTGGAACTGACCTTAGTTCTGCATTTGTCCATAAGACAAAATACTTTTTCGCGCTCTCCTCCCCTTACAGATATCGCACGGCTTACATCGCTTCCGTCACTGGACCTTTGCGTTTGGTGTTACCCTTCTGTGTTGGCGCTTTCTTTTCTTTTTCTTGCGCACTGCTAATTTTGCAGGTTTTCCGCTGGTGACCCTTTTTTTTCACATGCGTCGCTGTTATAGCCGTTGTAGCGGCAATTCTGAGCTTTGTGGTCGGTCACGACAAAATGCCAGCAGGCAGCACTTGTACTTGCTAGTTGTTTCATCTCGTCTCGAGCGGAGGTGCGTGCATCCTTCAGAATTTTCAGTTCATCCTCCGCCGCTTCTAGGCCCGCTATCATCTCCACGGCTCGCGTCAAAGTCAGATTTTAATCGTCAGGCACTGCTTTTGGGCTATAATGTGACTAAGTCCAGAGACAAATCCGTCGCACAGTTTCTCCTCCAGTTTGTCTCCATATTGAGAGGTCTCCGCTAGGCGCCTCAATTCTGCCAGATATGTCACTGACAATTCAACTAGTCTTTGATCCCTGTTCTCGAACTTGGATCGTTCTGCTATCAATAGCCGAACGATAGGCGAGTAGAATTTACTCAAGAGTTTTACGAGATCCTCATAAGTCATCTCGTTCGGTTGCAGAGGAGACGACAAATCCCGCAGTCTGGAATATGTCTTTTGTCTAATGGCTGCGATGAATCCAGACACTTTCGACCCTGTCGGTCTTAATCCTCTCTTTGTGCAACTCAAAATACCATTGGAGGCGTTCCTCGTACTCCTCCCAGCTTGTCCCTCCCTCATAAGGTAGAATGGAACTTTATAGGTCATCCATGATGAAGTGTACCTCGATCTGTCGATCCTTGCCTTGATGGATACGGTTTACGTTGAACTGCGTTGCCTCGTCGCCACTTTGTTGTGTATCTAGTCTCGATTAAGACTCATAGCCATTATGATGTAGACTTTAGTGCGTTAGATTACAACTACTTACATGATGGTGAATCTGGTATTAGCATAGTTCGTCTGTAGCTCGCGGGTCAGTGGCCGAGCGCACTCTTTGTCGTCGTCGTTGTCGTTGGTCCGTGCTTGGACAAAGTACCGAGAGCTAGGCTTGACGGAAGGATCTCAAAGTCGGCGCCCAATGTGGAGCAATGGCGAACCGGCGCTCTCGCCATGGCGACTGTTCGCAACCGCATTCCCCACAAAACAAACATATACAGCCACGTGGACACGCACACATGCACGCTCACACGCGCGCACACAGATAGGTTGCGAAAGGTTGTGGTAATCCTCCTTTTTGCTATAAGTTGTTATAAAATGTTTTCTTCTGATTTCTTTTTTTTTTTTTTTTTTGGGGGGGGGGGGTTTGTTTGATATGCGTGTATGTACTTGGGAGTCGCTTACACCGTTCAACTGTTCAAACTAATGTATTCAGAAATGTTGCACGCCGACCAATGCTACCATTTATTCCCCACACCTGTTAAAGCCCCTTAGAAGGGTGAAGAGTATTTCTAGCTAAACAACTAATATATGCATTCACACAAATCACACACATTTACCCTCAAACATGGACACGCACACACAAAGATACCCAGAGGCACACACATGCACATGAACACATGCACTTTCAAGCACTACGCACATGCACACAGATTTACACATACGCACGCACAAACATGCACACATACGCCTATGAACACATACGCACATGGACGCACACAGACGCGCAGTACCCTACGGTGGTAGGCTCATGAATTTCGAGCTAATTACTTCAAGTGACATCCATCCGAACATTTCCTCAGCGATGACAACACCACTTTAGCAAACGAGCGATCGACAGATGCGTCAACGTACCGCTGGAAGAGAACCGAAAAAAAAAGGCGCACAATAGAAACAAAAGAGGACATGGCTAGAAACAAACTCCAATTGGCTTAGGCAAAAAAGACAAACCGTACTGTTTTTTTGCTTTTATAACTATATATATATATATATTTTTTACAGCTGGGGTGAGTGTTTTATGGACGCTTGTTTGCCTTGTGGGAAAATACCCCCTCCCCTAAAAAAAAGGCAGGGGAAGGGGCGGGGGGGGGGGGGGGGGGTGAAGATAACGAAGTCGCTGTTTACGTAAGCGGTACATCTATCCGTGGGACGTCGAGACGGCCAATGCAACTAAGCCGCGCAGACGTATGCAAATAGATATACGAATTTATAATACAACACACGAAAAAGAGAAAAGAAAGAAGCAGAGCAGCTCTGGGCATACAAGACTGACTGTTTCATTACCCGCGTACACGATCCGGGCGCTGGTCTCGTTTTTACGACGTAGAGATAGAGCCTAGATTTGAGAGAGGGAGCAACTCGAACAACGGAGAGTGTTTGCAATTCAATGGCGAACGGTAATCGGTAGCAAGTGGGCATGCGCGGCGTTTTCGCGGGGGCGACGAGGAAAGCCGGCGGTAAGGCCGGCTTGCGACGATCAACGCTTCGACTCCTACTTGCAGCTTGTATTGCAAACATGGCCCAGACTTGTGCGGTACTCACTACAAGAAACCGAATTGCTTGTAATTGATTCTTTTTGCAGTAATTTTGTAAGCATTTGATTACCTTTATTACAAAGTAACCACAGAAGTAGCCTGATTAGAGTACTGAAACTCGGAGGGCGCTTAAGCTTCGCCTTTACTCGTAGATCACTTGACCTCGGTCGAGCAGTTGGAGACACTCTGTGTATCTAGGCACTTTATTACTACAGCGCTCGGCCATCTTTCCCGCTCAGTGTGTGATCTTGGCCCGGGCACTTATGTGGATGTGTTCGTTTCCGTTCTGAACATTTCTTTTTCTTTCTTTCTTTCTCTTTTTTTTTTGGGGGGGGGGGGGGGGGAGAGAAGGGTGAGGGGGTTAAAACCGGCACACGAATGTCTCCCATCTGAGGCGTAA
>NW_024609879.1:126165871-126400775 GCF_016920785.2 Ixodes scapularis | reverse complement strand
AGTAAAGTCAATGTTTAACTTAATCGCACGATCAAATTTAACGACCAGCTCTTTAAACCTAACATTACTTTTAAAAGAGCCGACTCGCTGCCTTCAGCCACAATGTCACTGAACTTAAAAGGAATCATATACAGTAATATATACAAAAAAATGGAACCCTTTTCCCTTTTTCAGAAGAGGAAGTGAATGAAATGAAAAAGGGGAAGAAAGATGCGACTAATATAAACTTTGAAGTAAGCTCGACGGGGGTTTTTACTCACACATTCTCTTATCGGCCATTACCTATTGTCCCGAAATTTTCTTCACAATACTCAGGAGGTGCTGGAAGAACTTTGTGCATTTCCTCCTAGCTTATCTCTCCCATGTCTTCTACGCGTCACCCAAAAAAAAAAGTCACTGATTACAATTACAAATACTGTTGGTTAAAAAGTATTCAATTATATTACTGGATTACTTGACAAGGAAGGTAATTGACCACTACTTGAAAAAGTTAGCCGTTTCTTTACCCATTACTGCACATTTTCAAAGCATACATTTTTGTGTCGGTTTGAAAACGGGCATTTCTACTGTCTATTATTGGATTATGATCACCGAATTACAAGCCACTTATTTTCTCAATCGATACATTTTAGTAGATCATTCTCCTGTTGGAGGACTATGGTTCGAGGATGGTACGAAACTTGTAGAAACCAGAGGTGCCATTAGAGATTGTTCTTCCAAAAGTAAACATATTACTTTTGTAAATGCTTTGTAAAATTAAATTCAAATAATTACAGAATTACTCAAAAAGTCATTGATTACAAATATGTTGATTACCTCTAATAAGTACCGGACAAGTTTGTTCTTTTATTCACTTATCCCTAATTTTTTTTTTGTTTTTTTTTTTTTACTAAGGATATGCAAGCTTTTCCCAGGCTGCCTGTTTCAGATGCGGAGCCAAATGCAGTTATGCACGGCACTGCAACTCTGAGAATGTTCATTTTAATATCCATGCTCTTTTCCCGAATACCTCCTTATTCCTTATGATGAAGGGTTCAAGTATGAACAGCGTTTGTGTATAGAATAAGTTAACATGTTTATGAATAGGGATTTGAAAGGAGAGGCCTCGGGTAGGGGGAGAGGTTGGGGATGATGATGATGATGGTGTTGAGGTAGATAATGATGGCATTAAAGCGCGTTTATTAAATTATTGACTTCTCCCATGTACACAAACAAAAAGAATTGGTTTACGTAGTTTATAAGTGTGCACTAATAATATAAATGTACAACGGTTATACCGTTCTTTGATTTGCTGTCACGGTAACTTTCAATCTATTCTTATCTCTGACATTTTTTTTTTCTCTTCTAAACCACATTGAGGCAAGGCGTATGCAAATTTCGAACTCCGTTTGTGTGTGTGTTTTTTTTTTCTTTTTTTTTTCAAAGAAGCAATCTTTCGTTTCCAGTAGAGAGTCGATTGTTTCAGGAAGGCAGGAAACAAACGAGAGGTTCGTTCGGGTTTTTGAACGGTTTCAACCCTGTATGCATATATACATACCAAGTTGGTTAGGAAAAAAAAAATGAAAGTCAATGAACTAAAATAGGTAGCCCCACCAAAATGACATCGCGTAACCTGCGGGCGTCGTCTACTCCAACAAACAAAACAAAAAATAGAAAGAGAAAGAAAAAAGAAAAAAAAAAAAAAGAAGTCCGTTTCAGATTTGGG
Organism: Ixodes scapularis; assembly: GCF_016920785.2. Lineage (NCBI taxonomy): Eukaryota > Metazoa > Arthropoda > Arachnida > Ixodida > Ixodidae > Ixodes > Ixodes scapularis. The sequence goes on along the minus strand of NW_024609879.1, from coordinate 126,399,070 downwards.
GTTTTCTCTGTAAGGTGCACTTATGTGTTGTTGTTTCCTTCTTCTTTTCACAAATTCGGCTTTGATTGAGGGGAATTGAATGCTAGCGTTTCGCAATATAGCCCCAAACCTTAAAAGCGACCACTGCGCCCCCCCCCCCCCGGTACTTATACACTCTTCTTCTGATTGGAGTCGGAAGCTTCAAGAGGCTTGTCTAAGCGGAATAAAAAAGTTATAATGAAAAGGAAATTTAAAAAAAAAGTCAAATAAAAAGGGAGTCGACGTTGTAGTTTTTCTAGAGGACAAGACCAACCCTTCAATATTTCGAGTGTCTCCCTCTCTTGTTCGTGATCGGAAGCCCAAATTCTTTCAAGGAACAAGAAGAAAAAGAAAGCTTACACATTTCTTTATGTTATATATAGTATATGTGTGTATGAGAAATACGAACTTCGAAGGTTTTGCGGAGTTTTATTTTATTTGTCGACGTTCCGACCTGAGTAAAGCGTGAGTCAAGGCCAGATACTAGTACATACACAAAGTGGAACGCCATTTGAAGCGGGAGAACGGCTCAATACTCATTTAATGCCGAACGGAAGTGATATTCTACGATTCCGGTTCAATTCACTTTTGTACCCGGAGCCATGTCGCGTAATGCCTCAACTATGGGATGTAAAAGGACACGTTCCTGATGGTTCTTTACGGTCGGGGAGGTAGAGAGAGAGAGAGAGAAGGGGCCGTAGGGGACCTTTGGAATAGGTTTGTAGGTAGGGCGGTGAGCTGATTGAAAAGAGCTACCATCTTTTTAAACTTTGAGGAAAAGGCCTTTGTGGACGAAGTTTGGAGAAGTTTAGGAGTTTCTTGGCTCGGAATGAGATGGAAGTAAAATATGACAGAATTTTGAGAAAGGAGCACTCAGAAAATAGGATTTCTATGGAAGCGGAACTGGTCATTTTTTCTTTTTCGATGTAATTTTGGACAATAGAAATTATTATCCTTATTAATGCTTAAAGTATATTTTTCATCGAAATTGTAGTTCATAAAAGAGCAAGAGGCAGGAAGAAAAACGTATTAAGAGGAAGTTCGAAATACATTTTTATGAACTGTAAAAGATAAAAAAAAAAAAAACAGTACCTGCTTACTAGGAAAGGAGAGAGTAACTAGTTAATGCTTCACGGGTGGAAGCAGCTGAACAGGGAAAGAAGGAGAAACAGAGAAGGCAACCGACCGCTGGACTACCAACTATTTTAATAAATCGCCCTCCTCTTCTACTAGTTCCTACGTGTATCCCTTAGCTTCTTGTGTTTTGATATATATATATATATATATATATATATATATATATATATATATATATATATATATATATATAGCGAAGAGGGGAGAAGGTGATTATTGAATTTATTGCATTAAAGTTAGGGAAAGGGGAACTTTCCCTAACTTTAATGCAATAAATTCAATAATCACCTTCTCCCCTCTTCGCTCGCAATATTACTACGGCTGCACTTGTCAATCTTCACTCGTTTCCATTACATATATATATATATATATATGTAATGGGAACATATATATATATATATATATATATATATATATATATATATATATATATATATATATATATATATATATATATATATATATATATATATATATATATATATATATATATATATATGAATCATGCTGCTCCGTTCCATCAAAAAAATTAACTGAAGCAAAGGGATACGCATAACTAGTAGAAGAGGAGAACGATTTATTAAAATAGTTGGTAGTCCAGCTGTCGGTTGTCACTTCGTTTTCTCCTTCCTTCCTTGTTCAACTGGTCTCACCCGTGAAGTATAATAACCAACGAGCTCAGCTCATCCCCGTAGTTAGTTATACTGACCTTGAAATGTCCCAATTATAATTAAGAACATCCACTGAAACCTACTGGCGAAGATTGCAAAAAAAAACCAGAAATATTGGGGGAGAAGGGTAAGCTTGTAAGGAAATTGTGAGCCGAGTTTGGTCTCCTGAACTATACGGTCTGCCTAGAAGCAGCAGCGGAAATGATTCCGAAGTTCAACGTCTCCTCGCTTCTCTACCGGCAGTGTACCAGACGTCTAGGGAAAGAGAGGGATATATCGTTCATCTTAAAGAAGGAACTACTTTTCCCTCTCCGGACTCCCAGAAGTTCTATATACTCGATGAGTGCCGTGTTCGTGATTTAGAGTCGAGTTGGAAGTTCCTCGTTCGACTCTCGTTGCCGATTCTCGACCTGCTCACGTCTCCCCGTGTTTGCGCTTCTCATTGCTCGTTAGCGAATCCCCAGTCGTACCCCGAGATGGGAAGGAACACCCGGGGAAGGGACTTTCGGGAAAAGTTCCCCGATAAAAAGGGCACACGGGCACCGTGCCTCTTACCGAGTCCGGATGTTCTTTGTGCGGCGCAGACTGTTGAGATCAGTGCAGGTTTTAAGAACAGCGTGGGGAGTCTATAGACCAACCGATGGCAGTGACGTCGTGTACTACAATACGAATCGTGCGTAAACGGCGAAAACAGGTTTCTGCGCCTTTGCAATACCGACAGCTTTCTTTTTTTTTTTTTTTTTGAGAATTTGCGTTTGTTACGCGGAGTGGCATGATGGTGCAGGTTTCGAGACCCAGCTTCGAATCGTATGTACGTCAAGCCACATCTGTGACCTCACGTACTCACGAAACAGTTTATGCGCGCGATAAAAAGAAAACCACGCACGTCATGAAACAGATCACGCGGAATGAAACGGGCCCGCGAAAATAGGTTTCCGTGCACGTGCTCTGCCCGCAGCCTGTGTGGACAACCACGCTTACGGCGTGCACTGACCTGACGGTGCAGATTTCAGGAACAGCGTTCATGTCTGTGACGTCACGTTCTGCGAATCGGATCACGCACAGACGCTCGATCCGGTCTACCGCAGACGGTTTTCTGCGCATGCGCGGGGCGTACCGCTTGCGTGGCAAGCGGCATTTGTTTCTACTTTTTAGTCCAGACGCAACCGACGCTACCCCGGGGACAAAGATGGCAGCTCGTACAATTCGATTATTTGAAAGGTCAATAGAAGTATGGAGTTGTGCGTGTAGAGTGATGAAGTCACGCCCCGTGCTTCGTAAGCTGTCGGTGGCACATGGCGCGGCATCTAAGAGCCACCCATCGGGGATAACTCTGTCGTATCAATCAATCGATCATACAATCAATTGATACATCAATTAATCTTCATTCATACCCCGACCAAACTGCTTCTTGCTTTTGCTCTCCGACTCACGCGAGGTATCGCACCAATAGCAGGTGCATGCTTAGTTTGGGACACTTTGAGGGTGTTGGCCCCTGAAAGGGTGAGCTATGATGAGTGCAGCGTCTAAAAACACATTCTACGGTTTTTAGGCGTTTCACCTTTGTTATACTAACGTATAAAATGGTGCTATTGTTTGATCATAATCTATCTCGTAAACTACGTGACCTCATTAGTGCAAGCTAAGGCTGGGGTTTGGGTAGGGTGCCTTCACGTGTGCTTTAGTGAGGCACCCTAAATATGGGCTATCTCTCTTAAATGTATAAGTTTTAGCCGTGAAAAAAAAAAAAAACGAAATCACAGTTTCGCTTCTTTTAGAGCGCAGCTCTTAGGGGCCCATTTACGGCTTGAGCGGCGTCGGCGTCGCCGTCGGCGTCGGCGTAACCGCGCGGTGCATCATGGGAAATGTCCCATAATGCACCGCGCGAGCCCCCCACCGGGGTCACGTGACCTCGTGGGGGGGCACGTGACCCCCCCGAGGTCACGTGACCCCGGTGCATCATGGGAAATGTCCCATGATGCACCGCGCGAGCCCCCACCGGGGTCACGTGACCTCGGGGGGGGGGGGGGGGTCACGTGACCCCCCGAGGTCACGTGACCCCCCGAAGTCACGTGACTCCCCTGAGGTCACGTGACCCCCGCCGATGTCGCGTGACCCCCCAATGACGTCATCGTCACTGATGACGTCACCGGCATCCACATCGTCATCGTCATCATCACTGATGACGTCACCGGTATCCACATCGTCATCATCACCGATGACGTCACCGGCATCCACATCGTCATCATCACTGATGACGTCACCGGCATCCGCATCGTCATCGTCATCATCACTGATGACGTTACCGACATCCGCATCGTCATCGTCATCATCACTGATGACGTCATCAGTGACGTCACTGATGTTGTCACCGGCATCCACATCGTCATCGTCACTGATGACGTCACCGGCATCCGCATCGTCATCATCACTGATGACGTCACCGGCATCCGCATCGTCATCGTCATCATCACTGATGACGTTACCGACATCCGCATCGTCATCATCACTGATGACGTCATCAGCGACGTCACTGATGACGTCACCGACATTCGCATCGTCATCGTCATCATCACTGGTGAAGTCATCAGTGACGTCACTAATGACGTCATCGGTACCCGCATCGTCATCGTCACTGATGACGTCATCAGTGACGTCAGTGATGACATTGTCGGTATTGGGGGTCACGTGACTCCCAAGGTCACGTGACCCCCCAAGGTCACGTGACCCCCCCCCTGGTTAGTTTAACCCCCCTCCAGTGCCCTTCCCTCCTCCTCAAGAGCTGCGCTCTAATTCGGCGTTACAGGGAGTTGTAAGCAGCTTTCACTTTTTTTTCTGTCTTCGTTCTTTCTCCAAGCTCCAAGATCAAAATTTGTAATGAGTCAGGATTAGAGTAAAAGCTTAGGCTTTATAAGTATATGCTCGTTATTCTACACTAGTATAGTTCTGATTCTGACTTTAATACCTGTGAAATAAAAATAATATGAAAAAACGATAATCGCTTGTTCACGCCAACTTCGCAGTGAGCTGTGAAGGCTTCAAAGGCGCAGTAAAAAGAAGACCGATTCGAAATCTCCATGCCCCATTTTTAAAACATCCGTAATCTGCGGTTCGAAACGAATACATCTGTAACTCTTCACGCCATCCAATTCAAAACAAGACATAAAGAATGACCTCTTACGATACGGTCAATTTTTGTGGGCATCCATTCATGAGGCCGCATTGGCGAAACAAAAGGTAAACAAAAAAAAACAAAAAAAAAAACTCTCCATCTCATTAGTATTCTGACCGTCCAGCCAAATTTGAAATGAGAAATCGGAACAAAGTAAATTCTCTGAATATTCCGGCTTTTAGCGAATTAGCCTCAACACCTCTGGTAACCATGACACCATAGTTTCCCGCGCAGCCCCCGTGCAGAGAAACGAAAAAAAAAGAGAAAAACAAAGAAAAGAACGAGGTGAGGAAGAGATTTAAGTTGGCAAAATGGAAAAAGACGGTGGGTGTCGAAATGAATAATAATAATAAAAAAAAAAGCCTCCGCGAGAAATAAGCCATCTTTATCGCGTTTTCTCTAGCGGGAAATGACTTTTGAAACCGGCCAAGCTCCGGTGCCCCTTTCCCTAACGAAAATCCCCTGCGCTTCGCTCAGACGGGAAATTTAGGGAAAACGGAGCGCCCTGAACCGCGTCAAAATCTTCTGCAAAAAAATAAATAAATAAAGCGCACGCGATATGTAACTACAGATGCGTTCAAAAATAACAAAAATAACGCGGAAAAACTTCAAATTTTAAGACGGAATAAAATTGCGAAAAGAAAAGGGAAAAGGCGCGAAAGAGCATAAAACGCATATCAGATTTGCCCCCAAAACCGCGTTCCCATTTATTTTAGCCCTCTAACGGATGAAATTAAACTTAATACAGCAAAACAATATCTATACATAAGCAGAAATAAGAAAGCTGAAAATCAGACTTTAAGCCAAAAAGTAAAAAAATATAAATTATTGAAAAACGATGGTGTACGTTGTCAAGGGCTTGAAATGAGGAAAAGACGATTTTTGCCATCCGTTCGAACGCCTATAAAGGTTTCGGATTGGAAACTTTGTGTCTTGTGTTCTTTTTTCCTTACGGATACGTTCGTTATTTTATAAGAGTTGTGATACTTTTCCCTAACTCTTCCACGATGCATAAGGTATATAAGCCGAAGAAAGAGCCGTGCGTTACGGGGGAGAAAAATTGACTTCAGGAAAAAGAGGGATCTTTTGGGGAAGTTTACGAGGGGAAAACCTAGGCGTGAAAAAAAAAAAAAGCAGACCGTGAAAGTTAGGCGCGAAAAAATACAACATTCTATTTTGGGAAAAACAGCTAAAGTGACTAAAGTACAGAGCACAATTAGGGAAAAGAGGACAACTCCCACAGGTTAAAACCCATACTTTGGAAGGGGTAAAAATTGGGGGAAAGGGTGAGTGTGTGATTAGGGGTATATTCTTACTTGCTGGTGGAGTTTTAACTGGATTGTTTGGTGTGAAATTGGTGAAAAAAGGAAAAAGGGAAACTCTATTTCAAAGCCAGTTTCGCGGCTGAAAGGTTCTAATTATATGCGAGGTGACGGCGGGGTTGGAGGGGAAAAAAGGGAGTTAGGGTGCGGGGTGTTTTCCCAGGCATGCAAACGGCTGACGGTGGGATAGCGTCAGTCGGCGGAATCAGCGCCATCGTCATCAGCGGTGCATGGAGACAGCCTGAAAAACTGTCCTCGCTGGGCGAAGCGACGACGGGAGTATTAGTGCTCTGTAGCCGGCCGGGGTTAATGGGGAGATAAAAAAAAATATATATATATAAATACAAAGGGGAAGCGGAAGGCAAAAAGGAAGACAAAAAAGCCAAGGGAGAGAACGAAAAAAAAATGGCGTGGAGGAAGAAATAAAAAGGAGGTGCCTAATGTCACGCGGAATTTCACTTGGTCCGAAACGGGGCATAGTTTCGCCACTAACGGTTGCCCCGAGTTAAAAAATAAATAGAAAGAAAAAGAGCTCGCTCTGTGTGTTTGGTAAAGCTTCGCGTGGCGGCAATGGGGGCGGATTAAGGTTAAAACTTGGGTGGTTTGGGTTGAGCTTTTGTTTGATCGCTTTTGTGTTTGTGCATGTGGCGTGCGAGTGTGCGCGTGTGCGTCTGTGTCTGTGTGTGTGTGATTTTTTTTTTCAGGATTTAATTTGTTTCAGCGTAAAGTTGTGGAGCGAATGAAAAGTTGGAACGCGTCAGCACGCCGGGATTTGCGCAAGAAGTGCCTCGCTCCGCTTTGCTCTGCAGGCGTTGGCTGAATGGCGTGCCATTTCGTCGGCTTTTTTTTTTCCTCCGGGATTTTTCACTGTATGTTGGCAACACGGTATCGTTATTCCTAAAATTAAGAGATTATGCACTATTGTTTTTCGTTTCTGCGAGATGGAGAATATTTGTGAGTGTTTGTGACTTACCACTGAACTATATAGGCATAATAACGTTCACGAACTCCCTGGCCAATGAGTTAGCGTAGGTGACATAGCAGACGACAGAGCAAATGACATCGCAAAGTAGAGCAGATGCCATAGCAGACGACTTATCAAACGACCTAGGAAACGACTTAGCAGAAGGAAGTCAGAGGACATAAACGACTTATCAAGTGACATGGTAGACGACCTAGCAATCAACTTAGCAGACCAAACAGTTGACATAGCAGACGACTTAGCAAACGCCATAGCAGACGCATGCACATAGCAGATGACTCATCGAACGGCATAGCAAGCAATTTAGCAGAAGTTAAGTAGATGACATTGACGGCTTATGAAACGACACATCACAAGACCTGGCGAACGACATAGTAGATGCGAAGCAGACGACATAGCAGGCGACTTATAAAAAATAAAATAAACATAGCAGACGAACTAGCAGACGATTAAGCAGCAAAAGCAGACGACATAGCAGGTGACTTATAAAAAAATAAAATAAACATAGCAGACGAACTAGCAGACGATTGAGCAGCATAAAACAGACGACATAGCAGATGACTTATCAAACGACATAGCAAACGACCTAGAGGACAGCTTAGCAAACGTAAAGCCAGACCAAACTCCCATTCTATACAATTTCGTAGCAGCAACGTACAGCGGGTTGTCTCATAACTGGAAGCTATTCTCAATCTATTTTTCTTGCTATAGCGCAAATATGAAGAAGCAGAAAAGAAGGTGGGAACATCCCTCGCTCATCTTCGCCAAAAGAGCCTGTCAACGAATCGTGCTTCACGCCTCCCTTCTTTTTCTCGAGCACGTCCTTGTTTCGAGTTTTGATCTCAGTGCCGGCCATCTTGTTCACCGGCCGCTTGTTTCGTTCTCGATGGAGGAAGCCCTACTTCCTTTAACCGTCACTTGGCAAAAAGCGAACGCTACGGCCCGTTCGAGCCAATCGGAGTGACGGAGACGAAACACGTGACCAAAGGTCAGGTGTTTCGGGAAGCATATCCCGAGCAGTTCTGGAGGAAGGGAAGGAGGAACTCCCCCTTTCCTACCCGGACAATCTTTTGTGTGTCCCAGAAGTCGCTTTTGTCCCCCTGGGAAATTAGCTAGTCAGTCGAAATTCGAACAAAAGCGGCTTTCCACCCTCTCCCGTCCGTAGCTTCGACAGCACTGCGCGCAACTGGTTCCGGTAGAGTACAGTCACGTGTCTCTTTCCGGCGCGCTGATTGGATCGCTTGGACTGTAGCCTTCGCCGTTTGCCAAGATACGGTTAGACGGAGTATGGTTTGATCCGCGAGGAACACCGTAGACGTAATTACACGGTGTTGGAGCGTGGCCTTTTCTCGCGATCGTGAGCTGCCAACAATGGGGCTGCCCAGGGTCATGAAACTTCTTTGTTAACCCGCTTTTTTTTTTCTTTTTCGTTTAGAGACAACCGCGTTTACTTATTGAAGAGAAGAAGTAGCGCACACTATATCTGGACATGTGACGAGTTCCTCGTGCGAAACTGTCAGCGGGGACGTTCCGGCCAAGGCTGGCTATTTGTCACTCACGAGGAAGAAGACAATGGGCGACAATGGGGATTTTTTGGAGCGCTGATTTGAGCGAATAAGCTTTAAGCGACGGATGGCTCTTTTTGTCGTACTGACCCGTCCGTTGTAAACCTCTCGGTGCGGCCAAGGCAGACTAGGAAGTTTAGAAATGGTCTAGGAACCCAAGCAGAGGATGATTAGGGACGTGACTAGAACGAACTAACGCGACAAAGCCCGTATTACACCGAAGAATTCGGTGTAATACGGGCTTTGTCTCAAGTCATGCATTTTCTGGACTCGATCGACTTCTTCCATCCTTCGCAGCACGGCTTTCGTAAAGGATTCTCCTGCGAAACTCAGTTAGCCCTCTTGCTTCATGATCTGCACATTAACCTCGACTCTAACATACAAACTGACGCCATATTTTTAGATTTTTCAAAAGCATTTGACAAAGTACCTCATCAGCGCTTGCTACTAAAACTTGCTCAGTTGAACTTAGACCATAATATCTTACGATGGATCAAAGAATTTCTTAACAACCGCTCCCAATCTGTCCTAGTTAACAACCAGTCTTCTAATCTCATCCCAGTCACATCGGGCGTCCCCCAAGGGTCTGTTCTTGGTCCGCTTTTATTTTTAATATATATTAATGATTTACCGCAACATTTATCCTGTAATATTCGCATGTTTGCAGATGACTGCGTCATCTACCATTCCATCACTAACGTATCGGACCAATCTGCTCTCCAAAACGACCTTAACCGCGTGCTGCAATGGTGCGACCGTTGGTTAATGTCACTTAACTCTACTAAATGTAAAGTTATGTCCTTTCACCGCCGCCGCAATCCCCTTTTCTTTCCCTATACCATCACTACCACCCCCGTAGAATTAACCGAATCATATAAATACCTTGGTGTCACCCTTTGCAGCGATTTATCTTGGCGTACGCATATTACTAACATTACCTCATCTGCTAACAAAACCCTGGGATTCAAAGGGATACTGAACCGAAAATTCGAGTTCACAAAACAAGGCCGGGCGGATAGGCGGGAAGCTGCAAAACCAAGAAATATAATTCATACGGCGATATATCTAACGGATCGCCGCATTTTTTGGAAAAGAAGTGCGGCGATTGAACCCGGCCGACGAGGCCGACGCGACAAGGCACGTCACGATTCCCATTCTCTCTCCTCCTCGCTACATCCCGTCAAGCTGGAGAACCGAAGCGAGGAGGAGAGAAGCGAGGCCGCTTCTCCTCATTCTCACATTCTCCCGGAGGACAGTTACGTCGAAGAACTCGCTTGATCGCGCCCTTCTTTTCCAAAAGTACGGCCATCCGTTTGAGATATCGATGTACGAGTGATGTTTTGGAGTTCATAGCGTCCCGTTCAACACTTCTGCAGCCTTACTTTGCGAAATCCAAATTTCGGTTCAGTATCCCTTTAAACGTCAACTACGCCACGCCCCTCAGGAAGTAAGACTACTCGCCTACAAATCACTAATAAGATCAAAGCTTGAATATGCATCCGCCGTCTGGGACCCTCACCAAGTATACCTCATCAACGCAATCGAAGCAGTCCAAAATCGCGCAACTAGATTCATTCATTCTTCATACTCGTACCATACCAGCGTATCACCCCTGAAAGCTGAATCAGGTTTACTTAGTATCGCTTGTCGTCGCCGCATCGCTAACCTCTGTTTGTTTCACAAGTTATTCCATTCCCCCCTCTGTATCTCACCTTACATCGTACCTCCCACACGCATATCTCACCGCACCAGTCATCCTCTCCAGGTTGCTCGCCCACGCGCTCGCACTGTCACTTTTTCTGCGTCATTCTTCCCCCGAGCAGCTCCAGACTGGAACGGCCTTCCCCACCACACTGCTGCCATCACCTGCCCATCAATCTTCTTCGAAAATGTTACCAATCATCTCTCATCCTGAAGACCAGCACCTATGTTTGATTATTTTTGTAACCCCACCCCTTATGTAATACCCCCTAAAAAGGGGTCTTTAAGGTAATAAAATGAAATGAAATGAAATAAAATGAAAAGAATTCAACTTTTTTTTTTTTTTGTCTCGAGTAGGTTTTTGAAAGAAGGTGTGACGTTACAGATGGAGCGTCGCAGACGGTTACGTCACGGAATATGGAGACATCACGTGACCTGACGGTATACGATAATGTGACTTCTGTAAAGAGAGCTTGGAGCGAGCCCATGCATTTTTATCCGGTTACCTACAGAGAAACCTCATGTTGTGTCGACAGGAGGAACTTTACGCGGTACAACATTTTTTATTTTTTTTTTCAGATCTTTGTGGCCAGGTGGCAGATGATGTGAGAACCGGGCGTATAATAATGCTGCTAACACGCGCTTTTTTTTTTTTTTTTGCGTACGTTGTTTTTTAGTGTTTATGGGCTTTTATGTTTGATTTGTAATGATGAAGTATTTTTTGTCCCCTGTCATACATTCATTTTTTCTGGGCCTGCTGGATGATCTGGCCGGCCGTGAAGGGGCGTTGTCGCTGCCTTTTGTGGGCGGCCCCCCCGACAACAGTGGACAACTGATTTCTCGACTGTGGCCTTAATAAACTTTAAGTTTGACTTTAAATTGACATGCATTTTACTGACAAACGCGCCATGCAATATTTGTTTTTTGTCGCTTCAGTGGGACTTTGGCCTAACGGGCTTGAGATAGAAAATTGAACTACAGAAACGTAGAGGGCAAGAAATGTAGAAAAGAGCGAAATTTTCATAAAAACGTTGCGCGACCCAATCAGTCGCAGATGTGCCGGGAGAAGGGAGCGCTTTGTTCACTAAGTGCTACTATCTATCAGACCGTATTTCGACCTGGCAAAGGGTCAGGGGGTGCGAACAAAAAAAACGATATACACCGTCTTGTGCCTATGTGCGTGTGTGGGTCTCTTCGTGTGTGTGCGTGCGTGTGCGTTAGTTTATCTGTGTATCCCTATGCGTGTGCTTGCATATGTCGTGCGCGTGTGTGTGTGTCTGTGCCGCAGCCTGCGTGTGTCTTTGACTGCGTGATTGTGCGAACGTCGTTCTGTGTGTATGTGTGCGTTGTGTTCTAAACTTAGAAGAAACGATCTCGGTAGGCGCGCCGCCACCGCGCGCGCGCCAAGCGCTGATTTAAAAGATCCGGTCGAAAACCGCAGCTGCCGCTTCTTCTCCGGCAAGGCAGGGGCGGAGCCGGCCTGCTCGAGAAGAGGGGAAGTTTTATGTGACACGGGCAGGAGAGCGAGCTTCTGCGCTTTTGTGAGCCAGAGAGATCCGGAGTAGCGATTTTTGAAAGAGGACTGCTGAGAAACCGTTGCCCGCGAGCGAATTCTCCAAGTCGTAAAAACGAGAAAAAAAGAAAAAAATGGCGGAGTCTTTCGCTGTTTCGAGGAATGCTTTGGAGACAATTTACAGCTAGCGTCTGGCGGTTTCGTTTTCCACACATCGGGAGTGCTTCATTCCGAGCAGTTTGTCCCCGGGGCTGTTCTTAGATGTTTTATAGCCTCGAAATATTTTTGTTTTTACTGTACAATTTTTTTGTGTGTGTTTGGTTAACTTATTCAAGTCTGGGTGGGAACGCTTGCATCATAAGTTTCTCGCATCCTTCAGGCAAGCTAACAGCGCGATCTGTTCGAACCTCTTTGTCTGTTCGCCAGTCGTGATATCTATCCACCATATGACGTCATGAATCTTGTGAATTATGCGTTGCAACTAAAGTTCTGGTATATCGCTTTGAGGTGTGCACATCTACCCCACTATCTTGATCGACATATTTATGACAAATTTGTTTCCTTCCCCTGTCTTTTCCAAGTTTTTCTTCCTCCAATCCGTGAAACTCACCGTTTGGCTGCGATACATACCGATCTAGTTAGAGATAAACAAAATCGTAGTTTAGTCTAACGTGTACTTTAAGGGATTCATCCTACGGTCACAATGCATCAACCAATTTTCTTCCAGTGGTCGTCTGCGTATGTGTTCATCGCTTCGCTCAGAAGAGTCTTCGATCAAAAGATTCAGAAAACAATTTAGAAAAACTATAATTGTATGAAGTATCTTCTTTATTCATTTTTTTAACGGTTATTAACTCTTGCTACTTCCGAATGAGGTTGCGAATGGAATTCTCTAAACACTAAGAAGACCTGTTTATTTACAGACACAACTATGCCAACCTAAATACAGATTTATTACTCATAAAAAAAAAAGAAAAACAAGCACGAAAACATTGAACATAAATAGAGAAGTTGGCTGGGAAACTAGACAGAACGACAGAATGTAAAAACTTAACACGACAAATAAGAAAAATGGTACTAAACAAAATAACACCTTATACATTCTTCAGATCGAAGCTTTCAGAGTACTTCGACTAAGGAAGTGCTGGTGAAAGATAATGTGTTTCGTGACCTCATCTACGCTCACCTTTCCAAGTTGGCCAGGGCCTAAGATCGTCCAGTGCCATTTTGCCATTCATCTTGAGTCGCGAATTTCTAAGGCAACGAAATTCTCTGACGTCAATCTACCACCGTGGCGCTACTGTCGACACCACGAATGCGTAGACGGTTAATCTCACACGAACATGGTTTCCCCGTACGCGCATTATCTCTACATCAAGTGTGTGCTAAAGCGGACGTGCTTGTAAACTGCTTGTATGCTTGTAAGTACTATTTGTCTTCCTTCTGGAGTCCTGTGGTTTACAGTAGCAAAACACGTGTTTAACGTTTTCGAGAGAAAAGCACCAAAACTACGCTCATTGATTGATTGATTGATTGATTCATTCATTCATTCCTTCTTTCATTCGTTTATTTTCTGTGCTCGTAAAGAGCTGCATGATACGTGATGCACAAACAGTGAAATTGTAAATTAGTCCGAAACAACTTTACTGCCATGAACGGTTAACATCGTTCTTTTCTTTCTTTTTTGTTTTAGTCGCTTTGGCTATAGGCAGAGCCAAAAATATCTATTTCGTTATTCCGCCTGTTTTGGTGGCGTTTCGATTCTCCTCTCAGACTCGGTCACATTAAAAAAAAAAAAATGAACATTTTTAATGGAAAAAAAAAAACAAAACAAAAACAACCTTATTGACTCAAAGTAAATTGCAACTCGAATGTATTCACTAAGGAGTTTTGAAGTTGCAATATGTCTACTTAAATTTCATGATGCTCCTGTTGCATTTAGTTAGTTTCCGAGAACTTAAAGACGCTTTAATATGTCAGCAATTGTTTTAAGCACACAGATTCCGTTGTTACATTAAACGACGCAATTTAATGCCTTTCTATTTATTCGAAAAGGCATTCTTTGCATTTCATTTTTTGCGTATATTTTTTGCACTAATTTCTTTCAGAATTGTTATGGTTTATGCAATATATATTATAAGCAATATTCTGTTTACAAGTAAAAAATACAGACACCGAAAATTCAGGTAATGATAATAGTATGACTATGACCTACATGGCGATATTATGGTGGTGATGGTGACGATTATTCATTATGAGCCTTCTTTTTGCAGCCATCATTATTTGTTTTTGCTCACTGGCAAAATTAGTTCCTCGAGCTATTGTAAAATCACTTCTTATTTGAGAAGGACGCTCGTCTCTATAAAAGTACATTTCTGTGCTAGCTTCAGATCTTCCGATAAGAATATGCCGCCCGAGCTTTTTTCCAAGTTATCACTCTAAAGATGGGATCACACTGCTCCTACATTATTCAAAAAGACGGCCTTCAAACACGATGTCAGCGCAATATCCCTGATTCGAATGCCGACCGCGTGCCAAGCTTTCTCCTCGAACGCGTTGCCCTGCTGCATTCGAAGCTCAGACCTCGCGGTGATCCGCGTTCGAATCTGTATGCGGACTGTCTTTTGTTATATGATGTATAAGCAGTGGTGACCCCCCGTTTACGCAACCTCGGTCGTCGTTCTCAGAATCATCCGCACTCCGCAACCTATCAGATTGCGGAATAAGCCTATAAGAAGGCCGAAGGACCAATCAGGAAGCGTGCACATAATTACGCCACGCCCCGTGCTTTTTAAGCCGTCAGCAGACTTGTACATTTGGTAGTTATTGCAAGTAATAAAATTACTTGTAATTGATGACTTTTTTTGACACAGTTTCGTAATAATTCAAATTCCTTTATTAGGAAGTAATCGCGAGAGTACTAAGCTGATTACTTTTGGAAGTGCTAAAATTACCTATAACAGTCACAATTTTCCACTCCCCTTTTTAATGGCGCCCTTTTGTTTGTCCAAATTTTCTACCGAGGCATCCTCGAACCAAGTTTCCTGCGGTAGGATATATTTTACCGAACTTTTTGGTTTAATAAAGTCAATAAATAATGTCCCTAAAAAAAAAAAAAAATTACAAGTTGTTTATTTATTTTTTTTTGTTTGTTTTATTGCGCAAATGAATTACTTATCGACGAACGGTCATCCTCTGCCCAAAGGTGGCGCTAGAGGTCGGAACCAGATGACAAACGTTTCAGCCCGAAACAATATGTTATTCAAAAGTTAGGTGATTTTCTGAAAGTTTCAATGGGCAAATGGTGCCCATTTTCGGCCGTTTACGGTTTCTCGCACTAAATAGAACTCCATGTGTATTCAAGGGCTGCGTCGGCCGCCATTTTCCCTAAGTAACCGTGCAATCCAATTGAATACTTATCCACCAAAAGTAATAACTGTATTAAATTGCTTTTTCGTGTAACGTGTACAAGAAGACTGGGAATCTCTTGTTGCGAAGCCTCTTGCATCATCAGGTTCCCAACAACTCCATCCACTGTAAGTACCCAGCCGTACCCATAGCTAAAACAACTGGCATTCCGGATTTCAGAATTAAAATTAAATACTGTAAGTCATGATCCACTGACAATTTCTATTTCGAGCTTTCTTCTATATTTCACTTTTTTTTTCACACGCGCTTACTTTCCTTTTTTTTTTTTTTGTAATGCATTTAGCCGTAGGGAATAATAAATGATACGAAACTGTTTTTCCCCTTCTTGCGCTCGCATGAATAATTTGATTCTATTCCGCACAAAACGAAGTCACTCGAGAAGTAAGTGGTATGCCCATTTCTTCGTGTCTTTGTTTTTAGTTAATTATGCAAAACCATGTTTTATTTTACATTTTAAGTACCACTTCTCCCGGGTTTCGGTAAAGTTTAATGTTAACTTTTTTATGTACATGGTGAAAGCATAAAGCCATGCAGCGATGCATCCACCACGGCACGGCTCACGGTGAGTGAGAATTAAGACGTCAACTCGTAAGAAAAGAAATTGCAGAAAAAAATATTCAAGGAAGGAGCAAGCTTGCTCTTTCGCAGACGGACGACGAGGGACCTCCTCCCGTTTCCCGCGAGATTTGACGAGAAGATTGGCCCCCTGGCGGCGTCTCCGAGAAACACCGTTGTCCGTCTGCTTCCGTCCTGGTTTGTGGCGGCGTTCGCCTCCCGCTACCTTTCATTGTTATTATTACGCGTTCGGTGTTGCCAGATGATGGTCTCGACCGCCCGCCGAAACCCGTAATTTCCGACGTGGAAAAGTAGGTGGACCTGGCTCTGAGCAGATAGCTGCCGGAGTTGTCTTTTTGATGTTGCCAGACCTTTGGCTTCAAACCACGACAAGGTTAAAGAGCACAAATAAGAACAAAAAGGCAGGTGTGTTGGTATTCGAACCGAATAAAAAACCCGAACCAGAGGTATGTTTTTTTTTTTTTCACATTTTGGCACTGTTATTGTATGCTTCGCACTCTTATAGAACCATTTATGCAGAAATAACCATAAAGTTATACAAGAACGTCGACATAACACGGTGGTTCCTAAACGTTGTGAGACGCTACGCCTCACGTTAAGAAAGATAGAAGTACCGTCCTAATAATGTTTTGGTTATTTTATTAGATATGAACAACTATGTATAAGCTAGCTGGACGTTTATGAGCATAAGTACAGACCCAAAACAAACAAATGGTCATTGAGGGTTTTTATTTTGTTTCCTACTGACAGTAAATAATGCTGTCTCACGGTTGCCCTTCCTTCACGTTAAGGACCCGTTCACACACCACTTGCAACTTCCCTAGACCGTGTGCCTTGAAACATCTCAAAATCTCATTCGACGAGGGAGTACACCGGCGCCATCTATCGGGAAGCCGTGGATCACTTGGCGGTCCCGTAGTATTTCTTTTTTCGCTCATCATTCTTTCCTTATTGACTTGAAAAATTAGAGACGTTTACAAACCTCTGCAATGCGAAATTAGAGCGCAGCTCTTGAGGAGGAGGGAGGGTACTGGGGGAAAGGTATGCCCCTCCTCCTCCATACAATCCCCTCTCCCCTTTCCTTCCTCCTCCGTCCTCCTCCTCCTCCCCTTATCCTCCCCCTCCTCAGTTTCCTCCTCCCCACCTTCCCCTGCTAGTCCTCCATACCCTCCCCTCCTCCCACAGTTTCCCCGCTAAATTTAGCTGGAAAACTGACGCCCCGTGACCTCAACAGCAATTCAATTTCCCTCTAAATTTAGCGGGGAAACTGAAATGGTGTTCAGGTCATATGACGTCAGTTTTACTGCAAAATTTAGCGGGGTTACGCCGACGGCGACGGCGATGCCGCTGTACGCGGGTGACGGTCGCCTAAGTGAGGCGCTCTAAAAACTTTTTGTCAATGTTATAAACGGAAATTTCTCATAGGTAGTACGCACGTTTTTTCCTCGCAGATACCGCAAATCCGTGGCTTTAGGGAAATGCAGTTCCAGGTTCACCGTATAGATGGCGCCAGCGTGCCGGTGCGTTCTCTCGTCCTGAGGGGTTTTAAGGGGTTTGGAGTCCCTCAGTCCTAAGGAGCCTCAAGTGTGTGAAATGGGCCTTCAAGTTCAATTCTGACGCTCTCACCACGTCAGCAGTTCATCTGGCAAAGATTACGCTTAAATAAAAGAAAGTACGATCCTCCATTTAAAGGTAAGTGTAATACTGACAACGTCACCACACCTGAGACGCCAATTCTTGCGGAACGCGGCGGGCCCACGATGTCCGAAGAACGCACCTGGCCTAATGGCTTCGCTTCCGTACCACTCTTCGAACAACTCACCACGAACCCCATGGCGCCGCCGCGTTGACGGATTGGAATTCCGCTTGTCAACACTAGCGTCACGCATCTGGCAAAAGACCAGGGCCTAGATGGAGCTGGAACGCCTCTAATGGAGGCCAGACTGTACAGAAACTTTTCTTTTTGCATTCGTATTTGTATTTTATTTATATATATATATATATATATTTGGTGCTCAGGGCTCAGCTGGGGACCACGTGCCAGTCTCACCAGAGCCGTGGGTTCGGTGTCCTCTTACCGCTCCCCCCCTTCGCGTGGCTGCGGCACCCCATGAGCATCGACATCTCCGGTTTCCGGTGTCTGGTGACCTCACTTCCCGTGAAGGAGCTGCCTGCCGCTAACTGCGCACTGCGGTAAGAGCAGAAGCTTGGAGTGGGTCCGGTGGCGGACTAGGGTGGTAATGTTCCGCAGTTCCGTGTGCGGACGTTAGCAACTTTGTGTGCTTGCTTGTCTGTTTATTTTGGGTTGCAGAGAATCCCTTTCCCTCCAACCCAAAATCAGGGATTCTTAGCTCAAATTTGTTTTTAGTTTTGGAGTCCTAGAGCAGTGCTGTATGGAACGGCGTTCCAAGGAACGACGTCCCTCAAATGCCTTCCTTTTATGAGGAATGGTGGAACGCCGCCGTTCCGACTTCCTTCGGTCGGAATGGAACACAGTACCTCGTAACGTTTTCGAGGGAACGGCAGAATGAGCGGCGTTTCCATTCTTCTTTCTAAACATATATCTAATTTCACCCAAATTTGATAGTGATTTAGGTTTTTCATTGTTGACTATTTCCATCTCCCACCTAAAGGGGTGGAGAAATTTTCGAAAGGAAGTGGAAAACAAAGAACTGGAACGAATACGATCATGGCGGATATTTTCACTCGCTTGGTTTATTTTATACATGAATTATTCAGCACAATATTTAATTATAATACGCAAACGTAACGTCAACGTACAAGTAAGTTTCATTCCTAAGAATTTAAAGGGAACGCGTTCCTTTCGATCCCTGGAGTTTGAATAACGGAAACTCGTTCTAAGATTGTGAAGGAACAAAAAACGTGCTTTAATTCGTTCTTGCCTTGTGAGGAACATCTACACCAGAGCTCTAGCGTGCACCACTGCCGTAGAGCCGCTTTAGTCGCTGACGGGTTTAGCATTCAAAAGGAATTCTTAACCCGTCACTAGAGTCGGTGACTGGTTATGAACTCCGGTGCGAGCTTTCTGCCAATAGCCCTTCGGCGCGATTACCAGCCAAAGCTCGGCGCAACATAACGAGCGCGTGCATGGAGGCAAAGCGTCCACTGATCTCTATTGTAGTAGGCTGGATCGCGGACCGCGGCCTCGGTAGCTGGGGCCGAGTGTCGCCACCGGGGGCCATTGATTGACACCAGCCAATGCATGGGACTCTATGGGAAGAACGAGAAAAGGTGCCGTTGTCCCCTGTTTGTAAGCTGTTGTCGCCACTGAAACTTTTTGGATGCTTCTCGATAAGCCCGTCAATTAGCTTGCGTACAAACATTAAAATTGGCAGCCCTCGCAGTTCTTATAAATAAATATTTTGTGGTCGAGAGTGACTCCGCTGTAGTGTAGCCCAAAGAGGCGAGAGTTACCTAGAGTTACCGCGGAGTCGGTGGCGGTTTCGTTGAGTTGGGTTTAGCAGACGACAAGCTCAAAGGCTTTGCTACGCGGAATTCGCTCACTCCCGGAAAGTCGCTGTCGAGATGGAACTTCTTTGTCATTCATCAACTTCTGGGCTTCCCCGAGGACGGTCTAATTGACGGCAGGTTCCTTTGTTTACTCCACTACGAGAGCAAGCTTGCGAGCTCAGCCGTACGTGCTCCGGTACGTTTGATTTTTTAAATCGGCGACCGGACGTTTGACAAATACCGATTCAATTCCAAACACTCGACATAAGGATCACAGCGCACCATAAAATACTCGCCTCCGAGCACAGCGTACATGCTTCAATATTCTTACTTTTGTGCGTTTTTCCCATAGACTTGCGTGTATTGCCTGGTGTCAAGCAATGGCCGCCGGTGGCGACACCGACGGGCTTCCGATCCGCGATCCAGCCTACTACAATAGAGATCAGTGGAAGCATCTACCAAATTCTTAACCTGTCACCGACTGTGAACTAACTACGGTTGAAGTGTCGACACCTCGTTTCATCGATTGTTTTGTGGGTGCCACCATTCGAATGCTTCAGTGCGGCAGAGCAGCCGCTGTTGGCGGCCGTCACGATTGGAAAAGGCGACTTCCCGATCTAAACTTAAATCAGGGGCAAGCAAGCTGAGACGCTGCCGTCTTATTCTGTGAGGACAGAATAAAACGACATCGTCTGAGCCTTAAAGAACAGTCCTTGCAAGGACTGTTTTTTAACGCTCTTCAGTGACGGAAAGGCGTCTCCTGAAATTTGAAACTAAACTTAGGGCAACTGGCAACAAGGGTTTCAAGTAACAACACGGTTGAACCTGAAGAGTGAATTCTTTAGTGGCATTAGAACCGCCGTTTTATTGTTTTACGTCCTATCCACCAGGGTGCGCCAGTCTTTGCCGCGTGTCTCGAGTAGGCTCGAGTGTATACCTCTTCTCTGCTTCATAGATTTGCCGCTGGATGGCGTCCCCTCGTTTTGAAGTCGCGAAATGCACCACACGAGACAGTGAGTAAAATGCGCCTTGGTCGACTGCCAGACAACGCGGCTGATGACAAAAACGAAGAAATTTGGTCGGGCTTTCTCGCCGCAAGGTTGGACGCGGACGTTGCGTCAGGGTTGGGCAAGGCAGTCGGACATCCGCTAGCTCCGGATGGCGACGGATGATTGCTTGCCGCGCGGGCCGTCTCGAAGTTGCGAAAATTCCGCATAAGATGGCGCCACCCGTCGAACAAGCATCGTTGCCCTGTGCGGGAGTTGCCGGAAGGACTGTGCTTGGAGAAAAGACAGGACCACTTCATTGACCGGGCGTTCCGATGATATGATCTTGTCAACCACCAACAGAGAGCCACCGCATTTCTCCTGAAGCGCTTGAGCCGCGTGACCGCGTCGGACGCCGGCCAAGTGCTTTTGTCACGACGGCAACCAGAGTTCTCTAAATATTCTTCCTCGGTGACCCAGTTATAATAAAAACTCCGCGTCGAACAAAATATAAAGAAACTTCGTGACTATTTTTGTGTTTCTGGGAACGTGCTTCCCTTATATTTCGTGAACAGGAAATTTAATTCGCCATTCACGATGGAAGTTGACGAACGCGTGCTTAAAGCCGGCGGAGGCTAGACCTCCAAAAAACAGATGCCTTGTACTTTGTTCTGTCCATAACGATATATATGCCCCCCCCCCCCCCCCCCTTCGCTTCGCCTGCCCCATATTTCCATTCATCTCAAAATAAAAAGAAAACGTGACTACAGGAGACTTTCGGTAAGTAAGGAAACTTGGCGCCTGCCACGAACAGCAGCTTTTACGGCGCGACAAGAATCTGACAAAGGCTAGCTGTCAGCACGCGCTTAACCGCAGAAGACACGGCCATGGCCGCCAGTGAAAAAAAAACTCCCTAAAGTGGCAATAATAACCCTCGCTTCTTTCTCAACGCGGTTCTGGCGTTTGTTGTTCTGTGCTTTGTTCGTTTTCTAGGCTTCATTTACTTATGCGAGTCTTCTACGCTGAAAACCCTTCTTGCATGCGTTGTCGCGAAGCTCCGAGACGCAGATCCGGGGCCCGAATTAGAGGCAATATATCACGTCCTCCGTGCTGCGTCGTGAAGCTTCCGAGAACTCACGCCGCGAGACGTATCGCTCGACACCCCCAGACGGAGAGCTCAAGCCCGTGACCGACCGTAGTGTGCCTCGATTGGAGAGTATTTCAAACCTGGTCGATCAGTGTCACGTGGTGCATGGACTTTGTCTGCCACGCGAACTGCGAGGAGGAGTTTAGAGCGCTGTTCGCCTGCAAGCATGTTGCGTCTCTCTGTCAGCTTTCCTCCTGACCCCCGCGACAACTCGACGCATGCGCGGTTGCGACTCACCTGCCCGGGAAGCGTCCGCCATTAAAGTGCAAACGCTCTCCGTGGTTTGAGTTGTCTCCTCCCTTACACCCGGGACCTCTCACCGACTAAAGGTGCCCTCTACGCCGCGCTCGTAGAAGAAAGCCGCTAAAAGAAATTCGCGTCGACACCCCGGCTCGCACCGAGTGTCTTGAGGGCAGATTGCAGTTCTTTAAATATGTCAGCAAACTAATCCTGCAGTCCTGTGTTTTTTGTTTTTTTGTTTTTGACGTTGTCTTTGTATAATGTTGTGATGAAGGCTTTAAAGACACATATTGTTCGCTCGTTTGTTGCAGAAACGCTTTTGCCGTTCACCGAGGGAGCTTAGGAGTAGCAGAATGTACTGTAGATGGAGTTGGAGTCGCTCCAAAGACAAAGAAAAAAGTTCGCGTAACTTCGGGTCAGGTGAGTGACCTGAACTGTTATGGGGTGAGCGGTGAGGTATAATGAAATGTTTCGAGTCGTGCGGGTTTTGTCTGTTAGACCGAGTGGGTCAAAGGGATCGATGGCTGTTTGAAGAAACCGCATGAATCGGTTTCTGAAAAAGCCCCTGAAAAGAAAAGAGTTTTGTTTTTAACAGTCTGGTTGGGACACGCGTGTCAAAAAATTAATTTCACGTGAAAAAAAAAAAAAAATTAGAGCAGCATTGACGGCTCGAGACGCAATTTAGTCGGTAGCTAGTCACCTCCTTTGCACTTGTTTTTTCTGTCGGCATTTCGGGCGCGTGGAGGAAGGGTGGGTGGGCTTCGCCTTCACGTTCAGGTGGAAAGACCGAATGACCATCTCGTTGAACGCTCCCATTCTCCTACTGCCGAGAGAACTGCCGGTTCCGATGGCGGCGGACGTCACGACCGCCAAAATTAGGCCGCAGCTTTGTTTTGCGGTGAGTTGGAGGGGAAGAAAAAGTCGATATTTTATAAATTCTTTATGTAGAAGTTAATAGACCGGGACGAAAACGGATGTCTGTTCGGAATTAAGTTAACATTGAAGGTTTACTGTAAAAGTTATTTGGCAAAAGTAAAAAAAAATCATTTCATGGTCCCTTTACGTTGAAACGAAGTATTGGCGGAGGACCCATAGCCAATTGCCAATCTCGCTGGGGGGGGTTAAAATTTTTGGGAGGAACTTCGTAAGGTGTACTTACTATAGAGAATTCGGGAGAGGGGGGGGGGGGGGTTGGATTTTGTTAAACTCAGCCTGGGAGTGCTTTGGGAAGTATTGCATTATCAGTACTGGCTGTAACGTGTTACTTTTTTGGGTAACGTAGAAACGTATACGTTAAATTTTCAAACAAGTAACGGGTAACATAGTTACGTTCCTCGCTATGACAGCGTCAAAAGGACGCCATCGTGGTGTTCGTCGTGTTTCTGTGTACGCGTTCTATCAACGCTGAACCAATGATACGCGAAAAAAGCTGGGTCCAGGGATGGTAAACCGAAATTTGTATTTAAGAAAAAAAAAAGAAAAACAATGCAGGAGATGTAGGCGGGACGCTACAATCCCTACAGCACTGCTCGTAAGGTGATACCTCAAATGGACGGCCGTATTTTTGGAAAAAGAGGTCGAGATGGAACCAGGCCGACGAGGCGCGTGACGTCAAGATATCTTGTTTCCTCCTCTCTTCGCTTCGCTCCCTCAAGGCCGCCAGGCAGATAAAACGCAAGGCCGTTCCCACTTCTTCTCGGAGGAACATGACGTCACCCAGGCAGCACACCAATGTTGGACCTACATTGGGCCAACAATGGCAAACGCTGGCTCCGGAGGTTGGTCCAACATTGGTATTCTGGCCGAGCGCAACTTCTTCCAATGTTGGCCCAGCCATTGGCACCAACGTTGGGCCATCGTTCAACCAATGTTCCAGTCATCATTGGCACCTTCGTTGGGCCATCGTTCAACCAACCTTCCAGCCGTCATTGGCGCCAACGTTGGGCCATCGTTCAACCAATGATCCAGCCATCATTGGCACCTTTTTTAGGCCATCGATAAACCAATATTTCAGCCATCGTTGGCATCCACACTATGTCATTGGCTATGCCAATTTTGGCTTTCACACTAATTCAATGGCTATGCCATCATTGGTATACAAGTTCAATCATTGTATAGGCCGTTATCGGCAGTCAAGCTGATTCATTGGCATGTCCCAGTGTTAATGCCATATCTTTAATGCTGGCTATGCAATGATGGCAATGTGTTTAAATCCTGGTTATTCCAACATTGGGTTTTAAGAACCCCTGGCCTGTTTCTTATTAGCAGCCCACTGCAAGAAAAACATTCTGGGCACAAATGGCAAAGTCCTCCTATGCTTTGTCAGTGCACTATTTTATCTGGCGAGCAAATGACTAACTCAAGATCAATTAATACTTTTTTCGGAACTTTTATTGAAAGGGGCTAGGGAGGAAGCTCAGCGGGGAGCCTATGCCTGGTCCTGGGGAAGGTCCTGGGGCGAGTCCTGGTGCTGGGGAGCCATTACGGCTTCCGAACGCCTCTTCCTGCAGCCTCCCCTCTCGCAAGACCCTGGCAGCCACTTCAGCACCATTTTTAAGCTGCCGATTCTTCAATTGTTAGCTTCGCACTGATGGCATCTACGAAAAGATCCAAAGGTCAAAGATCAACGCTTTCAAACCCACATTGGTCTTAGTAAAGCACACTCCTAAGCAGCACTTCAACAAATGTTAAGGTTTGAGTGTCCCCTAAAAAGTCCCTCCCTCACGACTTTTCAGTCCTTGCGGCGTAGCACCCGTGGTAGCCGATGATCAGGGGTCTACGACGTCAGGGCCGAGGTCCGGACGTAGTGACGAGGCAGTTGACAGATGGCCGAAGGCTTGAATCAGGCCCCGTATGCCGGTGGCAGCCTATGACCAGGTGTCCGCCAAGGTCTGGGCCGAAGGACGTAGCGACGAGGCAGTTGGGCGTCGGCCGAAGGCTTGAGTCAGGCCCAGAACGTCTGTGGCACGGAGTGGCAGCGGGTGTTCAACTGCGCCACGCATGCAGTCTTGTCTACCTCCGGAAGGTTGGCGCCCGGACTGCGTGAGAAGTGGGTTGTGGGTCGGGCCTCTTGACGTCTGGTCACGCCGACGGAGGTCCGGCCTGGTCGTGTCTGCACCGTCCTTTGTCAACCGCCCGAATCCCCTTTCGCGCTCCTCGCATGCCCCCACCTCTTCTTCTTCTTTCTCGTCCTCTTCGGCTGGTCGCGGGATCGCTCATCACACCAGACTAATACCCCTGCTACACGGGCACACTTAAAGGAGCTGTGCAACGATATTCAATTGGAATGTTTTTCTCTCCACACGAGCTTACTGGCACACCTGGGACTCAAGGACACTCACACGCAACGCCATTGGGCAAGAAACTCCTTTGTTGCGGTGTAATTTCAAGGACAAAAGCGATCATTTTCATTCAATCTCTCCTTTGCAAAATTTGATGACGTAACTCGGGGATCGCAGCACACCCAAGTGACGATATTTGAATGTGGTTCATAGATTGGACCCGAGCATTGCGTGGGCACTCGACTTGGGCTCGTGACAATTGCTAGCTCGAGAAGCATTCAGGTTGTGACCCGTGTCCAATCGCTGCATTGACGACAAGAGCCGAGCCATAACAATGTCTGGAACTCAGCGCGTGTCCTGCGCTTTGCCAACCCCAGCGCGTGGCTATGATCAACACTGGCGGCATATAATCGGCTCCAGATCACGTGGCCGCTTGCTCTGGCTGCGAGTTGAGGGGGTGAACGCTGCTCGTTTTTCTTTAATTTTGTTCTGGGACTTCTGTTGCGTGGGGTGAAAAACGAACGCGTGTTTTATAGGTCATTAACGTTAGGGATCCATTTTAAGCGGTATTTGCGCAAAGTACAAAAATTGTTGCATTGCTCCTTTAACCGCGGTTAACTCAGCTTTAACTGCGGTTACGTGGCAGCACAGATGCCGCACTATACCCTCGGACAGCTATTTCAAAAGAAGTGAAGAAAGCGCGTGCACTGCTTTGATAGGTGCTCAAGATGCTCAAGCGCACGTTCGCCCATAGCTCTGACTGCATCGCCGCAGAATGTTGTCGGCAAGTGTTGTGCGCTAATTGTGGTTTAGCGTAACTGCAGTTAGGTGTGCCCGTGTAACAAGGGTATTGGCGACGTGCGCGACCGAAAGCGTCGCTGTGGTCGGCCTTCCACGATTGGCCCAAAAGCTGACTATGACGTCGGAAAGGGTATACCATCGACGGAAATAAGAGGAATGAAAGAACTTTAATTTCGACGGTGTTGGCAGTGTTGCTTTGAGAGCGCAATGATTTCAGGCTTCCACTATGCTATTTACAAACACCATCGAACTTGTTGTTCGCAAGGTAATGACGTCACAAGGGGGAACCATAGGAGGGCGCCACCAAAACATCTCGCCGCTAATAAGCTAATCAATTGGGGAAATCGGTGGCCGTGTGGGCTAAAGCGCACACCCAGCTCGACGCGCGTGGAGCGAAAGCTCGCGCTGCAGAACCCAGGGATTTTGGGTTCGAGCCCCACCCCTGCCCGTTTCAATCTGGATGAGCATCGTACCGGCGTGCGGTCGTGTATCACTACTGCGTGGTGCACGTTAAAGACCCCAGGTTAGCGGTTGTACCGCACTGGCTAGATTGCTCATCTACAGTGGGTAACAATGTCGCCATGTTCTGGCAGACTAAACTCCTGCTGTATAAACAACTAACGACTAATTTGTTTGTTTAAGCCAATCAATTACCAACGTTGGTAGGCCACTGGCTAAGACAGGCAATTGGTGGCCAGCTTAAACCAATCGGTTGCCAACTTTGGTAACCCGTTGGCTCTATTACAGCTTATTTTTCTGAGGGCGTTGTCACTACCGTAGTCAGTACTGCAGTTGCCGTATTTTGTACGCACTTTGAAGTCATTTTTGGGCAAGCAGGCATAATGCTCAGCTTCTTCTGTTATATGTTGCGTGATAACCTTTCTTTGCAGATTGAAATGCGCATCAGCTTTATGTCACCTCCTACCTCAAACATAGGGTGTTCGAGATGTTAATTCAACGCAATTTTTTATTCGTGAAGACATGTAATTACTTAATCAGTCGCTGGATATTTGTTTAAGGTTTTATTTTTTTGCTAAAATTATTAGTGCTTTTTATTTATTTTTTAATTTTGTCCGGTTCAGTCTGAATTATAGGCCGCGTTTTGCGGCTCAGCAAAGCGGGTTGCCTTGAGATTTTCAAGATCACATACAGCTGACAATACACCCGTGTCCTAGGTTGGGGAGGCGGGTGGAAATTTCGGGGTTGAACCCTGCCTCCCCCCCCCCCCCCCCCCCCCCCCCCTCTTTGGAAAGGTTTCCCGGCTGCGTCGCTAAATGGGCATAAGAGAAGAGGAACTATGCTTTTTGCCGTATAATCATATACACAAATCGAAGGAAGCCTGCATTTTGTATTTCGTGTGGAATTTACTAAGCATAACTATCAGTTTCGGGAAGACGCGTGTTAGTTATAGTCGGTGACAGGTGGTAGAAGCTCCTCCCATCTCTTTCCATATTTGTAGATCGAAAGATCAGGAGGAGTCGACCTCCTCCCCAGCGTTTATTTTTAACCTGTCACCGAACACGGTTTTTTTTCTGCGTGGACGTTCAAACTTGCTACGGCTCGCAATGCATACAGCGTTCTAATTCAGTTGCTAACTTGCTCTGCGTGTGAAAACAGAAGAATCGTTCCCCCCGGAGGCATAGCTAGAGATTGTTCTCAGCGTGCGCGATCAGCACATTAACAGAACTAAGCCAATTATATATAACATTGGTAAGCCACTGGCTAAGACAGGCCAATGTTGCCCAGCCTAAGTCGATCGATTACCAATGTCGGTAATTGATTGGCTTAAGCTGACCAACATTGGCCTGTCTTAGCCAATCGATTACCAATGATGGCAACTCATTGGCTAACATAGACCAATGTTGGCCAGCCTAAGCCAATTGATTACCAATGTTCGTAACCAATTGGCTAAGACAGGCCAATGTTGGCCAACCTAAGCGAACCAATTGTCAACGTTGCTAAGCCGTTGGCTGAGGTTGGTCAATGTTGGCCAGTCTAAACCAATCGATTGCCAACGTTGGTAAGCCATTGGCTGAGGCAGGCCAATGTCGGCCAGCTAAGCCAATCGATTACCAACGTTGGTGAGCCGTTGGTCAAGTCAGGCCAACGTTGGCCAGTATATTCCAGTGTATCACCAATATTGGTTTTACGATGACCACATTGGCCCAATATTGGTTCATTCTTTGCCAATTAAATACCAATGTTGGCCCGACGTCGTGTGCTGTCTGGGCAACATTTCTGCCGAATGCGCCTCCTTTTTTGAAAAATACGGTCATTCGTTCGAGATATCACTGTATGAGTGATGTTTTGGTGTTTGTAGCATCCCGTTGCACGCTTTTGGCCGCGTGTTTTGGGGAATCCAGATTTCGGTTCAACATCCCTTTACACGGCTTGATTGGTCCCATTATGCTCGTAGCAACGGCAGCGTCTGGACTTAAGCTCAAGCGTAGCTTAAGCGCCAAGTTATTCATTATTGCACTCGTTCGACATAGCTTCAGAAGTTTGCCTGTCTTTGCCCTCCACAAAAAGTTCCACTTTAGAAAAACCACGACGCCCACGCCTTTTGTCCCTGAATAAAACAACGCTGTAGCGAAAAAAAAAAAAAAGCTGTTTCCGTCAATTTATAAGTAAAAAGTAACGCGAAAGAAATAATTTTTATCGGTAATGGTAACGGTAACGCGTTCCTTTTATTTTGAGGTAACGTAGGTCGGTAACGCATTTCTTTATTTTGCAAGAAACGAGTAGCTTCTTTCGCTACTTTTTTTTTTCGGCGACGCTTACAACACTGTGTCATAACAATAGTAATAATAGTTTATTTCCATGAAGCATGGTGGAGCCGGTACTCAGAGCAGGCTTTACCAGCCCTCGGCCTCGTACAATGGCATTGCAGCAATAATGTGCATGAAATTACAAGACAGTGATTAATCACCTAAGCAGACTGCATGCACAGACCTTGCAGACGAGAAATCCGAAGAACACGGAAGAGTGCACCTTATGTAGCATAAACGAATTTAGAGAATCAATTGAGTAGGCAGGGGTGAATCACTGGTACAGATAAAAAAAAACGCGAAAGCCTTGAAGGAGATAGTGTCAATGCAAATTTCTTTTTCTGGAAGGAAATTTGACAGTATTGGTATGAATATCGCAACGTTTGCGTACCATAGTTGGTAGAACAGTAGACAACCTTCCAATATTCCATGTGTCTTGTTAAGTGACTGTGCTGATTTGGTGTCCATGCCGCTAGGTTTGACAGCGATTTGTAATGTTTCATTTTTTTTCTAATTTTAGACAATCAATCTGTAATCATAAAGTCTATGAATTTTTAATAAGCTGAACTTCTTAAACAAACTGCCTGTATGGAAATCATAAGGCAGGTAGCATATTATTCTAATAATTTCTTGTGCAGTAAAAATAATTTTTACAGGTTCGCGAATGTGGTGTAACCCCAGACGAGGTTGCGGTAACTCAGATGGGAACAGAATAAAGAAATTTAAATGAATAGCTTCACATTGACTGGGAGTGTTTTACCGTTACGGAATGTCAGACCTATGACGGTTGATAATTTTGCAAGTGGTTCATGTGACTGTGTCACGACATATGTTCTGAAGATATGACTCCAAGACTTCAAATATTAACGATTTCAATCGGCGCAGACTCAAGCACGATGCATGACTCTACGCCACGTGAGATGTATAAACGCTACATATCTCTAATCACGTGACACTACATTCCCGCTAAGTTTAGCGGAAATTGCGGCGTCAGGGGACAGTGATTTCCCTCTGTCACGTGACGTAACAGCGTCACGTGGTGCTGCGATTCCACGGACCACCCGCAGCTCGAAATTCGCCGCGAAACCCGACCAATAACGGCTATTGCTGCAAAAAAAAGGCAAAAAAAAAGTGACTTCGAGAATCTCCCGCGGCAACGCGACACCTGACAGAAAGGATTAAGGGACCTCGGATAAAAAGAAACCAAAAAGAAAAAAAGAAAGATACACCGACAGAGATGAACAACAGAGACGAAGACGTATAGAAGAAAAGCCTCCCCGTCCGACAGGGAACGTGACAGGTGCGTGCGAGGGGATTAGGTTCACGAGCGCGTGCGCGATTTCGGCCAGAGCTCCTCGTCGTCATCGTTGGTCCTCATCGTTTTCCGGCAGCGCGAACAATGGACGCCCTCTTCCTTCGCCTAAATCTGACGGGCAGCAAGCCTTCCTCCCAGCCGCCGCATCGTCCTTGGCGGTGGCGTTCCCGCCTTCCCGTATAGTGCCCGGATTTCGGAGTGCTTCCAAGTGCTTGTCGGAGTCACGAGTTTCGTAGCCCGAGTTTTCAAAACGCTGCAGACTGGTACTTAACGCGTTACTGGTGCCTAGTTACTTTTGATGTAACGAAGTAACAACCCAGTTACTTTTGAAGATAAGGAACGTGTAACGCATTTTGGTTACTATTTAATGAAGTAGCGAGTGACGGAATTTAGTTACTTAAACACCGCTTCCAAGGAGGGAAAAAAAAAACACGCGACAGATTCAGTCGCGAGAAAATAACTTGTTACTTTAGGGCGAGGTAACCCGTTCTCTTTGAATCTTAATAACGAGTAAAGGCCCGTTCACACTCTTGCGACCGAGTACGACTGAGAGAGACAAGACCGGTTTTTAATCCTTTTACGACGTCTTACGACCAGCTCCGCAGCAGCGCGCCTGGTCCTAAGAAGTCTCAAAAGGCTTAAAAACCGGTCTTGTCTCTCTCAGTCGTACTCGGTTGCAAGAGTGTGAACGAGTCTTAACGTGGTTAGTTACTCGCGCGATCACTTTTTGAGTGAGCGACAAAAAGTAACGGCATTTATACTCGTATTTACCTCAAAAACGTAGTCAAAAAGAGGAAAAAAAGTAGTCCGGTTTTTCGCAGAATGTTATTAATTTCTCCCTTCATGCGCTTCATACGTCATGTAGGTGCATCTTAGATTAGATTTTTGTTCTTTTATAGAAATGTACACGTTTCAAACTACAGAGAGACCTTGTCTTCCTTCGACAACCAAATCTTGAAAGAACTACTTCGTACGGCGCACGAAGAATGCGCACAACTTTTGATGTCTGGTTGCGAGGAGGTGGTCGAGAGCGTTGATCGTCTGCAAGCGTGTCTCCGTCCGCCCTCCTCCTCGCCACGCGAGACCACT
The DNA here is from genome assembly GCF_016920785.2 of Ixodes scapularis. Lineage (NCBI taxonomy): Eukaryota > Metazoa > Arthropoda > Arachnida > Ixodida > Ixodidae > Ixodes > Ixodes scapularis. The sequence goes on along the minus strand of NW_024609879.1, from coordinate 126,367,886 downwards.
CCACGCATGCGCACTTGTGATCTATGGGCGCAAGAGGCGTCCGCCATTAAAATGCGAGCGCCCCCCCATGTGTCGAGTTGGGCGCTCTCCTCCATCTAACCTCTCTACCTTTCTCGGCGCGAAGGAGGCCCCATTCTGTCGGACGACGAACAAGTCGCGCGCCTCACTGCCTTCGCTCAATCCGCTTAGGTTCGGCTTCCGGGGCCTTCCCATGATTTCAAGAAGAAGCGCTCAATCTGTACTCCCTCTCCTCCTCCCCGAAAAAAAACAAGTTCTTGATGTAGAGCGGTACCGGAACAAAGTAGATCGCTTCAATTAAGGAGCAAGTGGAGAAGTTGATAGTTTCAATTAGTGGAGCAAAAAAAACACCATCGATAGCACTATCCATACTATTCATAGAGGAAGCCGAGTCTAACTATCGGGAGTGAAAAAACTATTGACAGTAATATCGATACTCGGCTATCGTTGAACCATTGACGTCCGAATGAACCGATATCGATTATATAATGTCGACCATCGTAAAACTATCGATAACACTATCGGTTGTATATTCTCGATCAGCGACTATCGTGAAACTATCGATAGCATACTACCAATAGTCGACTGTCGTAAAACTATCGGCAACCGAATATCGTAAAGCTATCAGCAGTATTTATTTTGTCAGGTGACGAGCGACTTCGGGACTCCGAAAAGAAGATGCGAATCTCTGAGAAGAACGCAACTGCAATTAGGGACTTCCGTATAATGATTGAGGAACGATCTAAGACCTATTGGGAAACTATCAGTAAACGGTAGAAATTCTTTCTAGAAGCTATTGACAGTCAACAATCGAAAAACTATTGATTGTATACTATCGAAAAGCTGCGAATAAAAGATATCGATAAGGATTTTTTCCCCTATAGAATGTCATATTTTCCCTGCTGTTCTTGGAGGACTTTTGGGGGGATTTGCATTTTGTTTTATGTATTCAGAATTCAACCAGGAAAATGAAAGTAGCCTTGTCTCACGTGGTAAGTAAACTACGACATCGAATCATGCGAGGTCATGAGTCATGATTTACCCAGACGAAATGGAAAGTGTGGCGCTCGTTTTGACCAAACAAGTTATGAACAAGAACGGAAACAATTATCATTTCCAAATTCTAAAGTTTTATTTTTATTCAAACAACGTTTTATTGCCAACAATATCATTACTTGGATCAAAGCAAGTTTTCCTTTCTATCTTTTATTTTTTTATTAAGTTAACCTTTGTGTCCCCAAACTTAATGTAGTTAAAGAATTGAAAAAAAAAAAAAAAACAGCGACGGTAACTAACCTTGTTTTCTTGGCGGTATAAGCCTTTTATCTGGTAACGTTCATCTTGAAGTATTTAAAACCAAATTTTTCCTAATTTATTGACTAAATTTGTTTTATATATATATATATACTTGACGACTTCTATTTTCTGAGGTTGTATTTTATGCCAAATGGCAAATAATTCACCAGCCACTGTTATCGAAGCCTGGCAGAACAGGACGAAACGAAAAGTGTCGCCACAACAGGGAGAACAAGCCTAATCGTTTTCCTTACAAAAAAAAAAAATAATGAAAAGAGTTTAAATTGAAAGTGTAATGTTACTCAATACGTTGAGTCTCCACTGAAACTTAATAGTTTTTTTCCTCCGATAAATTCCTATTGAACCGTCACAGGAAATCAACCACCCAGCTTAAATTAATTTTTTAGCAATTGCATTTCAAATAAATGTTTGGCAATAGTGTTCCAATTGAATTTCTGCAATTGGGTTTCAATAGAATTTTTCATACTTGGGTAGTAATTCAGTTACAAAAATTGCATTTCTATGATTTAATTACCTTTCAGTACTTTGTTATTGTAATTTATTACTTTCGGCTGAAATCAATCGTAATTCAATTACTTTCTAGAGACAGTACTTGCAAAATTTCAGGCACAAATTAATGCGATTACTTTTTCAAGACTTTGCGGCGCCGACGGAACCTCTCTGAAAGCGATCAGCTCTCGCACAGGCGGCCTAGTGCTCTGTGCTACACTCGCACGCATAGACACGCACACACACGCACAACAAAAATAACATCGCGTTGTTAGTTGTTTTGTTGCCTACACTGCGGGCTAAGAGACAATCCTTTTGGAGCTTGCCTCAACGAGCAGAAAACAATAACGTAAACATGCCAAAATATATATATAGAGAAAAAAAAATCGAGCTTCAGCTTTCAGTCGAGGTTATTGATTCTAATTGTCTATAAAGGTATTTTTCTTTTTTTGCCAGTTTTTTTACATCCGGCTCCCAGTATTGTCACATATTTGTATATTTGTATTATTTTCAGGGTTATTTCCTGTTGGCTTTACAATGGATATTATATATGTAAAAGTTTTGGAGACTGACCTCGCACCTGTGAATATTGTTACCATTGATTCGGGTGCCCTGATTTGGTTCTTGTATATTTCTGAGCCATTATAATTTCAACTAAATGTACATAATTTACAATAAAATAATGTTGGTATGTGAATGTGGCCGTATTAGCGCGTGTGAATTGTATTTTTATATTAACACCATCAAAAATATGCAGATAGGACTATCTGACGCATTTTTATTTGCCTGGCTAACACAAGTGTGTCTACCCAATTCCTTCTTTAGCAATCTGGCGTCTTCGATGAATTTATTATTATTTATTGAAAATAGAGGAACTTAGGACTTTATTGGCCCAAACTGTCAAGTTCTATCATTAATTTAGCGAAATTCATTTTTGGTCAAAACATACGCTGCCTCCGCAAGTTGCGCTGACTCTCCAAGTGTTGTGCGGGAAAGTAGATGCACGGGATTTTTTTAGAGTGTACAAGTACATACTCAGAGAATGTACTCCAAGTAAAGTACAAGTTTTCTAAGCCTACTTGAAGTAGCACTTTGAGTATGTGCTTAAAGCACTTCCCGACACTCGCGTAATGTTAACGAGCAAAGAAATCTTGGGTGTGACATATTCCAAGGTGAGCCCGCAGTCAGTCTGTCACTCTAAGCGAGAATTTACAGTACACGAAGATTCGCCCAGAAAGACGCCGAACACTTGGTTTCGGGACAAAAGAGCAAAATGAACGATGATGAATAGAGATGTTTGGCAGGCGCGAAATGTGCTCCGAGCTACTCAGAGATATTAGGCTTTTTTTCTTTTTTTTTTTTTGCTTTATTTTAGATGAATCTGTGGCTTTGTTTCTTACAATTTCCTTCGAGGTTCCATAGAGGTTCCGATCCAATCGCGTTAAGCTTGGGCGGCGCGTTCTTTGTGTATTTCTGCCTTTGGCATCCGTTAAAAATCTGCCTTCACAAATTATGTTTCCTACTACAAAATTCGTACCTACTGTTCACAAAAAAAATTATTTATAGTTATATGCATTTATACTTATAACTATTAGTTCTCTAGACGCAACAGTCGACGGGTTCGTGAAATAAAGAGTTGTTTTTTTTTTTTTTTTTGGTTCCACCTTCCATATGCCATAAGCTATAGATATTTACGTGTATTTGACAATATTGCCGTCCGCCATGTCAGGTGCCCTATGCAACAGAAAACACTGGTTTACTCAATGTTTTGTATAAAAAAAAAAGTAAAAAAGGAAATGCTAACTTGCAATAACGGCAATAACGTGCTGTTGAAAGACGAAAACACTAAACAATAAAATTAATCGGGTTTTTCCTTCTAAGTAGATTGAAGCCTAACAAATTTTGTTTGTTGGAGACTACAGTATTTTTGATACGTCCTTGCGAGTGTGAAAAATGCCTGTTCCTTTCGACCGAGGGTGGGCAAACGCGAGATTGCGCAGAAACGAGATTTTCCTGAGGTGAAGCATGTGCGCATGTGCAGATCCGACAGCAGCGCCACCGCAATGGCGAGACGCAAGAAAGTTGAGTTTGTCTAGCTGAAGAAACACGGGGTGTAGGGAGCCCCGTGTATCTCATTAACGCTCCGCGCAGCCAATCAGATTGCTGCATTAGTCGACAAAAGAACAGCCGTGAACGATTCACGCCTAAGCAAGAAGTGTGTTTATAATTAGCCGCGCCCTAGTTTTCTTAGGCTGTCGGTGACTATAAAACACGTTTACCTCTCAAGATATGAAAAAAAGCTTCTTTTTATTTATTTTTTATTATTATTTTTTTACGGAACTTGATCAGTTAGGTTTTCAGTTATACCAGTGCAAGTGTAAAAGCTGGATCACACATTTGCTCCTTAACGTGACCCACTACGTTGCAACCACTCGTTGACTATACTTACGGTAAGATAGCACAGTGGCGCCATCTGCGAGGTAGTCCTAGCCCATTTCCGGTCTGCGTATCGGACCAGACTGGACTGAACACAAGATGGAGAACACGCAACGTGGCCAAAAACAAAAACAGAAATAGAAAAAAAAAAGTTGGACAGATAACACTTTTTTTTTTTTTACGTTTTGTCCGGTTTTTGTGTTTTCGATCGGTATCGGTTGCGCCGCAACTTAATGGTACACTATTTTTGGTGATGAATGCACGCCCAGATGGCACAAAACACACACACAGACACACACAAACGCATATCTTCGATAGGAAGGATATCAGGGTACCCTCGAACAAGCCAGGACCTCAGATTTGGCCTCTTTATGATAGGCTTTGTTTCAATCTGGTCGCACCGCGTCGCCGCCATGGTCCTTTCTGCGAAACTACCTCGGGGCGATGCAACAAGCGCGCACATCACCCGTCGTCGACAGCCGCACTAGATTCCGATCGGTCGCCCGAACCTGCCTCGCTAGCTTTCCCGAGTCGCCAATCCAAGAATAACTCTTCTTCATCAAAGCACACGCACCCGTACAGATAGAACGACTTCGGGGTCGGGCTGTCTGGCCAGACCTGGCTCGACTCGGCTTGGCTCATTTTGACTCGTCTCGGCTCGCGTCGGTTGGCGAGGTGCTCGGGACGCCGGAACGAGAGATGATCGAGCCGAACGTCGTTTCAGCGTAGTTTGGCAAACGGCGAAAACGAGACGCTCAGCGAGCCAATCGGAGCGATTGAGCGGAGCACGTGACGGCTCCTCTTCAGGAGGAGTGTGCTCCGACAGCACGTTTGTCACGTGACCCTCTCCCACGCTCTCATTGGTGGCTTGCGGTGGCTGTTTGCTAGGTTGTCCAGGGGGAACCCGGCTTGGATCCGGTGGCATCTTCGGAGGATAGGGTATGTGCGGGAGGAGGCGTCTGCCCCGCTTCACCACACTTGTCTTGGCTTGTCTGAATGGCTTCAGCGTTAGCGGATTCCGGTCTCGTTTTATTTCGGGCCCGATTGCGCGGGAGGCCCCTGTCTACTTTCGGGTCGAGTGATTTCAGTTTCGGATGTGTCCCACTCTTAGGAAGTGTGCGCGTGGAGTAAGGAAAGACAACAGTTCGACCTCGTAGTCTTATTTATTTATTTCTCGACAAGCCTTGTTGTTTAAGAAGGCTTTTTAACGAGGCATAAACCAACTCACGTTTACAGACAAACCCGAGCGCCCGTAGCCGACGCCACCGGCGCCGCGCATGCGCAATGGAGCATGGACAAGAAGCTCGCCGTCGCCCATAAACAAACCATTGGAAACATTGTCTGCGCCGGTGTGGGTCCCCGTACTCTTTTTTTTTTTTTTTTCTAGTTAGAATTGTTGAGTCTACGTCTTCCTGGGCAATGTGTGACTACTTTAGCTGCCTCGGCGAAATGAAAGAGGCTCATTACACCGCCGCTGTCACCCAGATGGATCATACCAAATTGATATCGGAACGAAGTAACCATTTACAATTACACTAAGAGTTCTTTTTTTTTCGTCTGTCTGTATGTCTGTTTCAGTGCTGATTTTTGTTTTGATATGCCTCAATCCAACAATGTTTCAATGCCTCCCTATCCCCTTGTGTAATGCCCGTTAGGGTCCTCAAGGTACGGGCCTCAAGGCCTTTACGGGCCCTCAATTCGAAAATGATGATGATGATTAAAACCTCGCGTGGATACTGTGACATGCTGATTCGCATGGTTAGGTTCTGCTCGCTATTTTCAGTCATGACGTCGCTCGGGCTGCAAAAGCGTGATCCTAGCTGAGATGGTCGACGCCGATCCTTATCAGCATATCCTTGTATCTACTTTTTACACCGAGCCTATCTTACCCCAACCAAACTTCAGCCGCGGATCTCCTGATTCTTTAGATATGTAAATAAATCTGCTGTCGAGATAGCTGGGTATCCAGCGGTATCTTTGACCACGCAGTCCAAGTTCTTCTGAAGATTCTAGAATGGCCCTACGAGTGATGGAATTGAATGTTCTCTTGATATCTAAGAACAAAGCTGCACATGTGCGCCCCTTCAAATTAGATTGTTCCACTGAGGTTACGAGATCAATTACGCAGTCAAAAGAGCTTGGGGCCTCTCCGAAATCCGGAGATTATATTTTGGTAATACCCGTTTTGCTCTAGATACCATTTGATACGAAAGAGGAACATGTTCTCCATCAGCTTACCAACACAACTCGCAAGAGCTGTAGGGCGGCAAGACGATATATCAAGCAGTGACATGCCTGGTTTAGTAGAGGAACTACCCTACTCTTTTCCACGTCGGAGGTACAACACTGGTTTCCCACTAGATGTTGAAGAACGCTTCCACAACGAACGGGAAAAGGAATGACCCGTTCAGTATGCAAGAAATGGAAGCTGCGTGCACTTGGCTCTAAAAATGTGAAATCGTCACCCGGCCCTAATGGTGTGAGGTACTCTGACCTAATCCACTTGGGATCAGAGGTAAAGGCGCGGCTTCTGTCGTTTTTCAGTGGTTCCCTAAAACTTTCTACTGTCTAAGGCGTGTTTTGCCTGTCTTTCGTGTGATGTGTTTGCAGTGCGCCCGCGATCTAAAGGGATTCAACCATTCGTTTTAACAGTAACCTCTCGCGTGACCTTGGTTGGTTACGCGATTATTAAGACCAATCTCTGAGGTTTTATGTTCGTATAACGTAAGTGATCCTTTCCAAGAATCAAGTGTTTGAAGCATATGTTTAAAATTTGCACCATATAAAAAAGAGACTACGGAAAGTTGGCAGTTCACAGACGTTATCCGCGTATTCTATTTCATAGAACTTCTTGAAGTCTCGTAGTGTTGCCTCGTTTGTTTTGTATTTGTCGCGTAACATATGAAACTATGATTTATAGCCACAGCATATATATATTAAAAATAAACACAAAGTTCTTAGTTCTATCGTTATTTAAGCGGCACGCTAGAGATTAGCCTGACTTGTCCGAATTTCTTGGCAATCCTAGAGACCTAACTTACTGGGGCCCATGTAAGATTTTTGCTGAAAGGAGTTAACTGGGGACAGAAGACTTTTCTTTGTCTATAGCCAGCCAGAGAAACGAAAGGTCTGGCCTTTCTCTCGTTCGCCGCATAATTGCCGGTGTGCCAACAAAGCCAAAAATGTCGCGTCACAACAGAATGGCCACGGTCACAAAAAAAAAAAAATTACTCTCCTTCTAGGTATTTTCGGCAGGAAATGGTGAATAGAGGCTATACACAATGTAAAGAAAATGTATCAACTTTTCTGTGCATTTTCTATAGCTTTTTGCCCGCTTTATTTTGTAAACTGTCTATAGAAATTAGTTGTGTAGAGAGCAGATAAAGATTTTAACAACTTCTCTATTATCTTTCTAACACCAACAAGACAGTTTTGTTGTTTTTTTTTTTGCAAAAAAAAAGAGAAAGATTATATTCAGAATATTAATTTTAGGTTTGTCACGATACATCCATGGAAACACTTGCCGTGTGCACATGCACAGACGTCCCAATTACACACGTCATGGAGCACTCATGACACTAGTAACTCAGTAGTGTTGATTGCTTCACCGCTATTCGCCTTGAGATTGAACCGTGTCGCCACCGTGCGGCCGAAATTGGAAACGCGCGAAAGCGGGGATACCGCCGTGCGTCGTCTGCTACGGGCGCACGCTCAGAAGCATGAATCTCGACGACGCAAGCCCGTTTCAGGCTGAGCTTGACATTCCTTATTAAATATTTTATGTTCTTGTTGCCGTTTCTTCTTACTAAAGGTTGTGTTGTATCGTTTCTAATACGTACAAATTCAGCAAAGCGATTATTATTGTCGGAAGCTTCCATAATCTTAGTGTGTTGGTTTGTATACAATCGCTGGTCCCACGTATTTTTGTTATCTCGCACAAACCGTGACTTTCACAAATCACTGAATGTTGAGTGGGTCTGTGGTTTGATTAGAAAATTAACCCGACTGATTGCTATCCTTTAATAGACTAATCAATCAAGAAATTCGCATGTTGATTTTTTGCCGGTCATATTGCGTGAAAGACGTTAAAAATACACATTTTTTATGACAATGTAGTGATTGCGACCAGTAAAAAAATGGTTAACATTTTTTAACTGGTTTTACTATGTCATAAATGGCATATTGCATTCCCATTCTAAACTTCACGTTGTGAGTCCTACATAAATATGAACACGGGAAGCCTTTTCAAGTGAAGTATTTTTGAAGTTATTATTTAAACAGTATAATCACCCTCGGTGAAATGACAAGCACGGGGGCAGGGGGGGGGGGGTAGGTAAGTTAGAGACGGTCGTCTTGTGTTTCCAAGTGCTGGTGTTACATTGTCCGCGTCGAGTCCTTCCGGGTGCGGTAGTGACGACCTTGTGTTTCTGTTTGTATAACACTTTTTTTTATGTATGTATGGTTTGCGGTTCGGTGTATTGTCATTCCGGTGTATTGTTTGTAGTTCAGTGATCAACCGTTGTGGTGGTGGCAACGTTCGACGTCCGGGGGGGGTGTATATAAGGCGTAGAGGCAATAAAGATTTTAGCTGAGTTTGAGACGTTGTTTGTCCCTTTTTCTTTCTACTTCACGAGTTCCCGTTTTTCAAACCACAGTCTCAGGTTTTCAATCATCATGTATAACTTACACCAGCTCGCCTGCACTTTAACCGTTTTTTTCATTAAGCACGCTGAAGTGGTTTACAGTGCAAGCCTGTGTCACAAAAGAAATAAAGACGTAAAAATATTAAAGCAGGCATTTTTTACTCTTTGTTGACTTTGTCCAACACAAGACTCCAATTAACCGGCAAAAAAAAAAGTGCAATTAAAGCATTACTTGAATAATCTGAAAGTTAATCGATGAACTGCCCAGTCCCGATATATGTTAGGTGAGGGCGGAGGCTGATCGGAAAGTCTCATGAAGGTCGCTAGCCCTCATCAGTAAAAGAGTACCACTGCGGCCGATGCTGTATGTGTCCTGGTGCACGTCGTTTGCTGGGGTTGCAGAGTCTACTGTGTTTGAATACAAGATTATTTAGCCAGAAATTTATAGTATTAGCCTCTTGACATCCACGGCCCTCGCCAAGAAAATTGAAGCGGGTGAACCCACACTACCGAGAAAAGCGTTTAATAACAACACCATTGCTGCGTTACTCGGTTACACTCGTTTATTATAGTTACGGCAGATATATTAGAACAGCTTGTTTCACTTGATTCAGTTGTCCTGCCAACCGTGCAGTTTGTAGATCTTAACTAGAAGAGACACTCTCCTCATCACAACGCAGTAGATTTGTTCAGACTCCAAAAAAGCTTAGCCACAATATGGCACATTAAAGGGGCAGAGAACTCAATAGTATGGTAATTTCCAATACAGCGCTAACTTATCTTCATTCTAAATATTTATATTACTGCAAAAGCTAGAAGTTAAAAAAAAAAAGCTAAGAAAAAACATAAAAGCTGCGATTTCACAGCCCAGAGTACCAGTATTATAAGTTATCTGGATTCGAATTTTTTTTTTTTTTAATTCCTACGTTCATGAACCAATACATTCGTTTTAAAAGAAACTAATATTTAACATAAATATTCCAGTTCAGCAGGAGACAGGCATCAGTCGTAGTAATCCATGCTTTCCAACCTCTGCCTAGAGCAGACGACGCACCCACAGAAGCGATTATATAAATTTACGCCGCACACTGGCAACACGATTCGATCTTCACTGAAGCACCGAACAGTGCCGCATTCTTTTCCGCTAGAATTGTTTTCCCACCGATAGTATGCGACAAAATAAACGAAAGAATCTACGACGTCTCGCGCGCCAACGTGGAGAGCCTTTGGGGCGGCCGTTCTCCTATCCCCGCTTTGATGATGATGATAGCGCGACCGTAGCGCCACCTCTAGGTCGATCTCGAGGCCAATATAAAGATCAGGGGTGGCCAAGCTGCGGCTTGCGAGCCGCATGCGGCTCTTCGCGTGGTAAAGTGCGGCTCGCGGCTCCCTCCCCCCCCCCCCCCCCCCCCATACAAAAATGTCCTATGGTCGGCTATAGAAAATTCTTTGTATGGTCGGCTTTAGCAATTTGGCCCAATTAGCTAAAGAATTTTTTATGGCTGTCTTTAGCATTTTTTATGGTCGCCTTTATGGGCCTTTTTAGCTTTGTCTATGGCCCTATCGTTGTCCAGCCATAGCGCTCTTTAGCTTGTTTAATGGTTGGCTAAAGACTTCTCTATGGCTTAGCCTATGGCTCTCTTTAGCCAACAAACTAAAAAAAATAAAGATTTACTGTGAATTTTGTGAACGCTACATGGTAGACATTTTGTTTTGTGAACGCTACTCTCTGAACACACAGAATATACAGAACACTAGCAGAACACTAGCAGAACACGACAGCAACACCGCAACGACGCCGGAGTGAACATATGTAATGTTCGCATTAGCTGTATATATGGCAGTCTAATTCTTGAATCCGACTTTGCCGGTGACCCATCATTTGTCGCAAAAACACGGAGAGGCGGAGCAAATATTACTCGTACTTAATACATTATTTGAATTGTCTCTTGGAATAGCCCCCATCTCTTAATTCAACACCCTGAAAAAAGCAAATGTAGATCATTAGGCTAATTAACTAAAATTTATTAATTATCTTTTTAATAGGTTTGATGAATCACGTTGACAATGCAGTGATGACATGCAGTACACTAGTGCTGAAGATTGCAATCAAGCTATTGCTTGATTGCAGTGTTTGGCGCCAGTGTAATTTATTTTCACTTTTGGGGGGTAATAATTAATTTTAATTGTTGCACAACTATTTTAATGAATTTTTCAGACAAACAATGCTACTGGTTTTCACAACTCTTTGCAACAGCAGCGAACATGGTTTGTCACCGGCATTACAGAAATTTAGTATTGATTTAATTTTCTAACTTGGAGTATTTTTACTAAAAAAGTAAGCGTCGGTAGTAAATTTCTATAGGCGTGGGAAGAAAAATTATTGGTTCTTAGTCTTTAGACTCAGGGCCATAAATTTTTCTATAGGCGGGTAAAGACAATTTATTGGTTTCCAGTCCTTAAACTCGGGGCCAAAGAATTTTCTATAGGCGGTTCCGAAACATGTATTGGTTTGCTGTCTTTAGGCATGGAACCATATAATTTTCTATAAGCGTCTAAAGAAATTTTATTGGTTCCCAGTCTTTAGATTCAGGGCATTGAAATTTTCTATAGACGGTTAAAGACGATTTATTGGTTCCCAGTCTTTAGACTCTTAGCCATAGAATTTCCTATAGGCGGGTAAAGAAAATGTATTGGTTCCCAGTCTTCAGACACAGGGCCATAGATTTTTCTATAGCTGGCTGTAGCTGTCTTTATGGATTTCTATGGCCGACCATAGAGGACCATAGGGGGTGATAGCCTGCCATATAATTTTCCATAGACGACCATAGACCATTTTTGTATGGGCCCCCCCCCCCTCCACCGCCTCCCTCCCGGTCACACGAGCACTTTCCCAAAAAGAGAAACGGAACGCGTTTTAAATCGAGAGACAGGTTGCGGTTTGGTAGTCTTCTGCTACTGCTAGCTTACGTACACTTGGATCGCTTTTGGCTCAGATATATTAAAAGTAGTTCGAGTTTCGTTTATTGCCTAGAACAAAATACCCCCCCCCCCCCCTCATATAGTTCCCACCCCTGATACCCCTGATATAAATGTTTGCCCACCCCTGATATAGATGTTTGCGAGCAGCCGCGTTTCGAACGCTAGTCTGGCCACCTTGGAAGAAAGACACTTTGTTTGGGCGCCAGTCTAGAAACCGTGGGCACGTCTCAGCAATGCGTGGCTGTGAGACGACCTTCCCAAACCAGTAGCAAGGTGGCGGCACCCAGATGCCGCGCTTACAAACGTCTATACTCTAGCACTGGAAAGACATTCACTTGAACGAGGACCATCCCATAAGATAAAAAAAAAAGTATGTTGCTTTTATTTTTCTGTCAGAATTCACACGAATTTTGGTTTATAAGGGTTGGTGAATTGCATCTTCTACTATAAAGCATTGCAAGATGCGATAATTATTTGACACTGTCGAAAGAAGCAACCTCCGCAAGGGGGCTTCAACTGGGTGTGACGTCGCTAGTCTAGTTCTAGTCTATAGAAATTCTATAGATATACGGTGACAGAAACTCTATTGAAAAGTGGTGATAAACATTCTATAGGATTTCTATCGTCCATACTCTATAAATTTCGGTTAAAAGGAGGTCTATAGAAAGTCTATTTAAAAATTGTCTATACGACGTGACTGGATAAAAAGTTGAAAGAGTCGTTATAATATGAATAGGGTTTTTATAGACTGCCTGAGCTAGTTTTGTAAGGGGTAGGCCTAAATATGTTACTTGTTTTGCGATTACGGATCCAAACACCCACACTCTGGCTTAACCCTTACAAAAATGAACAATGAGTTTCAATTGAGCTTCTAATGTGTTTTTATAGTCAAATGAAACTCGTAAGAAACTCATCATTAAATGAGTTTTATCATTACCCACTCCATATCTATTCTTTTGAATTTACTCATTACAAATTCAAGTGAGGTTTATCGTTACCCAATCAATATTAATTCTTTCGAGTTTACTCATTACAAATTCAAGTGAGGTTTATCGTTACCCAATCAATAGCAATTCTTTTGAGTTTACTCATTACACATTGAAATGAGTGTTATAAAAAAAATCAATAAATCTACTCCCCTGCATTGCACCCGAAACAAATAGCGCGTCGGTGCTAGTTCTGATATACAGATTTATTTCCTGTGCTTAAAATAATAACTGTATTCACTCTCTTTTACTCCTAAAGGCTTATTCACACGATGTACCTCTTCAACGCGCCACAGTTTAGCGAAACCAAGATTTCGCGAAATCGGCCTGTTCACACGTGGAGTTTGACGCGCGAAACCTGTGACGTATTGACTCACGAGAATTCCGCCGAACCTTGTCATCTGCACCGGGAATACCAAGCGTTTCGCATCAAAATGATATGAAGTACGCACAGTGTGAAGGGACAGCCTGTTTTATTAGTGCCACTCAATGAATTTCGTCAGATTCGGCTCACTGGGTTTACTAGTCCTGCCAACCCCGGGAAAAACCGCGAGATGATCTCGAAGCATTTTAGACATTTTTACGCCACTAATAAAAAACGTTATCCCCAGTCATCATGTTTATATACGGTGCTTGCACCCGCCGCGACTGTTGACGAATCTGCACCGCGCCCCCAAATCCGTACTGTAGGCGCCGTTCACACACCTGCAACCGAGTAGGACCAAGACTCGTCGCCCGTACGCACCGCTTCTTCGCTTGTCGCATAGGGGGGCTTGTCGCTCGCCATGTTTGTTTGTTTTCTTTCGGCAAAGCTCGGATACGGGATCGGCCAAAAATCAAACTCCTCCAAAAGCTCGCTCCTCCTCGAAGGTCAGACGTCATAGCGAAGTCGAGCGGCCATTGGCAGCGTCCGCGTTTCTCCTTCGGGTGATTGACGGGCGTCGGTGAGGTTTCAGCGAAAAATTGCTGCAGAAGTGAGAAACACGCGCCACTTTTTCGGTCGAGTTCAGACGGGGAATCTGTTTCCCGAAACCTAGTTTTGCGCCACAAGATTCGCCAACACGATGCATCATGTGAACAGACCTATTTACAGCGCCCCCCTACCGCGATTTGGTCAGTTTCGGTTTCAGTATTGTAACTTTTACTGGTTTCGGTTTCATATTTTAACGATCGCGTCTTCGACGCCCCATCGGTAGCGACACCAGTTCTTTGTTTTTTTCTTTTTCCGCCATGGTTTCGCGTTTCGTCAGTTTTGCGACCGTTGTGTGTGTCGCGGGATGGAAATGGCCTTTAGACATGGAAATGTGCTAATTTAATCAAGTTTATCTATCTGTGAAGTTTCTCTTGTGATGATTATGTTCAAGAAGAGCGCGGAAGACCGACGACGCGACAGAACGAGCAACTCAACGCAGTTGGTAAGCATACTTCTTTGTTTGCATTGTACGCGTTGAACGAGAAGTGAACATTATGGAGTTTTAGAGTAATCTCGTGGCTACTGTGCATGCGGAGACCCAAAACAAGCTTCGGACTCGAGCTTTGGGGCCCGTTATTTCTCGATAATGGCGTGGGTACTTCAAAAGGCGGCGCCCACGACATCTCCGTTGATCGCGTCTTCGACGCCGTCGCCCGCTCGGGAACTGCGTGAGTCGCGCTCGGCGCCCGCGGTCGGTATGGTCGAAGCGTTTTCAAAACGCCACGGATCGCTGGATTCACAGCTCAGAGCTATCGAGGCGCAAAGCTATCGAGGCGCGTGTACTTATGATCGTGGCAGACATCTAAGCATGCCTGGGTAGTGGATCGTCTGGGCTTCGTAAGTACAACCAGAGTCCTTCAATGCTCTGGTACAACAGAGCAGCTTGGCAGTGACAAAAACAAAACATGCGGCATTGAGTATAAAACAACTATAAAAATGTTACTCTGGACAAAAAGCTTGTTTAATTTTCAAGATTAAACGTTCTAAATTCCAAATAAAAGCTGTCGCGACATCTTGGTGGCGTTTTAAGCGCGAGATGCTTGCGTTTTGGGGGGTCCCCGGCAGAGAAACGCTATTCTAAAACTCTTCACCGCAATCCTCGCCATTTTACCGTCCGTAACGCGCGGTAAAGTAGCGCCCGATATTCTAGAACTCCTTATTTTCTCCGCACACGTTTTCTCGTTAAGCTAGAATTTTTTTCTTTTTCTTTTCATTTTTTATCTAGTTGGGTTTGCTTTATTTGTCCTAATGTTTGGTTCTATGTGTAGCGTAATGAAAAGTTGCCACTCATTCTGTGTATGGTCCAAGAAATTGTAGCTTATGTCAACAGAGCATGTATTGAATTCCTAATGCTACTTTCACTCCGTTGCTTTAGAAAATGACTTATTAGTTTAGCAGTGTACTGATGTCATTCAACTATATATTGATTACATTGATAATACTTCATTACATTTCAGAAGTTAGACTTCCTTGGAATTCGCTTCATGCAGAGCCAATATTCCTTTTCAGTCAAAATGGTTGGAGAGTATATCCATCTTTTGTTTTGAAGTTATGGAAGTGGACTGGATTGTACTGTTAGGACAAACTTCGGTCCCCTGGCTTTCTAGAATTGAACTGGGTTTACATTTGTCGGTTAGATTGATAAAGCAGTTGTTCCTTTTGCCTTTTGCCTGAGCGCCAAAGGCTTATGCCTTTGGCGCTCAGGTAAACATGTGCGAGAATCGCAATTGACCCTCCCCCAAACCACCCTTAAAAAGAACAAAATGACAAAAAAGACAAAATCTGTGACAGCGGTGTTCGAGAGAAACTGCAGACGTTTATTACCCTGCCTGAAACTTTGCAAACATTTCAGTGTGGTTGCAGCTGTGAGGGTGAGGTGGATCCAATATGAAAACTGAACCCTGAAGCGACGCCTTCAGGATGCCGAAAATAATTATGGTAAGTTAGAAATTATCCCACTAGTATACTTCCTAAATATTGGGGCCGGGTGTCGATTAAAAAATTTTGACCCAGTTAATTTGTCACAAATTTTCAGGCATAATATCTTGAAAAGAATGAAACTGCAGATGTTCCAAACTGGCTGAGGTAAAGCAGCCTTGCAGTGCACCAAGGTTTACACTGAACATACTTTTGTGTATTGTCCACGAGGTGTAGCTCGTGCATTGAAGTTTTATGAGTTAGTTTCTTCAATGTTTGAACTTTCAGCGTGCCAGCTGGGTAGTGTGTAATTGTTTTTTTTTTTGTTTTTTTTTTTTTTTTTATATCGCAAGCAATATCTTAATCCTGGCGGCAGGAAGATTCGACTAGCAGTTGACATGGTTGGACAATGGTGTGCATGCTTGCTTTCTCTGAAGCGGCCTATGAAGCGAAATGACAGCATGTGCGGATTGTCCATGCATTTAATTTTTTGTTTGTTGTTTGTTTCAGACTACATGTGCTCCCAGTACAAGGGGGTGGCCCTCCAGGCTCTGACGACCAGCATGTCGTCTCTGCTCTGCTGTCGAGGGAAATTTAAAGGGTAAATATTGCAGCTGCAGTTTTTTCTATTCTTTCCCTGCTACACTTCCTGCAAATTTCTGTGCATACTTGGTCTTTTTGTTTTCATGGTACTGTAAACTTTTGTTATAGTCCGTTGCAAATATAGAATAACACAAGCCCCTCCCACAATTCCCTTTGCTCGCCATGATTGGCGGTGTCCTCTTGGCTTTCCTCCTCTCTAGTGTGTGCTTATTAAAAAGAGTGAAGGGCTTTGTGGGAGGGGCTTTGCTATTCTAGAGTGGCAACAGAGTATAGCATGACCTCAGTTAATTTAATCATTTCGAAGAGTCCTAGCGGGCACCCATGCATTTTTATGGGAAGGACTCGGTGTCATATTTTGAACCGAGAAAATGACCCTACAAATGGGAAAGCACGGGCCTTCTGCTGCAAAATTAACCGAACCAAACTTTGTTTTCAAGATCAGACCGGAAAAAGTCGACTCCTGTCTTATAAACGGCGAGTAACAGAAGTCCTGTGCTAGTCTCACCACGTTAGGAAGCTAATGCTATGACCCCCATATTGATTTCTTTAATGCTTGTTATGGCTGTTTTCACATCTGGTATTTTCACTGTTCTTTGACCAAAAGTGAGGGGCAGGTCACCATAGGTTTTCAGAAGAAAGCGGTCGCATATGCAGAAATTTCTAGGAAGTTCGTAGCGCAGTGGCGCTTCATCGCAACCGAGGAAAAACTATGGTATTGTTGGTGCAAAACATTAAGCCTCACGACTAGCAGCAACTTAATCGTGGATATACTGCACCATACGGCGTTTATTTGAGCTCTACTCCACACAAAATATTAGAGGGGCACTTAGGTATCCCTTTGTGGATTGAAAGCGAAAGCATTGCCATTCCTAACGACACTTCCTTCTTTTTCCCCTCTATTGTTAGGAATGGCAATGCTTTCGCATTCAATCCACGTAGGGATACCTAAGTGCCCCTCTAATATTTGTTTTACATTACATCATGCGGCGTCACACATCATGGTACGTCATGTCGTCACGTGGAGTGTGATGTCATCGAACCGAGGACATATTTTTATGACCATCTTTCGGGCACATCAACGCCGATGCCGTCAAACATGATGAAAAAACAGCCTCGGATAAACAGGGACGAAGAGCGGGTAAAGACATGCCGTCTTTTGCTGTAATGGGACAAGCTTCTTTTTGAGGGGAGAGTAATGTCGCATTCCGAAGCGGCTGAGATAGCAGAGCAGCTGGCATGCCCGGCTCTCACACAGCAGCACTGGGTTCAAATCCCAGCCGTGGAAGCACATTTTATTCTTTCTTTTATTCCTCTGTTAACGTTTGGTACAACTCGGATTTTCCGCTCCGTGGACATATAATGCTTTCGCATTAAAAAGGCACATCCAGTCAGGAATGTGCCTTTTTGGTGCGGTAGAGTCGCACAGCTGCTCACCACTTTGAAAATCACTACTGAAGTATGAGAGGGCGCTAGTGATCACCAAATCAGGTTCACGCCATTCATAGGTGAAGGATCCTTTTGGGTGCACTGAAGATTTGTGTGGCATTTTCTTTCGTTGATTCATTGGCGCATCTCGCCGTTGATCGCAGTCCTGCACCTCGTTAGCTCTAACGCGCTGGATGGACAGCTCGGCAGACTCGTCGGCTGAATCCTCCGTGTGTAGTTTAGCATTGTCCTTAGGCTGCTTCAAGTAGGGATGCATGTGAACAGTGCGCAAAACACGTGCCTCTTGCCCACGCTTCTATATTCATTGCTGGTCGCGGCGAAATAGCCAAGTGATGTGCGGCCATGTTTGCCCTAAAAAGTTTGTGAGACACTTTGGATAATGTCGTAATTATCCATTGTAAGTCACACAAAAGTTGCGACAATCTTGTTTTGTTAATAAGGATTTCTTCTCGGGTTTTGTCATACGCAAGTTTTTATCGTAAGTTTGCTCTTTGAATTCGGCCTCTGATGTCTCGATCCTCCCAATAATTCAAACTTAGTGTGGCGGATCCAGACCTCCGTTTTGGTGTGGGCGGAAAATTTTTAAGGATACTATTCTCCCATTCTTTCTTGTGCAAGGGGGGTCCACTCATATCAAATTGCCCTCCGAGAAGGGGGGAGCGAGGGAGGTCAACTTCGTATGGGGGGGGGGGGGGGGGGGGCTCTCCCCTTTGGATCCGCCACTGTTGTGAAAGCTGCAGTTGACACTCACCCATTTGGAGCATGGCTTTATGATCCGCGTAGAACCCTATTACCCTTTCCTTCGTGTCCGTTGTGATTAAAAATACTTCTTCAAGATAGTAAACAAACACAAAAAAGTAAATAAAAATACACAGGGACAACAATTGTGGGCATAAAACACTGGCGCCAGTGTTTACCACCACTTATTGTCCATGTGTTTTTTGCGGCGCTTGTCTACGATCATGGATCAATTGGCTCGAATTGCCATATTAATTCTGCGAGATGCTTATAAGTCTTAGCTTCTCTATGTTCGAATCTGGTAAACTTCATAAGCGGCAACATCTGCTGGCTTATCTTTGGTAGACCTTTTCAAAAGCCGAAATAAAAAAGAGTGCAATGCGGCGGCAAAACAGTGAGCGATTGATTCTCGCAGACTCGGGGGCAAAATATACTTTTGCATTATGGTGCCTCTGACAGTGTTATTAGTGCCACTCATTAAACTATCAAGGTAGCGTGTAAATTAAGTGCCTGGGTGAGCAAAAATGTAGGAATTTTGAATGTGACTTTCTGCATTTAAGGCTGGTTCACACATACAGTGCAGCGCTAACTCAGTCCTGTTAAGGCAACGAGTCACTGCTACTTCCATGGCCTGTATCGTGTGTTCTGAGGGTCCTCCTTTCATCAAGGACTGATGTCCCGGTTTGTAATACTGATTCAGCGCTGAGGTAGTGCTGCGCTGTGATCAGGATACCTTGCGCGGACATTGAAGTTTAGATAAGCAGATCAAGGTGTAACTGTGCATCTTTTTTCTTTATAGGTTACCAGTACAAGGTCTCCCATGGACATGAAGGCAGTACAAGGTCTCCCATGGACACGAAGGCAGTACAAGGTCTCCCATGGACACGAAGGCAGTACAAGGTCTCCCATGGACACGAAGGCAGTACAAGGTCTCCCATGGACACGAACGCAGTACAAGGTCCCCCATGAACACGAAGGCAGTGTACCGTATACTCGAATTTTGCATTTTTAATAAACCAGTTATTACTCCTTCCCACGGTTTTATGCAGGCATTTTCCGAACCTTGCATGCGTATATAGGCATATATATAAGTAAAACACTTGCACTCACTTTCCCCTTCCCTCAAAACAACGGTTAGATCCGGACCACATGTTATGCAACCTATTGCCGTCTTCCCCCTTAGAGCCGTCTATCTAGAAACCCATGCTAGGAGTATAATTTCTAATACATTTCATTTGAAAGTCTAGATACACTGCTTTGAGTCTCTGTTGAAAATCAAATGTTATTTTCTACAGCGTTGCAATTCAGGTTTTGATGGGCCATCTCATTTGGTATATTCCGACTCGTCGGAATATACCTAATGAGATGGCACGTCAAAACCTCAAGTACAACGTGGTAGAAAAAAACATTTGATTTTCAACAGAGACTCAAAGCAGTGTATCTAGACTTTCAAATGAGATCTATTAGAAATTCTTATGAGGTGGCACGGCAAAACCGTAATTGAAACGCGGTGGCCAATAGTTTTCGTAAACTCCTTAGAGACTCGTTACAAAAAATCAAATATTTTTCAACACAGACTCGAAACGGTGTCAATAGACTTTCAAATTATATTCATATGAAATACATTGGAAACTTTATGCGGTAGCTTTGTCGAAACATCAATTGGAACGCGGTGGCCAATAGTTTTCGTAGACTCCTTACGGACTCGTTACAAAACTCGTTTGCATTTCTATTGAGACTCGAAAAGATGTAATGAGTAGACTCCATAAACTGTCAAATGAAATTCATTAAAAATTTTTGTAAGGGAAGTATAATAAGTTTGGTTATGCCTTGGTTTCTTCGGGTATTCGTGGCCTTCAACTCCTTGTACAGAACCAGATTTTGACCCAAAACAACCGTGCTATTCGGGACGCTCGCTCACGACCACTGCATCCCGATTATTGTCAGTTTTTTTTCGATATATTCTTTTTTTTTTATCTCTCTTTGCTTCTCCTTTTTGGCGCCCATTACCTCAACCGCTGCTTGTGTGTGTATTTTGGCCACGTCTCCTTTCATTCGAAGAACTAACCAAAAAGAAAGGGAGGTATAAGAAGACACCGGCCAGGTCCCACCGACTCGGATCCACAACCTAATCACCTGCTCCGGGCACATCACCGTCTTACGCTTTGTTTACTTCGAGCCCCGTACGGAGTTCCCAACTTCGGTCGTCGATAAGAGCGCCGAGGAAGGCTGTCCAGGTCGACGGTACAGCACTGGCTCGTTTATCCCAGCACATTCCGTGATCAGAAGCAGACTTGCATCTAACGCGTTACAAGTAACGCGATACTTGTACCTAGATTTTTTTTTTTTTTTGGTAACGAAGTAACGACATAGGTTTTTTTTTTAAGAGAAAGAACGAATACCGCAATTTCGTTACTTTTTGATGAAGTAACGACCAACGGAGTTTAGTTATTTCTGAAAAGGAACGTGAACAACAGAAGCAGACAACTTATTGTTTTTACACCAGCTCGCACCAGTGACTTGCACGACGAGAAAACGCTAGATGGACTACAAACAGATGTGCACAAAGTATTTTAGTATGTCTGCGGTTATCCCAGAGTATAAGCGCGTTGAAAAGCGGGAAATAATTAACGATGACAAATATGGAAGGAGGTCACTGCTTCTTAAAAACGGTACATTCGGAGCAACGAGAAGATATTGCGTTACTTCGAAGCCGAGGCAACGCCTTCCTTTTGAATCAGAGTAATCAGTGACACTCTTGGTTACTTTTTTTTTAAGTATGTAAAGAGTATCCGTATTTAGTTACTTTTATTTCTGTAACGTGCGCATGTATAATCTGAAGGTTGGTTTCGGTTTCTTTTCTCAAACTTTTCGCGTCCTCCACGCGGCATCCTTCTCCCGACAGTCTGAGCACACTTCTCCCGTACTTTATGTTCCGCCTCTCATTGATATAGGCATGATTTATCTTTTGAATGATGTATAAGCGGTGTAAGCGCGACTGTAGGGTTCGTATCAAAATTATTTCAAAGGCTTAATCCCCACGAACCTCGGAAAATGAAGCGAGACATTTAACTTCTTCCTCCCCCCCTTCTCGTTTTGCGAGCATCCTTCCGGACCCCGCTTTCCTGCCCTTTTTAAGTCCCCCTTTCCCACGCAATTATTTTATTCCCTTCGTTGGCTCACACACACACACACACACGCGTACTTCCGCTTTCTCTGCCTCCTATCTCGCGAGACTATACCGGGACAGTGTTACCAGACTTCTTCACGGATCACGTTGAAGACAACGGGTCTATACGCATCGCTCTGCAAGACCCTTCTTCCCTTCTCGGTTCATTTCCGACCTGGCTGTTCGACTGCACTTTTTGTTTCCCCATCAATCGGACCGATGGCTAACACCAGCCATCCCTCCGGACCGATCCAGAGCCTCTGCAGTGTCACCTGACCAGGCTACATCATGGCCCCTGCTCAAGGTCAGGCGACGCTTCCTGTTCTGGATTGGCTACGGCTCATCCGTAGTGTTTACAGTGGTCCAGCTCGAGCTCGAACTATTCCATAGCAGTCTGGTATACTCCGATCACCCCTAAGCTAACAGTGCATCGCGCTCTCCGTGCGAACCAACCGCGCCCCTTATGTCCCTTGACCTCGCTCCCTGAGCGTGGGCATAAGCAGGGAGCGTGACCACGTGGTGTGGCATACACGTGTGAGTGGTCTAGCGAGCGCGTAGCTTTTCCCGCACTGTCAGCTTAGAAACACGAGGAGTATGAAAGCAGCTTCGG
The DNA here is from genome assembly GCF_016920785.2 of Ixodes scapularis. Taxonomy (NCBI): domain Eukaryota; kingdom Metazoa; phylum Arthropoda; class Arachnida; order Ixodida; family Ixodidae; genus Ixodes; species Ixodes scapularis. The sequence continues at coordinate 126,345,559 of NW_024609879.1, read as the reverse complement.
CCGTGGGCGCAGCGACGTTGTACGTGGGGGGGACCCCTTCCCCTCGGGACGGGTTTCAAGCGAGGTACGTGCCTCGCACTCGTAACGAGAACGGACCGTTAACGAACTTCGGTTCCCGAGCGTTTGTCTTTCTCTTTTCTTTTTCGTCTATCTTTGTTACCTTCCCTTGTTCGGTCGGCTCGATCCTTCCCGGATACGTACTCTGCTGCCTTCCATGGCACTACACACGTTTCTGCCGGAGGCGGACATTGACTGCTTCTGTACTACGTTCCTTCCACCTTAGGATGGACTGCAGCGTGTATGCTCCGAGCCATCCCAGCCAACCCAGCGCTGCAAAAGTATCACGTGATGAGTACATCTCCCCCCCCCCCCTTCCCGTGCGTCATTAAGCCCCCTCCGGGGGCCAGGTGACTTTCACAAGGATTTCGATTGGCCTGGATGGCTCGTAGCATCTGCTGCGATCCATGGTACGATGAAGCGGATAAGGAGCCAAGATGGCCAGAGGCGGTTCAGACGTGGCTTTTTGGAGAGGGTGGGCGCGAGTAACGTGTGCTACGTGGAACGCCGGTGTGACTCGCGGAAGCCGTATTCGAAGATTTCACGTCTGAACGCAGATTATACCGGCGCCTTCTTTGTACTGCGCAGTATGGACGCTGTTCCGCATCCCCTTTTGTTCTGATGGTAATTATGCGTGGACATGGAGTCAGGTGCGAGTTGTGGGAGTTGGTGGCTATAGTCCAAACTTTGCTCAGGGTGTTGAATTAAGGGATGGGGGTTATTCCAAGAGACAATTAATAAAATGCATTAAGTACGAGTAATATTTGCTCCGCCTCTCCGTGTTTATGCGAGAAATGATGGCAATCACTGGCCAAGTCGGATTAGAACATAAGACTGCCATACACTGAGATATTCCGAACTTAGCGAACGTAGAGAGGGCTAGGGGTCCGGCGTCGCTGCGTTGTTGCTGTTATGTGGGGAAGTGTACCCCTGGTTTTCCGTGTATTATGTGTGTTCAGTGATATATCTGTATCTACAATATAGCGTTCAAAAGTCGGGGGAACTTGAAAAAAAAAAAATTAACGTTTCTCTGATATTTTTTTTTTCGCCGTTTTGAGCGTTATTTGGTGGAAGCTATATTAATTACACGAGGGGAGAAAGTTTCCTCCATTGGGAGAAAAAAAGTTGGCAATTTTCGACCCTTCTTTGGGGAGGAACTTTTCTCAACGAGCAAAACTAGGTGGCTACTTTCCTCCCTTCTTAGAGGCACAAATTTCCTCCCGTTTTGTAGGAGGAAATTCCCTCCCTTGATAGATATATATATATGGGACACGTGAGTTGCTCCTTTAAGTAAGAAAATACTACTCTATGTTTCTCTTCTTTTTTTTTTTAGTGTATATGTAAATACTGGGGGGGGGGGGGGGGGGGGGGTTGCCGTCCGCAAACGTGCTCAAACGAATATAAGGCAGTCATGGTATCTTAAAGGTGAATATATATAATGTAGAAATTTTATGAAGCTTGGACACCTTTTAGTGCTTAAAAAGCTAACAACGATTGAGTTTCTCTTAGGCAGTGTTGGGAAGTACTTTAAGTACATTGTACTTAAAGTACTGCTTCAAGTAGGTTTAGGAAACTTGTACTTTACTTGAAGTACATTCTCTGAGTATGTACGTGTACTTTACTTAAAGTATTTTTTTCTGGTTCTTTCCAAGGAAAGTACAATTTCCGACCTCAAAGTACATTCCCCAAATTCGGTTTTGTCAAATTTGTATCACGAAATGATTTTTCGTCAACTCCGCAGAAATACTGGGAGGGATATTCTATTCTCACCAGAGACGTGAGCAGACGATGCCTCGCTCCGCTTTTTCTGAGGGCGGCTTCCCCGTAGCTTTTTGAACTCTGGCTACTTCTCGGTCGGTCAGCGCAAGCGAGGAGGTTTGAAGTATTAGGAGAGCAAAATTAATCATAATCTAGCACCTGAAACTGTGGCGGGGAACAATTAAACTTTTGAGTCGAAGAAAAAGACAACAGAGGAGAACATCCCAATATTTTGAGACATTCTCTTTTTTCTTTACCTCTACTTGAAAGTTCCTTAATTTTTTCGCACCCCAATCTCAGGTGTCACATTACAATTAATTATCACCAGCTTCCTTTCACACTCACTGTTTTTTTTTTTTTTTTTTTTTAAAGAGAGGACTCTTCTTTCTGAGAGGATTGCTTGCGGAATCTATGGGGCTGATGTCATGCTCTCTAGTGCATTTAACCCCCTTGGGTGCAGCAATCCAGTGCAAGCAGCGCCAAATTCAGAAACGGGACTTCTGAATTTGGCCTCATTCCTGAAAATAACTACTCTGTGGCCACTTGATTTTATCAAATATTCGCCGCTGTTTGTGAAATTAGGGCATGGCCCCCGATTACCCCTGGGCAATGCATACCAGTTAAAAATCACTGTATAGGGGAATTAAAGGACAACACAAAAGATTGTGTTAAAATACTTGTACTTTACTTTCAAAGTATATTGTGTTTTATAGTACTTTACTTCAAGTACATTGCACCGAGTGTACTTATTACTTTACTTAAAGTACATCACGTCTCATTTACTTTGCACTTTACTTAAAGTACCTTTTAGATGTACTTTATCCAACACTGCTCTTAGGTCATGTGTACAACTTCCCATGTCATTAATTATAGCGGTTGCTTCAACGGCCCGGTTTCTGTTTTTCCACCTTCTAATCAATTGCACTCGTCGAGTTACACCTGCCACAGTTGCATTCTGTCTAGCTTAAGTGGAGTTTTTAATATTTCTTGTACTGCGTCATCAATCGATTCCATATCTCATAACTCTCGATCACTAAAAATGACGTGCGTTTACATTTCTCCGATGCCTCAACCACCATTCACTGCCGTTTGGGGACGAAGCTGCGCCAAAGACGATACTTTAGGAACGCTATCACCAAAAGCTAGCCTGCGACTCGACACCAAGCATGTCGCTTAGCGTAAACATGCAATACTGAGTGTCATATTGCAGACAACATCTTTAGAAGCGTGCACTAACAACTTATAAACTTATAAAGCACAGAGGGGTGGCGAGAGATAAGCAACGCATCGCTATTCAACCAATGATATCACATCACCGGTGGATAAGAACGATAGAGGACGAATCACGAGGCCAGAATTGCGAACATAATATTGCCCACAGCAGGACCTAAGTAGTCAGCATGCTGCAGAACACAATTATGTTTTACGACCACGCCTCTCGCAGAGGTTGCAGTTCGCTTTAATTGGCTCTGCGAATGTTCTGCATGAAAAGTAGACACGATCGTCTCTCCATTCATCTACAAAGACGAAAAGTGTGTCACTGGATAGATTTCGACAAGCCAAAACATCAACACACCCCGGACCAACGAGGTAGAGGGCAGAGCCGTATATGTAGAGAGTTTGGCCATTCGTTGGGAAGTATAGGAGACAAATGAGGAGGCGCCATTGGCCGAAAGCGGGCTGGACGGGTTCCAGGTCGTCTTCAGAAATTTGAATGTCACCAACCAGAAGCTGGAAATAATTCCCTGGCGATGGTCGCGAGAAACAAACCCGATAACTGCATTGGAGTAACTCTCGGTGACTGAAAATATGGTACACGTGATGTTTCAATCACGCTCATCCCAAAATGATGGTGGAAGAGTGCGACTAGGGGAACGATCGACATAATCCGTACGCCAAGCGCCGAGGGCCGGGAATCTGCCGTCCAAGCGGTCACACTCTGTCCGAGCAAAACAGAGTTGAGCGGCGCATTCGTTTCTTGCGTCTTTCTGCATGATCATGATCAAAACAACACGTGCACCCTATTTTCAACCACGAAGAGTTACTACACTGAACTCTTACGCGCTTATTAAAATCATATACGAACATATACCTTTGATCAGAACTGTTTCTCGCTACCACCGGTAGGGGATTCTTTTCGGCTTTTGGTTGGTCAAGAGAACATGCCAAGCCCTCATTTCGAGTCTGCCGCATGCCCTGGCTATGCCCGCGCCCCCATTGACCAAACTCTCTCAATACACGGCTCTGGTAGAGGGGCTTAGAGCGATAAATGGGGACTCCGGTCTGCACTCGAAAGTGACCCCCAGAAGGCGGCTGCCATTGTACGCAAATTTGACCACTCGTCACATGATCAAACCAAATACGTGACGTCAAAGGAAAGATGGCAGCGCCCTTGCAGCGGCTGGCCCCAGCTGGGCCGGAGCTTGTCGGTTGCTTTGTTGGCTGTCGTTCGCCTCGGCGAGTTGATTTCAGACGCGGAAGCCGTCATATGAGGCCGGTCAAAAGTGGCTTCAGAGTTCAGCGTGGTGTCTGACGTAGGTACAACGTGAAAATACCGAGGAACGGTGTGCATTTTGCTGGTGACCGACGGCGATATTGCCACGGAAGAGATAATTCTGCCCTACGTTGCTCGCACCTCGGATTGATTCGGATACCGCTAGGATAAAATTTAAGGCGACGTTTCTGTGCTCTCGGTGACCATCGGAACCTTCGAGATCTGCAGTAAAGCGTGTGCAATATATTTGGATACACAGTTTAGCGACGGAAATTGCGTGAGTCGTGCTTGGCAGTGTGCAATCGTGGTGTCGCTTCGTTCAAATGCCCGAAGGCTCACTTTGGTTGTGCGGTGCACCGGAGTGCTGCCTTAAAGCTGGTAGTTCCCGTGCCGTGCTAAATGATGCTGTGCTGCTTCCCAAACTGTTCCGGCGTAGACGTGCACTTTCACAGAGCACAGGTGTGCGGCGCACCGAAGAGCTGCCTTCAACCTGGTAGTTCCTGTGCCATGCTTTAGGTAATGCTATGTATGCTGCTTCCCAAATTGTTCCGGCGCAGACGTGCACTTTCACGAAGCACAGGTGTCGCAGTTGGAATTGATTCCGCTGGTCTGTCGCACGCTTCGTCGGCGCAAAAGTTTCACCAACACTCGTTACGCGAATTGCAAGCCGTATGGACATTTCATTGCGCGTGTTACCTACCCAGTCCACCCGTTCACGCCGCTTTGCGACGACTGTCTGCACCGGCTCAGTACCAGAAAAGTGGTCCCACATCCATTTCAGTTCAGTTCGCCCACGGCAGTCGCCAAACCCCGAGCGAGAGAATTTATTCGGACAGAATGCCACGAAAGCGATGCAGCTTCTTTAGTGGTCGGGGTAGTCTCTCTTCTGTCAGTTTTGTTATATTGTCACAGATGCTTGCTCCAGTCCTATCTTCTATCAATATTTACTATTCCGGAAAGTTCCAGGCCATGCTCAGTTGTCATCGTATGTTCTGGTAAAGGTGCTGGAAACTTTACCCATAGCTCTTCACTCTGTGTGCGCCTTGTCGGCGCCTCAGCCGAGTTGCCCGATAACGGGACATGGGTGGCGGACTATCCCGCGTCTTAAACCCCCGGTGAGCCGTGAACCAAGTCCTATTCTGAGCCTAGCAGAAAAACCGCAAGACGAGCAACTACCACGAGGACGAACCTCGAAAATACACCACGAAGGACCTAGAATCCGAGTCGGTCGCTGCTACCAGCAGAAACCACCGGAATTTGGTCTTTTGCCAGAAAAAAACGAAGCTGACTAAGCCAACAATGACAAACCTGCAGCAGCGAACCGTGTCCACTCCCACCATTGTTTGTATATTGACGAGAGAGAGCCGAATTCCTGATTCTGTCCAGGACACGGCCCCAACAAGAGCGTCGCCGCCGTCGTCAAGGATGTTTGGCGCCTGATCGAGCACCCAAGCCAACCCTTGTGCTACTGAAGACGAGAAGCTAAGAATCCCATTCCCCTCATGTGACGGACAGCACATTCGGCAGTCTTGTCCGCAACCCCACGACAACAGTCGAAGGGTTCATATCACCAAGGCTTCCAACATTGAATGTTCACTGCAGGCCTGAGCCTGTCACTATCAACAACTCCCCAGCGTCTCGACGCTCAAGTCATCCAGCTGCAACTTCGACGCCAGACCCCCAGGCATCCGCAACATCATCCACGTTGTTTTCCGGGAGGAGATCAGGAAGCTACTTTCTACCATCAGTTGCCCAGCTTTTATTTTGATTGCCGAGATTGTTTCAGATCAATCAAGTTCGACAGACATTTCAACTGAAGACTTTTTCGAGCAAAGCGGCATCTGACAAAACGAAGGCGACTGATGCCTCAAAGTAACGACGTCCACCACCGGCTACCCGTTAGTATTCAATGCCAATTCAACGAGACACCCCAACGCCGAAGCATTCCCGACATCGGAAAGAACCACTGTAGGCTCTCGCTGAACAAAGTACACCAAGGAAAACGGAGGTGCTGCGAATTGTCGATCGAAAACCACTCTGCTACCACTGCATGAGGCCGACCTAGTCTACTGAAGGTGCCCGTACCAATGAATTAGCCTGCAAGAGTTTGCGCCAAACGACCTCCGATCACGTCTCGAGGCCCGTCCGCGGGACGTTGAGGATTATCTTCGGCGGCTTTTGCCCCTGGTGCTGACATTACCCCAAAGCTCCTGATCCCCATCACCTCGACGGGAGGTAAGCACGACAAAGCAGGTGAGCGGCAATGCAAGGACAGTTGATTTGGTGTTGGTTGTCGTCCAAGGACAATACCTCATAATTTTCTGACATCAATTATCTGTGTCCACGCAATGAAGCACACAATTTCCAGCTTTGACGAAGAATGCTGCTGAGTGACTTGAAGAAATAGAATGATTGGTTGTTATCAAAAGTGGACACCAAGCATCACCCGACTTCACTTTGCCACACGAGACTTACACAAGTTGCAGTGGTCTTGGGATGCAGAAAAAATTGCCATTACAAAATTGAAGTGAAATGGCTTGGATAGCAAACAGACATTGTTGCCTGATGCCAGCCATCAAGTCAACACAACAGCAGAAGGCAGAGCCACGTAAGCACTACATGCCCGAGCTTGCTGCATTGACGCAGGGAACTACCAGGAAAATTTGCGGATTAGAAGCCAGCTCTGCAGCTTGTGTGCATCGAATGTCAGTGGCCGCACATGACGTGTGATTACAAGACGTAATCTGTCGGTCAAAGTTGCCAATCGACCAAACTGAACATCGACGTGCCAGGGGCGTCATCCGACAACAAGGAGCACAGGTACTACGACTGAACGCCTGACACGAGACTGTCGCAGAAAGAACTCGTTATGGAACCATTTCCTAAGAATCAATAATTATGCAATCAAGTGGAAATAAACATATTTGGTACACTAACCAGATAAACCTATTTCCGCTCGCCTTTACGCCTTCAGAGTATCTACATAAAAAATTATGTTCACCGCACGTGCTGGACCTTTTGTGAACACCCGCATCTCTGACCCCTCAATATGAATTGATGGGACATACCAGACTGGTAGACTGGTTCCATTGGGCTGGACTCGTTCCACTTCTGAACATGTGGCGCACCCAAAAATCAACTCCAGTGATGTGAAAATGTTGTTTATTAATATATTTTCTCCAAGGGTCTCTGTAGGCATCACTTAAAGCTACATACATGATAACATCAAAGCACACGGATATTAATGAGCACAAACCGGGCCCCGCTACCGAAAATAAATATTACGCTCATGAGAAATAATTATTGATGCAACTTGCTGAGTGCAAAAACAAACACACCTCTGAGCATCTAGTTAGTATGGCTGCATTGTTATATAGCAGGACACTTCCTATACTTATGACACAATAGACCCTTTGCAAAACAACACATCTGTCGCCAATTTTTTTCGGCATAAAGCACAGGAATGGGCCCAGTTCACGTCGAAAACTAATGCAGCATTCGAGTCCAGTAGATGCTGGCCGAGTTCACAGTGATGGCTGACATAACATTCTTGTCGAACAAATGCCCAAAGTATGAAGGCCTTGGGTAATTAAAGTAGTAGTTACTGGACTCTGTTCCATCACAATTTGGCAAACAGCGAAGGTTACAGTCTCGGTCAGTCAGTATGTGCGTTGGAGAGAGGCACATGACAGCATATCAGCACAGTGCTCATCTGCACAGATTTGTCACACACCTTCACTCCGTCTCTCCGATTGGGTTGAAGGGGCTGTGGCGGTTGCCCTTTTCCAAGTTATGGTAAAATAAAGTATAAGCGGCCCACACTTTTGAAAAAAAAAAAAGTCTATTGAGGAGAGTGAAGGGGATGGTAGACAACATTTTTCAACTTTCTCAAGAGCTTCCTCGCTAAAAGTTGCTGCGATTATGCAGTTGCCTAGGGCTGAAACAAATTTCGCTGGGCCCTACGTCCAACGCATACATTTCGCGTCGATTCTCAGACATTCCAACGTTCAAACAAAGCTAAGAGAATGCAAAAATTTCATGCTAAAAGCACTCAAAGTTCTATTGATCCTCGAACACATCCGGGAATCCGAGCACCGGTACGGCGATACGGCAGATGGTGTCTCAAAGGTGTTAATATCCAGATGATCCAGAGAGATCTTGCGCAAAAAAAGGTACAAAGTCTCATTCCTTCATATTTTCACATTATACCTGCGAAGAAGCCCGAAGTTGTCGGTAAGTAGCTGCACATCACGGCTACCGCGCACCGAACAAACGCGCATCCACCAGCTCTGGGCGCTGCCATCTTACCTGTGACGTCGCGGCTCTTGGGAGGTCACGTGACGAGTGGTCACATTTCCCTACAAAATGGCGGCAACCGGGGGGGTGCCACTTCCGAACTTCCGGTTTATCACTCTAAGCCCCTCTTCCTCGTTGCCCTGGACACAAGTGGCGCCCAAGTGGATTTTGAGGTCGCCTATTTATGGTGATAACTCAATCTACAAGCTCCCAGCATCATAAAAAAAAAAAAAAAAAAAAAAAAAACGATATTACACTTATGGGCGGCCGGTTTCCCTTTCGAAAACCTAATTAAAGGTCGTGACGCGCCTCTCTTTTTCCTACTTGGAGCAGACGCCAGGGGGCGCCGTCAGACGGCGTTTTGAAACAATACTAGCTACGTACGGCGCCTACACCCGATGATTTAACGTTTTTGTCACAATGTGGTGCACAACGCGCCTAAAAAGAGCGATAATAGTAACGCTGGGACTCTCCACGCAATGAACTATCTTCATCGATAAACTTTTATGGAGGGAGTAGAAACATGAAAATATCCCTCCCGCCGCACCCCCCCCCCCCCAAAAAAAAAAAAAAAATAACACACACACACCCACACACACACGCACACGCGCGCACCCGCCCCCCCCCCCCCAAAAAAAAATTAATAAATAAAACACACACACGCACACGCACGCACCCACAATAAAATATTTCCCGTGGATTTCTATGACTGTGACTTTACTAAGACGTGTCGCCATCTATAACTGGTCAGTTTTATTAACTAAAGCCCAACAAACAATATGGCATCAAAATCAAGCTTCTACAAAAAGCACCTGAGTGCCACTTTCATGACGTCACACGACGACTCCTGATGCTCTTGGGATAATTGCCTAACGCTGCTCTGGGAACGGGGCCTCTTTTTGTTTTTGAGGGCGTGTCTTTTGAAGTGTGCACCTGGTAGAAACGAATCCAGGTGTGCGTCCGCTTAAGTTCGGTGGGAATGACTCCCTGGGGAGTTTTCGTCCTGTTGAAGACCGCCTAGCTCAAAAAAAATAATTGCGCAAATATTTTTTTTTTGTCGCTTATTACCTGCGACATCCAGAGAAGCCTTGCAACAGGATTGCATGAATCAACATAATATATATATATATATATATATATATATATATATATATATATATATTATGTGTGGAGAGACATCTTGACTAACAATATATTGACTTCATTTTTTGGTGCTCTGTACGGTAAGATATATAGAGTATATAAAAACAATGTGATCACACGCGCGCCTACATAATCAGAAGTCTCTTCGTTTTTTCGTCAACAATGCCAAAATGTTTCCATAAAAACATATCTGATTTGACGTTTTTGAGAGTTTGTACCGAGAAGTTGACATTCCCATTGAAAAATAAAGACCACCGGTTTCGATAAGTTAAGTTCGTATTATTCGCTCGGTTTCGCACCTTTCGCGGCACCATCCTGACTGTGAAATGCTTTAGTCATTACTGAATTTGTACTGTTGTACATATTTGGGAGCGGTGTTACACAATTACACTGGAATAGTTTCTATGAAACTATTTATATGCGTAATTTGTGAAGTAACACCCTGTGGTCGTATCGAAACGGTTGACAATATAATAAAGAAAACCCGTCAAAAAACAGCTTAGTACATTTTAGAATAGAAGATTGGAGCCGCAGATAACAGGATTTATTATGATACGCTATTTGTTGTCTCTGCATAATATAATAAGGTATCCTGCTATCCGCTATTGCATTTTGGACGTCTGTAAGCTGGACGAAATTTCGACACTAACTACTTCTTTCTGACTGTGTCTAGTTGCATGCTAATTATACTGAGAAGGTATAAAGGTGAACTGTTTGAGTACATGAATTACGCTGCTGATTTGACTGAAGTGTGAAGTCAGAGGTCCTCAACAAAATAAGGTTTGTCCACGATTAATTTTGTCACCAATGTATATCTTGCAACAGCTTTCTCGCTTATTAAACTATATATTGCACAAAAAAATAGTTGTAGAATTGTTTAAAATTCTCCATAACTCTTGAGCGATGATCTCGGGTTACATGGTGCTGAAATGGGTGATTTGGATAAAGTACAGAGCATCAAAAATTGGGGGCTTTCGGGCTCGGGTGTCTTTGCGTTAACACGAAACAAATTGAATGACAGCTCTCTTCCTTGTTTTTTTCTGTATGACTTTAATCAATAAAAAAGAGCATTCTCTCAACGTCTGTTATAGTCGCATCCGCTAGTGTAAATCTTTCGCGATAAGCAAGAAACAACCCAGTCCCTATTGTAATAAGAATGCATGATAACGCTTTGCGAAACCCCTCGTCAATATAACACACAGACAGACACACACACGCACGCACAAAGTATCTGGCTCCAAGCAGCAAATTCACTTCCCAGCATTCCTCGCGTTGTAAAGGTTACCAAAGTCCAACTCCGCACCCGCTGTGTTTTCCAAGCGGCAAACGCTGATAACGCCGTTTGCAAACGAGACCCCAAGGGCCGCCCAGTGTTGCCCGTCGCGCGCGAGCCCCGAGCAGCATTTTTCGCCCAAACTAGCGAAATGGGACCTCGCGACGCCTCCGCGCGCTTACACGGCACTCGGCCTTTCACTACGTAGAAAAAAAAAAAAATAATAATAAAACAATGCTCGACAAAAAGCGCGGTTCTGACCTTTCGCCTTTCTAACCCAGGGTCTTCGTTGTTCCTATACAAGCGAGTGAGCGAGCGAGCGAGCGAGCAGAAAACGTCGCGCGGCGAAAAGACTCATTAGGGTTGCCAGCCTATTACCACTGCGCAAGTGGCATCGCCAGCGCATCGCATCGCGACCGCTCGCTCTGCCCTCTGGGGGTCCGAAAGTGCGTTTGGGGAAAAAGGCGGCGGAGCTTCGTTATGTTTGTGTGGACTACCGGGACTGTGGTGTCACTTTTAATTAACCCCGGTTGGCGGCGCGGCAGACGCTAGCGACCTGAGTGTTTGGAGAAGCGAGTTCGCTTTTTGAGTGGGACTGCCGCTGTTCTTTGCATATATGAGAGCTCCACTCGTTCTTTTAGTAAGTTGACGTATGCCCACGCGCGCGAGCTCGCTCCTGTGTTTGGTAGGGGTCAAAACGTCCCTCGGTGTGCTCTAGTTTTTCCGCGGCTGTGGGTTTTACGCTGCTTGCCTCGTCGCTACTGTGGGGCTGCTTCCATTGTTTACGCTTGGAGAGTGGTTAGTCGTTGTTGGTTCGCATCAAAAAGCTGTGCGTTTAATGACGCCGCACGCGGAAGTGGTATTATAAACGCGGCTGAGCGCAGTAAGCCGTTTCTGAAATTCCGGCGCCGCTACATCGGCGAGTCCCGGAAATTGGACTGCGCGTGGGGCTTACTTTTGAATTTGAATTAATTAATTTTTGTTTTCGGTGTTTTAGATTTAGTAGTGAGACAGAGGGGGAAAATGCCTATGCCTCCCTTCCAGAAAGTCCTCAACCCTTTTCTTGGCAGCGGTAGCTATTACTCTCCCTTTCCGTTAAATTCCGACGTTGTTTTTACGCGAAAACCCCCGTGATCGCGGGGGAAGATTGATAGCGCAGGCCCACTGTCGCCCTGTTTACAAACGCCGTCGCTCCTTGCGTTGCCTTCGGCAAACCATATAACTTATGGCAAGACGTGCTAAGTTTAATGGGAAGGGTTCCCCGCTTAAAACAGTTTTGCGTTATACCTTTCACGAACTTTTTGTTTAATGAAACGCTATCCTCAAATATATTTTCCGCCAAATATAGCAGAGTAATTGAACTGATGTTTTGTACGTACCAATTCCAGTTTTCACTGCTAAATTCAGAGGGAAGAAGGGGGGGGGGGGGGGGGGGGGATTACGTGTTACACGTTTACGTGACATTTTTTTGGTGAGACTTCGTACAAACAGGATCGTATTCTATCAGCCGACTTCAATTAGTAAACCATCACGAAGAACTGTCACGAAAAAGAGTCGCGTCATTTTCGCCTTGACATTTAGCGTAGAAATTTTTGTCACCTGACGTCAATTTCCCCGCTAGATTTAGTGGCGAAGCAGACATCACGTGCTGCCCGATTCCCCACTAAGGTTAGAAGAGTAATGAACGTGACGTGCCCACCTGATGTTGCCATAAGTCACCTGGCCTCGATTTCTGCGAAGTGTTTCTACGAGCTGGTATAGTTTGCGCTCAACGCTTACTGTGCTACCGGGTCTTGAAGCCTGATAGGTAAAGTCTGATAAGCGTGGACGCGATGCTCCATGCTGATTGGTTAACGGGGAAGGTCATGAGACCAGAGGGGTAGGCGAGGAGGAGCTCCACCACCTGTGCGCACTGAGGGAGAGAAGAGCTCGAGACTATGGAAGGCTTGGGAGGCTCGCCAAGTTTAGAAGCCCTGGGTACGTGAAGCTCAGAGTATCGCTAAACGTTTGTGATACGCTAGAACATTCCGTGTATGCAACACAACTATCAATTTGCCGTAATCTTTTTTTTTTTTAGATATCAACCCTAGAAACTGTAACTTACATCCTAACCCTAACCTAGATAAAAACAAAGAAAAGAATCACGCTCCCTCTACTCTCGTCTTCCGATCAGAGTCGCAGACGGACTCGACGCCTCGTCTAACGTGCGCTCACAAATCCCTCCCCCGGTAAGATTTTCCGCCGCGCCTCCCCGCGGCAGCCCCCACGCACAATGGGGGAAGACAGATTACCGTCCGAAAAAGGCGTGCATTCCACGCGATCGGGCAGCAGAGCGCGGAGCTGGCTCACGCTCGAGCCATCAGTCATTCGCCGCCTCCCGTTCGGTTCGTTTGTTCGACGCTAAAGCCCTCCTAAAATGGCTGTCGGACGCCGTTGAGCCGAGCAAATCGGAACTACTGCAGCAGCCGTGATCTCTCCTTCCGATCGTGCCTTCAACGGAGCGCCAACTGTTGGGGAAGACTGGTGGTGTGTACGCCCACTCGTTCTCTAAGAATGCCTTTCGTAAAAAAAGAAAGTGTTTCACTAAAGTGTGTAAAGTGTTCGCGTTTAATAGACAAAAGTTTATTTTCGCACTTATATTCCGAGCGTATAATATTTTCTTCCCATTTGTTTAAAAAAAAATACACCTGCAAACAGAACAGATTTGCGAGTTATGGTAATCATACTGGTATTATAAAGAGTGATACGAGTATGCGATGAATTATTGAATTTGATAATAGAATCCTTCAGATTACTAAGATACCGAAGTATAAGTTACGTAACTTGGTATATGAAACTTCGCGGTTTGCACCGGATTCTGATGTTGACTTACCAGCGATACATTCTGTTCAAATATTTTTTTTCCACTGCTTTTTGTCAAAGTGTGGGAACAAAGCAGAGCCTCCTCAAGCCACTTGTAAGTAGATTTTTGCCCGGCCTTCCTCGTGAAAAAAAGGAAATACACATGTTATTATTACTAATCATTATGACATTCACTCGGAAGGCACAGAATACATTTTTCGCATTTAGTATTCATGCTGAACCACTGTCTTGGGTATGCGCAATGAAAGATCTGGAAGTTATGTTCCATCTTAGCGTGCGATTCTCTAGTCAGGTAACTAGGTCCGTTAACTCGTCTTTGTGCACGCTGGGTGTTGCCTCTCGCTTAACGAAGGACTTCAAGCATCCTTCTGCGTTTCTCACGTTGTACCTCTCGTTATGCATGCCCCAGTCAGAATATGCCTCAGTCGTGTGGAACGGAATCGCTAAAAATAACTTGTTGGAAATCGAAGGAGTTCAGAAAAACTTCATTTCCATCTTTAAGTATCGCTACCTTTAAAGGATGTTCATTGTTCAACTTATGAGGCAACGTTAAAGCGTGTTGACTTGCTAAGCCTGCACTGGCGTCGGCAGAAGGCGTACCTATTGTTCTTGTTTCAAACGTTGCATGGTTCGATTAATTCACCAAGCCTTTTGTTTGAAGTGTGCCTTAGTGTTCCACGTGTGTCTATTCGGAATCAATCATCATTTTATATTTGCAAAAATGTTAGTCTTTTAAGCCCAATTTTTAGACTGACTGGGTGTTATAACCAGTACTCTGAGAAACTCGATATTTTTAACTCATGCTACAGGGAATTTTTTTTATATCTATTGAAGACCTTTCCGGTGGGTGAATAATGATTGTGGTTCACTTTAACATTGGTTTCGGAGAGCACAGGCATTGCTGGGTCATTCATTGTGCTACTGCTTCGCATATTACTCGTTTCGAGTGCCTCTCAAACTTGTTTTTACATGACTGCAATTTCTCATCATTGTACACAAGACCCAGAAATTCTACTTTTTCTATCATTCAGCTCAGTGTATGTCGTGTATGATTATACGCAGTCACTGTATAGTGCATTGCTCTTCTGTCTTTCTGTGTTTTATGTATTCCTTTCCATCCAGAGTGCCAATACCAAGACCGCAAGGTTGTTCCTGTGCGCCATAATAAACATTGACTGATTGATTGATGATTATTATAATTATTTGAATATTTTATTATTATTATTATTATTATTATTATTATTATTATTATTATTATTATTATTATTATTATTATTCAAGGTGTTTCTGCGAAAGCTGTGAAAAATTCCCAAAACATGCTTTTCGAGGTAAAAATAAACTTTTTGCAGCGTCACAGAGCGGTTCATAATGTATTATATGTATACCTTGGCGGACGTTAAAGGGGCTATGGCACGCCGAAAATAAAATATGAGATAACAATACTGATAGGATTCACGGTATGTTATTATAATCCTGGTAAATCTGTTTTGAAAATGACGCGATAGTTTCGTAAAGAAATCGATATATATGCGGGTCCCTCTGAGGGCGGATCTGGGCGGAGCGGGAGGCTGGTGACGTAGCCAGCCTCCCGCGCGGCGTCCCCTTGCACGCACTCACAGACTTGGCTCTCTTAGCGTCTCGAGCTTCAACTTCCGCGTTTCGAGCATGCGGTCCGTGACGATTACGTCTATGGCATAGCTCGCTTTGTCAAAGTGTTCGACATTGATGGCAGCTGCGATAAGAGTGATTGCTATCAAGAGATGTTTGAAGCTGTTCATTTTGGCTGCGACCCGCTGGCGACCAGCTCCAGTGACGGCGAGTTACGGACAACCTCGCCGTGGCCATTGTCGTCCGGGAATATCTCGGAGACGTATGCAGGGTGGAAGGTCAACGGGCCGAGGGCGAGAGCGAGAATAGCGTTCGGGTTACCGAGTTGTGTGAACGGTTTTGATCGTACCGCGGCGAGGAGAGCTTGGGCGATCATGGTGGCGCCTAGAATGAGAGAGCGTTCATAATCACGGGGTTTACGGACACCATGGTGTGACTAAAGTGGGCAGTGTTCCCTGGTCACCGGACGAAAATGATAAAAATTCGTGAAATGATTATTGCAATTACCAGAGCTCTAAAACTCGCGTAACTTGGTGTATATACTAAATAGCCTGTGAGCTTTCCATTTCAAGAATAATCTATCCGTTTAATCTTCATGTCATAACCCCTCTAAGGCTTGCAAAAAACATACTAAATAGCAAGATAATTAAACAATATTTACATATCATTTCTAATTAGTGAAAATAAACAAAAAGGTACGCTAAGAAACTTGCTAAGCATCATCGCAAACCACTAAATCAACTCTTTTGAGTAAGGTGTAAAGCAAGTGCAACATTTTAAAAAGTTATGAAAAAAACGCTCCCCTTACGAAAATGGCAGATCTGGACTTATATATAAAAAAGATATGGTTATATAAAAAATTGAGCATATCTGGCCATATCAAGCACATCAGTTCTTAAAAGGCTTATCTAGCGAGATCTGCCCAACTTTTTTCATATATATTTATACCTGAAACTGCCAAATAGGGGTACATCTGCCTGCCATATCAGGGCGAGAAATGTCCCAATCAAATAAGGCAACCATTATATACAGGGTGTTTTTTTTATCCTTGCAGATTTGTTTTTAAAAAAAGCAATGAAAGCCACACTAATGCGGTTTGTGCGAGTGAGTTATACGCCCAGGGGGACGTTATGGGGGTGGCTAATCTTTGCAATAAGTAGGCTAATTATTTGAAAGTCACTACTTAAATTTTCAATTAGTAAAAATGGACATACGATTCCAATTAGAAACTTGCTGGGTGTCGTCTAAAACCCCTAACTCAGTCATTTTCAGAAAGACTTTCAGCGCGGGAGAAGCGTAGTAGTGTACTAAAGTTACGACTCGTGGAGCAGGTACAAGGCTAGCAGTTTCGGTAAGGCGCCCGCGCAATTTATCCCTCTCTTATCTAGCCCCAGCCTCGTACCTGCTCCACGAGTAATAACTTCAGTGCACTACTGCGCTTCACACGCGCTCAAAGTCTTTCTAAAAATTACTGATTTAGGGGTTTTGGACGCCGCTCATCAAGTTTCTATTTCAAACCATAGGTCCATATTAACTAATTAAAAGCTAATTAGTAAATTTTAATTAATAAGCCGACTTATCGCAAAGATCAGCAAACCTCATAATGGCCCCCTGGGCGTATACCGTACACGCACAAACCGCATAAGTGTAGCCTTCACGGCTACTTTTAAAACAAATCTGCAAAAATAAAACGAAAACGGTATATTGTTGTTTTCTACAGATAACTTCCAAAAGTGACTTCTCACCTGTATAAGAAAAATACCAATTGGATATTGAGCATGTACCAACTTTTATTAATTTTTACATGAGCTGCTCTTTACGCTAGTCCTGATTTCGCTCAACTTACCGCCGAATTCAGAAACCTCACTCAAACTACACTCAAACTTAAGGGCCCCTCCACTTCCTCGAGGAAGGCGCGAGGGCCGGCGCTGGCCAATCGCGACGGTGGATCCGTCCTCGCGATTGGCCAGCGCCGGCCCTCGCGCCTTCCTCGAGGAAGTGGAGGGGCCCTTAAGTTTGAGTGTAGTTTGAGTGAGGTCTCTGAATTCGGCGGTTAATTTCCAGGGAAAGCAGGATTAGCGACATTCACTTACCGGATGTCGATGAAACGTTAATGTCGACGAAACGTGTATCCACGAGAAGGTGGCCGTGGAACGTGTTATCACGAAACGCAGGGAGAATTTAAAAAAATCAGTATTCTACCTGCAGTTGTGACATGACCTTAGAATTTCGGAAAAATTACTCTCCCGGCTGCCAGGAGATAGACATGGCCTAATTCTAGAGGTAATCTGGAAGAGTACCTTTAGGAAAAAGATTAATTGTCGCGAAGTAGGTTGCAGCGCACTTTCGTTGACGAGACGGGACTTGAAAGGTTGTGGGAACCACGAGTTCTTCGCATCCCTATCTAGGCCTAGCTCAGGCACGCCGTGGGACGTCGCCACGTGGGGGCGCGTCTCGGATGCGAGGGCGAAGCCGTATTCCCTGGTGGGCGGCTTTCCCTCGTCCTTCTCGGGTGATTTGCCTAAGGCACACCCCTCGGGATCATGACTTGGACGCGTCCGCCCCAGATGTGGTAATCCCCTTTTATGGGGGGTACCACTCAGAAACACAGAAGGTTCCTTGGGTCCGGATAAAGACGTGTTTATTTGACTTAGATGCCACACGCTTGCCCGAAGGACAACAATGTTGGAGATGACGGCGCTGTCTCTTTTGACAGGATCGCCAGTCGGAGTCCGCGCTGCCGCTATTGACAGTATCACGGAGGGGGAGGATCAGGTAAGGATATGAAGGCTCCGTCGAGCAGAGCCTCCCCCAGCGACAGTCCCGCCCGTTGGATTAGGGCCGTCTTATATAGCCTGCGGGAATGGACGCGCCCGGGGTGGGTCGGATGTAGGTGGCTCCCCGGAGGGGCGGACGCGTCCAAGTCATGATCCCGAGGGGTGTGCCTTAGGCAAATCACCCTAGAAGGACGAGGGAAAGCCGTCCACCAGGGAATACGGCTTCGCCCTCGCATCCGGGAAGCGCCCCCACGTGGCGACGTCCCACGGCCTGCCTGAGCTAGGCCTGGATAGGGATGCGAGGAACTCGTGGTTCCCACAAGGTGTAATCCGAGATATATGTCGACACGGCCACAGCAGAACCACCACTCAAACACAGAAACGAGAAGGAAGGTGTTTGTGAAGATTCAACACGATGTAGCACAAGCTGTCACTTGTAGAACCGAACACTAAACGCATCACAAAAAATTCTTGGGCTTCTTTGAAGAAATCGCTTGCAGAAGCAAAAATCCGCAGCAGCCACGCAGGGCCAACACACGCCTAACTAGCTCCCGCCGAGATTGACAACAACTCATGCGTCATTCGTCAAACCACGTGACCACGCACCTTCTACTCCGCTTTCAGCTTAGGGAGAGAGTGAAAAGGAGAGAGGGAAAGGCCAAAACGGCAGTGAACACACACAAAAGGCTTATCTTATGGGGCATCAACGCGTCCACAACGAGCGCATTTGTCACTTGCACCCAAGGTTGATAGTGCAGTGAATGTTATGTGTCGCCTTGGGCTACAGGCAGGTGCCGTGTTCTGCTTTATCACCAGCTTCGAGACTGTAGTCACGTGAACCTAACCGGAGGCACGATTGGCCTAAAACATGCATAGCGTCTAGCCTGCTGTCAATACCGAGTGAACATACAGCTCTATGAAGTCCTGCTTCTGAACTTCCAAAGAAACTGACCAGCTCGAAAGTGACCCAAAGTGATGCGAGTTTGAAGATACTATGTTTTACGCTGTATAACCCACATTATAATTTTAAATGAAAAAATAAGCGCGGCTATTTCTTGCACACGATGTCCACAAACAAATAGATAAATAAAATGTATCTTTTTTACCAATAAATTTAAAATTATGTGTACACTGTTAAATTCGCGTTTTTTTTTTTTTTTAATTTCAAATTTTTTTACGAACGAGTTACATATAAAAGACACCACAGTCAGCACATCTTCCCGCTTTCAAAACACGATGAATCGCCGACGCTCGCAGACGAACGGATGCGATGCTGCGCGAACTGTTTTTGAAGGATGTTGCGTAGGGTACGCACTCCGGGGGCAACGGCTTCGCAGCCGTTCGACGGGAAAAGGATTCGGGACGACGAAGTAGCGTCTTGCATCTTCAGTATGCTAACGGTTCGTGTTTCCCCGCTCAATTTAGGTCAGAAACACGAACAAAATTAGTTTCACTGTTAGATTTAGCGAGAAAATTGACGTCACGTGACATACGTACCAATTCAATTTCTCGCTAAATTTAGCGGGGCTGTTACACCGATGGCGACGCCGACACCGCTTAACTCGGAAACGGGCGCCTAAGAGCCGTGATCTAAAATCTATTTCTTGATTAACTCGCTTTCCGATCTTATGCACTTCGTCATATTGTCACACGTCAAACATACAACCAAATTTCATTTGTCTTTCAATCTTCAGAAAGCGCGATTGATTAATTTGTCCAAATACCTGGAGTAACTTCACTTTAAGGATGTTAAGAATAGTTCACCAATTACATGAGACTCATGCAATATAGATCAATCAACTAGTGCCTTGGTTACTAGATATGACTTATTGCTGGCACGACCGAAACGGGCCCATATATCATTATCAGGAGCTATATTTGCATGCGTATACGGCAATATATGGCCGTATTTACGCAATTATATGGCCCCATCTGGCAGTATTTGAACACTTATATGGCAGAATATGGCCGTATTTGCTCCCATATATGGCGCAATATGGCCATATTTGTCTGCTTATATTATTATATACGCCGTATATAAAATATATCAGGGCCATATCTGACATTTTCGTACGAGTCAATTCGGACGCGTTTCTAGGTTTCGGTGTTTAATCTGCACACACCTTTCTGTCCGCGGTCCTGGCCACAGACCTGCCCGCCGTGGTGGCGCCGCGAAGCCACCGCCTCGCCTCCGTCGTAGGATGGAAGGAAGTACGGCACCATGGCCTCCGAGATCCCGAAGCGCGCGCGCGCGCTACGGGATCTCGTGTGTTACTCGCCTCCGTCACTGGGGAGCAGGACCGCGCGCGCCAAGATGCGCTCCTTTAAGGAACTGCAACCTATGGTGAATTCCAATGGTAGATCCGGAGCGCTCCCCGAAATCCCTGAGGGAGACAAATTCCGCTCCGTGGGACCCGCTCCAAATCGACGAGCGGAAGATGAACTCGCATTTTTGGAGTGACCCGCCCGCGAGACGGTCGGCCTTTCAGAATGGCCGCCTCTCGAACTTGACAAGCCGATCCAGCGCCTCAGCCGACTGACTGAGCTTTCCGACGACCGGCCACAGCTGTCACCGTTTAACTGCATAAATAAGACGCGCCACAGGCCGGGCGAAAATATCCGTACCATGGAGCCCGTGTCATGAATTACGAGGAGGACCTCCTCGCCACCGTCACATACCTTTCGGCCGCCTCGAAGCGGTGGGCAGTCGCAGAGATCACCATTTCTGAAGTTCAGACAGCTGGTAAGACTTTAATAAACACAAAAAGACAACAAACCATCACTTGCACGGTCATTGCCTAATCTGTTCTTGATTTTTTAGCACGACAAAACGCCGGCGGCTTGCAGTGTAAAAAGGGAAACAATCATTGGCTGCAGAATGAACAGGCCTAACCTTGCGTCTACCTCCTTCGGATTTTCTGTCGATCTTTTTCTCGTTCTTCCTTTCACGATCATAGATGTCAGCGCTTACGATTTTCCACGTCCCAGTATTGGCTTTGTATCCCTGATCTACGCGGGTTAGGAGCGTTCGAGCCGCCCCGATCCCGCGTGAACAACCGACGAAATCTAAGCAGACACAACTCGACGGCCCGGTGGGTCCCGGTACGGCGACCTCGGCAACATAGCCGCGCATGCGCACCGCCGAGGTAAAGGAAATGACGTTGCGCGCTCTGTCAACTTTAGTCCAGATCTGTGGGATCCCGCAGAGCTGTTGTGGCACGATTTGGGGCGCTCCAGGGGGCGGGGGCGCTGCCAGAGATCTACAAACGGAAGATGATCAACTGGGGTTAGATCTGCGAATGGAATATGCGCGCTCCAAATGGAGCGCTTCACGAGCGCTCGAGATCTGCCAATGGAATTGACCACGAAACGGGTCCAAATTGAGAATTTTTACGGAACGCCGTAAAATGCCCTGCCCCCGCCCTTAAATCTTTCTAAAAAGAAGTCGATTTAGTGGTTTCCGATAATGCCCAGCAAGATTCTCAGTAAAACAATATGTTTACTTTCACTAATTAAAAAAATAGACAGTAACATTTAGTTAATTATCGTGCTAATTAGTATGGTTTTGCAATGGTAGTAGTGGTAGTTTGTTCCTGCAATGAGTTTCTTATCATCTCAAACGGCATATTTTTAGGGATTCTTTAAAGCTTTCGCGGAAACACCCTGTATATATTTTTATGTAGTTATGTTATGACTTACAAAGGGTGTTTTCTTTTTTTAAGCTTTACAGGTTCGATTAAAAAAAGCAATGAAAGCTACACTTACGCGGTTTGAGCAGTTGAGTTATACGGCCAAGAGGACATAATAGGGGGGGGGGGGGGGGGCTAATCGTAACGATCAGTCGGTTAAATAGGTAAAACTTGTTGATTTACTTTTTAATTAGTGAAACGAGACCTATGGTTCCAATTAGAACATGCTGAGTGTCATCCAAAACCACTACATCAATACTAGAAATTATTGATATAGTGGTCTTTGATGACGCTCAGCAAGTTTCTAATTGGAATTATGTGTCTCTTTTCTAAAATTAAAACTGTTAATTACCCAATTTTACTTAATTCGCCAACTGATTGTTACGATTAGCCTTCTATAATTGTCCCCCTGCCCGTATAACTCACCTGCACAAACCGTATAAATATTGCTCTCATGACTTTCTTCTTCTATTTTTTTCTTACAAATCTGAAAATGAAACATTTTGTATAAAGTATAATCTTGCTGAAGGAACGCGATGGTCATTTTCTGTTTATTTTCATTTCACAATTTCGTTTGTTCCTTTTCTCCACCCAACTCCGACAAACACTCGCTCGTAAAATTTTGTCCACTTCAGATTTATTCGAAAAGGCTCCGCATTTCGAGGTCACAATGAGAAAATAAAAAGCAAAAAAAAAAGCAAAACAAAATACTTTTTTTTTTAATTACATGTTAGCACAGGGTCGGTGGTCCTCTGGGGTGAATTGCCACTTCAGTTTCTTTTCAAATATTGGACTATTTACAAACTGGAGTTCACCGCTTATCTCGTCAAGGCTTGCTCAGAACTACGGGTCATTGTGCTTACATCTCGTTCACGACAAAGGACACTCTTCCGGTTCCCAGTGTGGAGCGTACAATTTACGTTAAGCTTCGAGAGGGAGGATGGGTTGTGTTTTTCCTAACTGAAGTGGTTTGATTATTCATTGGATTTAACTGAAAAACATCTAGAAAAACAGAAAGCACATGGTTCCATCCTCACGCCCGGGATTTCCAACCGGCAAGCATTATTGTCCTAATGATGTCCTTCACAACCATTCTGCTGGAGCTTTTAACACCGAAACTGAAACACAACACTACAAGGCTTCTCACCTGTTCGGATATAGTCCCTGAAGGGGACACATAGCACTCTTCAACGAGTCTCTTTGGTTTTGACCGATGCTGCCTCTGTGGACGACATGATGGCTGCGATGTCTCTGGTCTGGACGCTGTTAGCTCGAGGGTCGATTTTGGACCCCCATTGTAGCTAGGCACTACTAACATTGATTCCGGACCTCAAACCTAGCTGGGCACTCGCAGCTTCTTGAAACAAGTTTTGTTTCTGTATACTCTCTTTCTCTCTTTGTTTGCAGCGATGACGGTGCTTCCTTTTGTAACCATTATTGTTAAGCATTCTGCGTCGTACCTTGACAGATGTTTTCTTCTCGTTTCACGCTTCTTGATAACTCTCTCTCCCACAGAGAACTCATGATGCCGTACATGTCTGCGTCCGTCGGGGTAGGCTCTTATGCTGTTCTTTTTCTGATCGTCTGTTGTTTCAGTATTTTGCTGTTCTCGTGGCATAACAGCTGGTAGCAACCCTTTTGCTTCTCTTCTGAACATCATGCTGTACGGCGTGCGCCCTGTGGTAAAGTGAGGAGTTTGTCGGTAACTGGCGAAATATGTGTCAAGTTCTCCTTCCAGGTCCTTTTTCTCCGGGTGAGCAGTTTGAGTGATCTTTACGAGTTAATTGTTGCATGAACCTCTCTGCTGTTCCGTTGGCTTGTGGCCACTTTGGGCTACTTTACGGTGGTGAAAGTTGAGTTTTCGTGGCAGCAATGTCATGCCCTTGCTGGAGAATGGTGAGCCATTGTCAGATTTTACGATGTCAGGTGTCCCAAAGAGTGCAAAGATATGTCTGAGTTTCGGAAAAACACTTTGCTAACGTTGATCGTACCATTTCCACTACTGGAAATCGTGAGTGTTCGTCAATTATGACGAGCATCTGTTTTCCTGATGGTACGGGACCATGAGGTCCACTGAAACCCTCGACCAGGGTCTATCTGGAAGGTGTGTCATCTGCAGCGGTTTCTGACGAGATTTGTTATCACAGGCAATGGCAGGCTATGTAGGTCTGAATGGTGTCTCTGCAGAGCCTGTTCATCTTGGGGAACCACAGTTTGCTTCTCAAGAGCTGTTTGGTTTTAACCATGTCGATGGCCAACATGGGCCAGTTGCGCTGTGTGTAGACAAAGGGGTCTCGGGATTAAGATCGTTGAGACACGGAGGATGATGTCCTTGCGTGCGATAAGCTCTTTCTATAGCCTCTTGAGGGTGGCGATTTTGTGCTGGTTACAGGGTAGGGAAAAGGACTTCTGGAGATGTTACCAGTTGCCGGTGCTGATGGTTTCGGACACAGCCTTGTACAGTTCGTCTCCAGCTGCACGCATCTCACCAAGGGAAATGGCTTTGGGCTGTGCTGTGTCCGAGGCGAGGCACACAAACTCTTCTGTTGATCGTTGAAGATGTTCTTTAGACACGTCCACAGGGTGGCGGGAGAAGTAGTCTGCTGCGTTGCGATCTCCTGGCTGGTGTTGCACATGGAAGTCGTAAAGCTGTATGCGAAGTAGCCATCTTTCTATTCATGCTGGTGTGTTGGCTGCTTGCGGGGAGGAGATTGTTTGGAGAGGCGTGTTGTGGACTGTGACTACCACGAAGGGTGCTTCATAGATGTATAGATGAAAGTGTTCACAGGCCCAGACGATCGCTAAAGCTTCCCGCTCTGTTTGTGAGTGCCGCTGTTCAGTTGGTTTGAGGGATCGACTTGCGTACGAGACTGGTCTTGGGCAAGGGTCTTCAGGCGAGTGCTGTGTCAGCACTGCGCCCAGTCCAACTGGAGTTTCGTCCACAACCAGGCTGGTACGAGCCTCTGGGTTAAAAGACACAAGGGTCGTGTCATCTGTGACCTTTCTTGATCCTTTGAAAGGCGTCTCTTTGTTCGGGGTTGCATTGCCAGGTAGCGTCTTTTAGGACCAGATGTCGAAGGCGTGCCCACACAGATACGAAGTCTGGAATAAAGGGAAAGAAGTACGTAGCAAATCCAAGAAAGCTCCTCAGCTCTTTGGTGGTATCAGGAGCTGGTGCTTCCTGGATTGCCGATGCTTTGTTTGGCGACATATTGAGACCCTCGCGGCCGAAAATGATCCAAAAAACTCCAGTTGGGTTTGGCGAAAAGAGCACTCACTGGATTTACTGTGAGGCAGGTCTGCTTGTGGCGCTCGATGGTAGCCTGCAGTGTCTGGTCATGCTCTTCCTGTGTGGTGCCATGGACAGGGATATCGTGACTTGTGTTTAACGCTCCTGGGATGTCTGCAATGACATTTGAGATGGCCCGTTGGAAGGCCTCCGCTGGGGAACAAATTCCAAAGAAGAGATGTTTATATCGGAAGAGCCCAAATGGTGTGGTTGTGATCATTCCAGATGACTCATCCAGATTGAGTTGGTGGTAACCGTGGTTCAGGTCAAATTTGGAGAATATCCGTGAGTGTGTCAGCTCTGCAGCCATGTCGTTGAGTGTGGGTGTGGGATGTCGTTCTCTCTGGATTGCTGTGTTAGCTCTCCGCGTGTCAACGCAAGTTCCAACCTTTCTGGGTCTGTGGACTTCGGAACAACCACGATTGGCGAGACCCGTGGAGTGGGTGCTTCCACTGGCTCGGTGATATCAGCATCTAGTTGGGCTTTAAGTTTAATTTCCACTTTCTTTCTGAGGTGGAGTTCCTAATAAAAAAAAATGTTACTAAAATTTCATTTCCAGTAAAAAAAAATATTTTACTGGATTATGGGTCTCTTTTCATTTCCGGTAAAGCCGGCATTTACCGGAAGTAACCGGATTTTCCTGGATTCACCCGAAATTACCAAAAGTCACTTTATTCGCCGCAATTCACCGAAAGTTACCGTGTTTTTGTTTTCGGACGTCAACGGAAGGCATTTCGGAAGAAGCCTGTGAACCGAGGGTGGTGTACGTTTACCAGATGCTGAAGGATTCGGTAACAACTAAAACGGTTAGTCCATGGACTAACCGTGGACTTTTATGTCTTTATTTCACAAGGTCAATAACAGTGAAAAAATTTGCACAGCTTTAAACAAAAGCAATCAGACCAAATAGGAACAACCCAGTTCTTTGTCGCAAAAAAATATCTTTCAAGGTTCTCACAATGCCGCTGGGTAAATTCCGAGATGTACGGTAGTTCAACCAATAAAACCGAGCAGGCGCACCACACGGACACATGCACTGTCAGTAGCACGTTTAGCGAAAACCACGAGCGCGCACAAACATGCACCGCCGTTGAGAAATCACGAAAAATCACCACACAGCGGCGTCTCCGGTGTCCTTTTCGCTCGCTGGATGCTTATGAAGCCGGACGGACAAAGAGGTGTAAGAAACAGGTCACTGAAAAATATTTTCTTTTTATCCGCATGCCCAGCTTCTCTGGAAGATACAGGTCACACATGTGGAACGGGAAGCCTACACTGAGCATTCGTTCGGGACCGTTGCTCATTGACGGACGAAGAAAACGGTTTTCTTCAAAAGAGCAAAAAGACGCCCTCACATTTTTTCTACGAATCCAATGCGGGGGAGAGAGGGTGCGTGGGGCTCGTCCTTGGTGCGTTCTTGGCACCATACTTAAATTATACACCCCATCCCCGCCTCGTCTCGGCTTGCCCCTCCCGTCGCGTCGGCTTCCAGTGAAGTTCGGTAAACGGGGAAACGAGTCACTCGTTTCCGGTAAGATTCCCACACAAAACGGGTCATCTGGTAAACGAAAGTGGCTGCCGGTGACATTCCAGCGAAATCTGGAAACCCGCTGCCGGTAGAATTCCAGCGAAATCTGTTTGCCTGCAAATATTCCAGCGAAGATTGGTAAACTACCCAGGCTTCGAATGAAAATGGTTGAAGCTTGACCAGTTTGCACCGGATGTCGCTTGAAGTTCACCTGATGGCACCGAACGTTCACCGGATGTCACTGGAAGTTTTTGCCGGATTTTTCAATAAAGATGGAACCCGTTGTGGCTTTTGAGTCACTGGTGGAACGGAGGAACTTATATGAAGGTGTACACGTGTGTCTATCAGCTTCCCAATGCCACTGGATATTTCTGGGTGTGCGGCGAGTGCAGAGTGTGTCTGTACCATGTTGGGGATCTGCAAAAGTCCCAGTGTTGTTGCAGACGTTCTGCTGAGTAGAGTGGTGACTGGCCCTTGATCTTCGGCGATGATATGGATGGTCGTGTCAGACGTTGCTGCTTTGTGTTTCAGCTTCACCCGGAACTTGCCCACGAGAGGTAGTGGCTGCTTCGAGCCGTCTGCGAAGATGTGGCACCCAGACGGACTCAGGGCTGGTGTTGGCGGTAGCTAAGCAATGGCAGCCTGTCCCATGGTGCCCACAGTAGAGCCAGAGTCTATGATGGTTAGCACACTGCCATGACAGACATACATACGTGACTATGATATGAGTAAGTTACGGACTTGTGTGGTAGGCTTGGAAGATTGAGTCATCAGAGGACGCAGCTGTGAGGTTGTGGATTTTCTGCAAGTTTGGTCTGTCACGAGGAAGTCCACATTGAGCATGTTGTGAGGATCGCCACACCTTTGCGCAGTGGTTGAGATTTCCACAAAGAGTGCAGGTGACTCCCTCGGCTGGACAGCGTTGGGTAGTGGAATGCGGATATGGTCCACCACAGTGACCACAGACCTTGTTGTCCTTCGGTTGTCGCTGTTGCGGGTACGACTTAGTGTGCGGTGCCCTCTTGACGTGTGATGCAACTTAATCACTAGCACAGAGGTCGTTTTCAAAGCCTCTTGTGTGAAGGTCCGAAATTTCGGTAGTATGCGCATAGTCCAACAACTGTGAGAGGGTCGTGCCAGTTTGAAGAGTGCTTTACGACGCTGTGAAGTTGACGTGCAGGTCTGAATTATCTGCGACTTGATCTTGCCGTCAGAGTCGGTAAACCCGCATCTGCGCGCGATGTCGAGTAGGCGTGCGTGGTACGTTGCGATGCTCTCACCTTCAAGCTGGTGTTATTGACGAGAAAGGAATCGTTCAGTTTCGATGTTGGCACGAGATTGGAAGTGCTGAGTCAAAACTTGTATGGCGCTTTCCAAGTCGTTGGTGGCAGCTGCCGGATGTCCCGTAGCGCTGGTGGTCGTGGTTGAGCTGGACGGTTGTGAAGTTCCGGGTTCGGGCGCGTCACACAACGACCCTTAAAATGCCGTTCCCATCCTCGCCGGTGTAGTGCAGTAGCATTGCTTTGCGCCTTGCCGGTGCGGTGACGTTGCAGGCGGTGAGAAAGTTTCTGGAGCGTGCGATCCATTTTCTCCAGCATGTTCCAACTGTTCAGCAATCCTCATGGACGATGAGGGCTGGGATATGCGGTAGGATCGACATGGTCCGGCGTGGTGCGATGCGTACTGCCTTCAGAACGGCGCAGCGTTGTTGCTTTTTATCCTCGTCGCCAAAGTAGTGAGTGGTTTGATGCACGTTTATTAATTTGATTTAATTTATTTACATCTTGATAAACAGAAGGCACATGGTTCCATTCTCACGCCCGGGATTCTGTACCGGCATGCATCATCGTCCTAATGATGTCCGTCACAATTGTTCTGCTGGAGCTTTTAAAACCGAAACTGAAACAGAACACTGCGATAACCGTGAAAGCTCTAAACCTGCAGATTTCGTAAGTGCTCAGAAGCATGGCTGAGAAGCATTGATGGGTAACTGTGAAGCATGGCAGCTGGAGCTTTCTTGCTTCCCAGCTACTACCTTTAGGGTTTTAGTTTTCGCAAGATTTGTCGAAGGACAGTTCGTATTGCCAATGGCGAGAGCGCAAATGACGAATGCAGCGGCAGACATATATCATTAGTTACGGGCGAGTTCTCATTAATTTAGTGGATGCCTGTGTCCTGGTATTATTTATTTTTGTTTTTAATACTGAAAAAAATGAAAAAATAGTAAAATTAACTTTCGGATTTCTGAAAATCGGGCATCTAAAAAAACAAAAACAAAACTTCGAATAAACTTTGATTTATTGAATAAAAAAATGAACTCGAAAATTCCCCTCCGAATTCAACGAAAAATAAACTCCGAAAACACGCACTCTTACTCATAACGTCCGCTGAGAGGACGTTATGAGTAAGATCTTGAAGAGAGCAACGGAAAGCATCGCATAGAAACGAACGTCGGTGTGTGCAGTCTGGAAAAGGATGAAAAGGTTAGGCCTAGCCAACTTCCCGCCATTGGCGCTAGGGGGCCAAGAGAAATGGCGCTTTTTATAGTCCCGCCATGCTCGCGCGTTCGTTTCAACGGTGTATTTTTCTTCCCCCCCCCCCCCCCCCCCCCCCCGCCCTTCCCCCTTTTTTTTCGCGCCTGCGCGCAACGGCAAGTATTTATGTTCTTCCACATTTTGTGCGAGCCGTGGAGACGTTCGTAACAAATAATAAACCGGCGTCGGTTTTTTTTTTTTCATTCTTGTTGATTAATCAGGAAGTCCAGTTGGTTCCCATTTACCTAATCTTATTGGTTAGATTTTTTTTACTGGTTTTTTGTTAGTGCCGAAATGTGTGCTTCAGTTTCTGGATATATGCTTCTTTTTTTTTTGTTTTTTGTTTTTTCTGGCGCATTAGCTGGGAAAAGACTAAAAAAACGAAGGCTTTTTGTACTTCATTCGAAAACACATTTTTGTTTTGCTCGCCTTTCTTTTTATAATTTCAGGCGTTGCTGCTACGGCCACTGTTGTCCCGCAATGCTGTTCCCGCGTTTCTTCTTTTTTTTACGCTTTTGTTTTTCCGCGCTTTTCTCTCTCGCTTTTTTTTTTCCTTCTTTTTTCCGATGGTGTTGAAGAGCCTTGTTGTATATGGGAAATGCAGATTTACAGCAAATGGCTTCCTTTATTTTTATTTTTTTAAATTTAAAGCAGGGTGTGACGTCATCTAAAAAGAGATCCTCAGTAATTTCCTTGAATGGTGGCCCCTTTTGCGTCGAGCCCGCCTTCTTTCAAAATCGGTTTTCGAAGCGTCATTTTTTTTTTTTTTTTATCCAGCCGTGAAACAAACGTCTGCCAATTCCGGCGCCAAAGCGAATAAAGGACATCACTATGCAAATTTATTTTCGGTAGCGCTTTCTTAAAATTGTTTTCTCAAGTCGCGTTAGGTTTTATTGTTCTTTAAATTTTTACGCGCTTCGGTCGTAGAGACAAGCGCGAAGAATGTGCCGCGACAATTTATTGCCAGCCTTTCCAAATTCTTTTTTTGTTTTGCGTATGTTTTTTTTTTTTTGGTATGCATTTTGTTATTCTCTTATCGCGATACCTACCATCCGTCGTCAAGAAGAAGTGGCCAATTTCGGCTGTCGTTTAAATGCAAATTGCACGCAGAAGGAATGTGGAGCCGCATGTGAACTTTTCTTCTGACAGGAGGACCGGAAAACAAAAACAAAACCTCCGTCGTTCAAACGAATAGGTAGCATGTCGTGTAGTGACAAACAATGCCCCAGAACAGGTAAACATTTCTAGTTCGCACATTTGTGCCCGAGCGCAATCGACTGCGTTGCAAGCGCTCGCAGTGACTGCTTGCGACGAGGGAACTCACTTCCGCCATCTATCGGCTAGCAAGGGAACACTTCCAATTGGTGCATTTTCACCTAAGAGCGAGAGTAATTAAAAAAAAAACAACGAGACGGGGTTTCTAATAAAAACACGCTTTCTTCCGGATAACATTGTCCACAGTGGTGTACCTAAGGATGCAAGTAATAAAGTGCTCATTAGATACGTGATTAACAAAACGTCACTAATTAACAAGTGCTGATTGTTGGGCAAGTTGGTATGGTACGTTAGAAAACTAGGTTGCGCTTTGAAGACAGGAACATAGGAAGAACAGACACCACAGAGCGCTAACTTTCAACTGATTTAATTCAAGAGCCTCAGCGTAGAAACACACTGCGTCACCGCATCACATCTCAACCAATCCGTGGCTCCGCCGCTGACCGCAAGTATATGCTAACTCCTTATCCGTCAAGTCAATTGACGCTACACTGACACAACGCATGCCGGAACTATTTATAGCCGTCAGCCTCCATAATCTCTCCAACAGTCTTATCTTTGTGTGCTTGTGAAGTATGCAGAGCAAGAACCTCCCAACGTAACGCCAGGCACCAATGAAAGCAGGCACGACGCCGGAGGCCTCTCCTAGCCAACACCACCGCCAGATGAGGACGACACTTCGCCCACTTCATCTGAGTCAACTCTCGTTCGGGAAGATGTCAGGACCTTTGTAAAAGAACAAGCCGAGGTAGATAATGAGCTCCTTGTAGCGTCGAAGGCATTGACAGAGCTGGCTAGCATGTTCTTCCCGACCAGTAGCCTATCTGCCGAGAAGGTCACCTCTGCACGAGCGAAGAAAAACCGAAAACAGGTCGGGATCCGACACAGGCCTTACTCCAAGCCACCGACGAACCTCAAAGGGGTTTTGCGAAGAAAATTCGCCGGTAGATTATTCTTGAAAGGGAATGCTCATAGGCTACTTAGTATATACGCCAAGTTACGCGATATTTTGAGCTCTGGTAATTTGAATAATCAATTTACGAACTTAGATAATTGTTATCTGGCGACCACGCAACACTGCCCAAGTTAGCCACAGCATGGTGTCCATAAACCACATGATTATGAACGCTTTCTTATTCTAAGCGCTCCCATGATCGCCCAAGCTCTCCTCGCCGCGGTACGATCAAAAACCGCTCACGCAACTCGGCAACACGAATGCTATTCCCGCTTTCTTCGTTGACCTTCCACCCTGCATGCGCCTGCAAGATATTCCCGGACGATGGTGGACCACGGCGAGTTCGTTTGTAACTCGTCGTCGATGGAGCTGGTCGCCAGCGGGTCGCAGTCAAAAAGAACAACGTCCAACATCTCTAGATAGCAATCACACTAATCACCGCTGCGATCAATGTCGAACACTTTGACAAGGCTAGCGATGCCGTAGACGTAATCGTCACGGACCGCATGCTCGAAACGTGGAAGGTAAACGAGGAAGCTGAAGCTCGAGACGCCAAGAGAGCCAACATCAGGGTGTAAGATAGACAGGTGAGGAAACGGCCCATAGAAGCCTACCACAGCGCCGTGACCGGATTGTGTACTCGTCTGCTTGCGGGTACCCCCGATTTGCGACAGATGGCGCTGCGGCGAGAGGAACAAAAATTGGAATCGAATTTGCGTGGAACTCTATGGGAGAGTGCGCAGAATAAACCGAGAGAACGACAGTCCTCCATTGAAAATCCACGAGAAATTATCTCCGTCAGTTTAGCCGGTCGCCGCCGGTCGCCCACCTGGAGTGAGAGTTCGCGGTGCTCCACATAGTAGGCGCCACAGAAAAAGAGAAACCCGAGGGGGACACAAGCCGGTCGCTCATTTGGCTCACGTTTTCCCACCTGTCTATCTTACACCCTGGCCAAGACTGTGAGTGCGTGCAAAAAGACATCGCGCTGGAGGCCGGCTACGTAGCCAGCCTCCAGCTCCGCCCGGATCCGCCCCTCGAGGGACCCTCATATAAATCGATTGATCCACGAAAATATCGCGCCATTTTCTAAATGGCGCGAAATTTTCATACATCCTACAATAAATCCTAGCAGTATATAGTTATCTCATATTTTATTTTTGGCATGTGATAACCCCTTTAAGGTGATCGAGAACAACCAAAGTGGAGGCTTGAGTATATCCTAAAATCAACCGATGTCTTCCGCCCTTCCTATAGGCAGTATTCACTGGCGGCCATATCCGTGTGCGCTGCTGCTGAGCGCCTGCTGACGGCGAGCTTCAGCAGTCCTTTTGGAGCGTGAATTTAGCACCATCAAGGTTGCCTGTCTTAGCAGGCTATTAATGTGAGCTCGTTATGAGCATGCGCTCTAAACATCGCCCTCAAATATGGCGTCCAGTGAATACCTCCTATATATTTTGTAATCCTAAATGCAAGGGGTTCAGGGTCTAAAAGGAAACGATATCAGCTCTTAAGTCTCTTTAAACACGAAAACGTTGACGTTGCGGCAACTCTGGAGAAAAAGCTAGCTTTAGACGAAACTAGTGCGGAAGCGTTAGAACCTCTCGTCAAGGAATATGAGATCTGCGTTAGCCAAATCTCAGATATATCCGCCGGGTGTTTTTCGTTTCTTTTTTTTATTTTTCGTACCGGCTCCATTTGTTATTAATTTCCATTTGTATTGACCTGCAAGGGCGGCTTATCTTTTGTGACCTTAGATTTTGGGAAACTAGATTCGCGCTTCATTTCCCTTTATGCTCCAAATACTCCGAAAGCAAGAATATCTTCGTTTAAAATTTTAACTGCTCGTTAATACAAAAACAACGCTAGGCACCATGGGAGATTTTAACTGTGTTTGCAGCACAGAAAATCGATCGGTATTACAATATTTTTGCTACACATACATTTACGCTGAGATATTAAAGTAAGTACTAGCATTAAATACAAAACCTTACATAGGCCAAAATTCTGCTCAGCAGAGCGCCTGTGCGAAGTCCCGTTCAAAACACTCATAGCACAAGATTCAAGTCATAATAGCGGCCATACAAACAATATATTACAATTTCTGTAGGTACTTCCTGATAGACTGCTATATTACCTAAGTCTGAATAAAAATAAAAGAAATAAAAGGTGGGCTTTTTTTAGAAAATTTACTCCAAACTTGCTAGTTTTCCGAAATATCTGTTTTTCAGGCACATGTAGCGCCTTATACAGTAATTGCGCAATATTAAAATTATACTTAAAAGAAAGAACTTAATCGGAGCTTTGCGGTGATGCAAAAATCATAAAAAATATGTTGATTAGATCAGACAGCACAGCTTGCTGAACTTCGTTAAATATCGTCGCAGAGAAGCGGTCTGACAAATAAAAAAAAAATACATTAAGAATGTTATGATCAAGATGATTCATTAGCATAAAAAGGCATAGGTCGAGAGTGTTCCCAAAAAGTGATATTGATGTAGCGTAAAAAGTAAGGAAAAGGGATGGAGTGAAATATGGCCCATTCCGATAAGCTGGAAAAACGACAGTTTCCACCTTGGCCGCTTCAACGGTCCATAACTTGAGAACAAAAATCCGACGAACGTGCCGTTTGCGTCTTCTTTTAATATAGTAATTACCCGATAACAGGTTTTTTTTCTAGATAAAAAGTTTTACCCGAAATTTGTGGCTGACTTGAGATGAAATCACCCATATACATATATATATATATCATAAGACGATTGCCTAAACATCATCACTGAGCATCATCGAAAACCACTAACTCAAGTATTTTTTGGAATGATATGAGGCAGGGTCAACATTTTTCATCTCCCAAGCGCATCCACACGGGGGAGATGGCGAGCAGACAGACGCCAGCGAGGACGGACCGGACCTGTTCGCCACCGCACAGTGCCGCGAAACTCCACCATTGCACCGTGGCACCGTTGCCCAAGAGAGAAATCCACTTTTGCTACCGCGATAGAGAAAATAATTGGCTGTGGTTATGTTTACGCAGCCTTGAAGCTAGTCTGCCTTCAACGAGCGACTTGTCTCTCTGCTGTAGATGAGCCATGTAGCCAGCGCGGTACTATACCCCTAGGCTGGGGTCTTTAACGCGCACCACGCAGTAGTCATAGTACACGACCACACGCCGGTTCGATGCACCGGAACCTGCGTCGCGTCAGCCGGTCAAAGTTTCTGCAGTTTCTTTCACACGTAGAACCAAGAATCACGCGACCAAATGAACCAGCGAACGCACAAAACACGACGATGCTCCATTTATGTTTTAATCGTCCAAAACAAAAAAACAAGGAAACATTGTACTGTTGCCAGACTAAACGCTCTTCAAGTCAATCTCCCGCCAAAAAATCCGCGAGTCAAAAGGCGCCCGACTTTATCGGTCAGCGTGTCCGCGGACGAGGCGCGCATCCCAGGAATCGGTGACGTGCCGGTCACGTGGTAAAGGGTCCGCGGACGACAATCGCAACTCGGTCCGCCGTGTGAATCGGCGAAACCAAACAACGCGTCCAAATTGAACGTTTTTTTTTTTTTTTTTGTATACTTTTTTGTTTGTTTTGAGAACGTTGTAAAATGCTGCCCCCTGCCTCTCATATCTCTCTAAATACAGTTCATTTAGCGGTTTTTCATGACGCTTAGCAAATTTCTCAGTGGAACCTAGCGTTTATTCTCACTAATTAAAATGTTCATTAATAAATTTTAGTTAAATATTCTGCTAATTAGTATGTTTTTGCAATCCTCGACTGGTAGTTTCTTCCCGGAAATAGTTTATTTTTATCAAGAACAGCATGGATATATTTCGTACCAATATAATATGTATGTTATAAAACCGCTCTGTGACGTCGCTCACTCCCTGCCAGTGAATACTAAAAACGGAAGTACCGCAGAAGCAACAGTCGGTAGACTTAGAACTACCGATAACGGTGTTCGGTTATATTTGGAAAACGGTAACAGTCTCAGTAACGCGTTCGTTTCTGGTGTTCTAACGAGTGACGCTGTTTGGTTACTTTTTTTCGGTAACGGGTACAACGTTGCAAACGCCAATGTCTGAGGCAGCGCCACCACGGTATTGTATGCGTTGGCGCATACACGAACACAGACGCGAACAAACGCTGGCACCCACACAAGACCATTCCGGAAACATGCAGCGCCCCCGCCGTCTTTTCGACGCGTTACGGCAATCCCTTGTGTACGGCGAGTAAAGAAGTAGCCATGAATAGAAGAAACGGTTAGCGTTAGTTTAGCATTTCGCGAATTCGGAACGCAGAAAAAAAATGGGACAGGAAGGCAACGCAGTAGTGTGCCTATAGGCCTTGTTACGTGTTTGTAAATGTTTCCTTTGTATCCTGAACCTACAACGGCAAGGGGGGAGTTATTCCTCTAGATTGCGCCGCTTTCAGGATGTACGAAGCGTATCAGTAGTTTGTAACTGAGGGCAAAGCTAACTCATAAGCTCCGCATTTCTGCATTTGTAACAGAAGCATTTTGAGATTTTCAAGCGCCGTACGGCTTAGGAGAATTTTTTTTTTGTCCGTTTTAAAAACGGTTCTGAGATCTTTTTTTTTTTTTTTTTTTTGCGGCTACAAACTTTTCTTTGCTACCAGTCAGCACACTGCCCTAATTAGAAAGTTAGTTAGTGAATCTTAGTTAATTGGCTAGCTATTCAATATGTGTTTACAGTGCCTCGCTTTGTATAGGAAGTTAGGAGAAATATGTTTCGTCCGTTTTAAAAACGGATATGAGATCCTTATTTTCCGCAGCTACAAACTTCCTGTTAGTACTAGTTACCAAACTGCGCTAATTAGAAAGTCAATTAGTGAACCTTAATTAAATGAATAGCTATTTAGCACGTTTTTTCTACAATCCCTGACGTCCGCCTTAGCTGGTAGCTTCTTACCGAAAAGAGTTTCTTTTTCTCTTAAGCGCCCTATTTTTTTTTAGTAAATTATGAAATATCTTCGGCTGAAACACCCGTAGACGACGTGAAAGCGTTTCCGTAAAGAATTCATTGGAGACTGGCTGCTACCCTAACGCCGATTGCTGAGCTCGTTAGGGGTTTGGCAAATACGGCCGAGCGCCATAGGAGACCTCCCTTGATGACGTCATAGCCCATGGGAACCCTCTCGGCCGAGCGACTGTGCGGAGCCAGGAAACGACCCCGCTCCAAAATACCGAAAGGGAAAATTTAATATCACTAAAAAGAGGACTTGCTGAAAGCTATTGCTGCCCTAACATGGTCGCAAAAGCGTAATCTGGGGGGGAGGAGGCCACAATTACGACTTTCCGTCCCAAACTAAAAAACAAAACAAAAAAACGCCACAGAAAAAAAAAAGTTACAAAGAAGAAGCTGTATTTTATACGTGCTTAATGTCCTCACTGTTCTCTATCGCTCCCTTTCCAAACCTCGGCGTAACCTCACTCAGGCATACCCACATAACTCCACTAAGACTTCGAGCAATCTAAAAAGTGAAAAAAAATAAAAGGAGTGTTCATCAACGCTGCAGCCACTATACCCTGTTTCACCACAACTTGACAAAGAGCGAACGCTACGGCAACCCTCGAGCCAATCAGAACCACGGAGGCGAGTCACGTGACAGATCTTCGCAGGAGGAGCACACTCCGACGATGCGCTGTCACGTGCTTCCCTCCGACACGCTGATTGGCCCCCCGTGGCCATCGTATTGGCGCCGCTCGCCAAGTTTTAATGAAACGTACCATAAAAGCCGACTCACGCTAAGCTATCAACTCCTTTAAAAAGAAAAACCTAACCCCACCGACAAAGGACTGTAACAACAACAACAACAAAAAAGCGTTCGTGTCTCCTTTTATACCGCGACGCCAAACGACCGGTCCGTGACCCAGGCCGCACTCACGATGTCAGCACGGACGCAGCAAGCGCTTCCCTGATTAATCAGGTAATATAAACCTGACGATCAATACCGCAAGCACCCCACCATGCCGTGTGGGGAAGTCCGCAACGCAGTGAAATGAAGACCCTCCCTCCCCCGTACTTCCCTACCTTCCCCCTTTTTTCCCCCAAAGTCCCTAAAAGCCACGTGACTCGCAGAGCGTGACCGTCCACCAAGGTTGGAGCACGAGGAACGGGTTTATGCACCGTCGCCGAACGGGGCGGTGGTCGGCGGCAGCCGTGCGCGACACGTGGTAACAAGAGCGTCCCATAGATGGCGCTCGTTTGCGTGGGCTCGTTGACTAAGTGAGCGACGAGCCGGCGCCGCGGGTGCTGACAGCGTTTCCCCCCACCGAATGTGTTGGTTACCGACGTTGGTGCGTTGACCACGAGGTTGCCCGTTGTCGGTGTTGAACCTCAACGATATTGCCATTGAATGGTTCAACCTTCGTGTTTTGAATGCTATACTGAGGTTCCCTGTTGTTACTGAACACCCGTGGCACGAGCAGCCACTCAATTCAAGATGTTTAGACGTATCCATCCGTTCATTCTTCCTTTACTAAGCGAACGACGATCTGCCGCGGGGCTGACAGGGGTTCCTCCCGAACGTGTTGGTTACCGATGTTGGTGTGTTTCACAATTAATCAGCCAATTTTAATTTACGTCTTAAAAGGCCGTTGAAAGGTAAATCCCACATAAGGCAATAGTGGCTTCTGCGTGGATCAAGACAGATGCCTCTGCATTTTTATTAGAGAAGTATGAAACTTGCGCTAGAGCGCGCGATTGCAAAATAAACGGAGTTTCTATCTCCGGAAAAAAAATATAATTACCGTCTATAACATGAATTCATTACGTTGGCCGCTATAGAGTGCCCGTTGTCGGTGTTGTGCGCTGGTGGTATTGCCATTAAAAGGCTTAGCAGTGATGTTTTGTGTATTAGATAGAGGTTATTTGTTGTTATTAAAAGAACACTCATCATTAGATGGCGCGAGCCGCCGCCAGATTTGGAGAGTTGAGTATTATGAACATATTGCAATGCCTCTGAGGGGTTTCTCCCAATGTAGTGCCGCTGTATTAAACAAAGGCCCACTTCCTGTTCGTGTGAGGGACACTTCCGGCTAACACTTCCGGCCGTCGTATCTCGACTTTAAGAACGTTATCATCCCTGACATTTGATAAGGGGTGATTGGGCGTAAACAGCTTCACTGCTCTCTATATAAACAAGCGGCCTATTAGAGCGTCTGCAGAAATTGTTTTTTAAACCAGGCCCGAAGGTGATGAACGCCATCGTAACCAGTGACACGGCCCTGATGTCACGCCGCTGTGGTGGCGCTGTTGTCGGCGCATGCGCAAAAGCCTCACACGAATCCGGTTTCTGCGCAAGTGTCCACACCTGGAGTAGTGAACACGCGGACTTCCTTGTAAACGGCGCTTTGGCTTATAGCTCTGAGATGCATTAAATCGGTTTCTGATTTCGTCATTGTATGCTACAACTAACCTACGTGCCCTAAGCTGATTGCATACTAACTTAAAAAACACTAACTCTCAGCTAGCGCGTGCCACTTCAATATAAAAGCGTGATCAAGGATTGATCCAAACGCCAGAATAACTCCTTCGAGCAAAAAAAAAAAAAAAGAATGGAGGGAAGAACTAGAAGGAAAACTTCAGCTCCATCCGACCAAAATAACAATTATTAAAAAATAAAAATAAAATAAAAAAGTTTAGGAATATAATTATATTTCAATGACTTCTGATTTTACTTTATTGATTACTTAGCGACCCTAAAGCCGGGGTCACCGATTATTCGCGACGCTCGCTAGGGGCGCTTCTGTTGTCATCACTATTGGTATATAGTGCACGTGCAATCCATGCGTTTGTTTTTGTTATTGTTGCTGTTTATATATATATTGCATAGAATTTTGTTATTGCACGTGCTTGCACTAGCAGAAAAAGTTGAAATCTCCACACTGTGAGCTGTGAAAAAAAGAAATCCACCGGGCGGCGATACGCGAATTTCTCGTTGCGAATACATCATACAAAAGACAGTTTGCAAACACATTCGAACCCTTGCCACCGCGCGATCCGTGCTTCGAATGGCGCATGGCAATGAGTTCCAGGAGAAAGCTTGGCACGTGGCAATTTGAACCACAGCTGTTGCGGTGACTCATTGTCTTTTCTATGACATATGAGCAGCTTAACGCTAGCGGTAAATGGAGTAGAATATATGTTTTCATGCCGTACATTGCATACTTCCCAACGTGTAAAAAAATACAACCAATCATCAAATGTATAAAAAAAAAACAGCTAGCCGCTTCTTCAACCGTGTCACCACAAGCAGTCCCCGTGTATTACCCAAGCCAGCGAAACAAGACCAATCCCCGCTGCAGTCAAACGGTGCCATCATTAGCGCCGCCATCCTTGAAAACACGCGAACCAGTGCACGCATGACGAATGTAAACCATCCGTAAAGGTAGTCACGGATCCCAAACGTCCTCCCCTTCTCTTGTCCCGAACCAAACGCACACGAGGGCACACGCAGACACAACAAACCAAAACGCGAGAAGGAATGGAACGCCGAAACAAAACAGAAAAGTCAGTAACAGAAAGAGAAATGCGCGAGCTGTTTCTAGAAGGGTCGTTTTGTCCACAAAAGCGTCGCGGTCATTTCCAGCGTCCTCAGCTTCAAACCACCGACAAAGAAGACAAAATATACAGTTCAACCGACTTCACTATCCAGGGATCATTAGGAGTTTCCGTCCCCGCGTACCGTCCACCGGCGAGCACGACACCGAGCACAAACACGCAATGTAAAAAGACAAACGGCGGCATGCCAAACAATCGGCCGACGAGCCACGTCGCCCTGCTGCGAAGACCATAGCGAGGACTAGTCTTCTGGAAAATAAGCGGCGTTCGGCAATGGTTCCTCCTTCAAACCGAACCATCTACAACGCACACCGGTCGGTTGGTCGGTCGCGGCGCAGTGAACAACACAGCCAGCGTCAATTTGGCCCCCAGCACTAATGGCCAACGGGCCGGAGGGGCATTACACGGACCGGCTGCGTTTGGGTCTGGAGACCAGAGGACCGCGACCAAGAGGTGTAGTCCGTGCTGGAGCCGACCGGAACAGCGTGCAGGCCAGGGTGGGGCTCGCATCGGCGAGCAAAAGCCGCAAACATTTCAAAACAATCGTGTAGCCGCTGTTTTTCTCTTTGTTGTGTGCGGAAGCCTGAGGTTGATTTTTGTGTGCCTGTGTGTGTTTGGACTCAAACGAGGGAGTGGCCTCCCTTCCGCTTGAAGTAGAGTCCCTCGTTCTCGGTTTGGGATGAGTGAGTTTTGGCGGTGGCGCGCGTTTGCGGGCTCGATTGAGACCAGTAAGGCTCGCGCGAGTCAGGTCCGGTTGGCTTAATGGTTGGGTCGGTGGTTTTTTGGCGTGGCTCGGCTTCGTTGATTGGCTATTTGTCCGAGCAAATGATGCTGCGCGCTGATGATCCTTACCCACGATTGTTTTAAGGGGTGGCTGTCAGAGGTTTTACGCGCGCACCCTTTGCGTATGACTCGTTCCCGCGTACGGGTAATTTGGTAATTGTTCGCCGACTATTCTATGTTTGATAGTTCACGACAAACTTACGTTTCTTTGTCGTCACTGACAGTTTGAGAAAGGTAGGGGCGTGCTGACTCCCGCGCATCAAATTATAGCCCCGCTGCCAAGGAGATCAGCGGGATGGGGGAAATTGGTGAGGGAATTGGTGTGTCACGTGGCGCATATTTTTCGCTAAATTTAGCTGGAAAACTGATTGGTTGTATGGGTCACGGGACGTGAAGTCAAGGGATGGTCGAATCCCGTTTCCCCGCTAAATTTAGCGGGGAAACTGGATTGGGGTCTAGGTCACAAGACGTCAATTGTTCCGCTAAATTCAGCGAGGACGTATAATTGCAATATGGGTATAGCGTGACATCAGGTCACGAGATATCAATTTCCCCGCTAAATTTAGCGGGCGGAACTGAATTGATGTGTAGGTGACGTGACGTCAATTTCCAGCTAAATTTAGCAAAAAAGCTGAATTGATATTTTGGCCACAAGACAAATTTTCCCGCTATATTTGGCGGGGAAAATGAGTTGACGTAAAGGTCACAGGCCGCCCATTTCAACAAGGTGTATAGGATAGGTTACGCGTGATGCCAGGTAACGTCAAGTGACGCCACTTTCTCGCCGAATTCGGCGAGGAAACTTGATGGGTGTAGGAGTCCCATGACATCAATTTTCCCGCTAAATTTAACGGGGAAACTAGACTGGCATATAAGTCACGTGACATCAGGTAACGTGACGTCATTTCCCCGGCTAAAGTTAGCGGGCGAAACTGAATTGATGTCTCGATCATATGACGGCAATTTTTCCCGTTAAATTTAGCGGGGAATCTAAATTGGTGTATAGGTCACGCGACGTCATGTCATGTGACGTCATGTGACGTCACAGGCCACGGCTTCACGAATTGCGGCTTCAGAAAATCCGGAGCAACTATGCCAAAGATCGTTTCACGTTAACAAGACTAAGCTTTGCGCATTGTTCATACGCCGCGCGACCTTACAAGATTTGATTGTCGGAGGAAGAAGCGATGCTTACGGCGTTTGAAACGCGTGCGTCTTGATAAGATAGCATATATCTAATCTAAAATGCCCCTATACACAATATATCTTAATTCTCCACATAAAGGGGGAAATTAATAACACTTCGCGAGGATCCGAAATTTTTTTTTGTGTGTATGTTTTCTTACTAAGGTTCTTGAGGTGAAAACAAGTATGTTAAAAGGGTGCGCTGTATTTGTTAAAAAAAAAAAAAGACTAATTACGACCGAGATGTTTTTTGCCCACAAAAGCAAATGCTTCCCGCTGAGGCCAGAAATTGGCCACCCGATCCATCCCTGCAGCAAAGTTGTGAATTGGGCTAGTTGGTTCGTACGTTAAAAAGTAGGAAACGCCGAAAACTACAAGGACCAGGACGATTTTCACGAATTATACAAATATTATTTATGTGCTAAATATATTATAGAAAAAAATGTACCCCAGCGCCACCTCGGAAATCTAACGAACTTAAAAAAGTATATACATATTCAACACGAACTAAGCAGCTCTGGGAAGTACCCTTTTCAAGAACTGATTATGCCAAGCAAACTATGGGATATACTTTACCCACTACTTTTAATTATCTTGGTACGCGAACGTGAAAGGAGGCAAGGGACACACAAAAACACGTCAGACCCCTGTCTTCTTTTGAGTTCGCATAACAATACGTTTAACCAACATGTTCCCCTAATTCTATCTATGTTACCTTTATCAGCTGACTGGGCAAGATATAGATATCAGCAGTACATCGGTGAGCATTCTACGGGAATAATTTATATCGAACCTTATTATCAACAATGAGCGCTGATTGTGTTGAGCTTAGTTAAAATGTACTGTATGTCTTAGGGCTGTGAGTGTTGATTCACTTTGTTACTGCTTTGTAAAACGCTGTTTCTTTCGTGTGATGATTTTTCACTCATGTTATGAATTTGTAAAATTTCCTCGTATAATTCCTTTGGTGCTTGCTTTGCAACTGCTCGTCTGAGGTAGCTAGGGGCCAGTCAAGCTGTTTTTACAGTTATTTTCCCTAGTCACCTTTCAACTTTTGGTGGAAAAAAATAAAAGAATTATTAAAAGTAAAACGACACAAGGTGTCTGGTGTTGCCCTACTCGTCTTGGTTCTTCGTTGTTTTCGGTGCATTCATGCTTATCAATCCCTTTTACGTTCTGAATGTGACAGCACAAAAAAAACGTTTTTTTTTTTGTGCTGACTAGGGGGGCGTGGCCTGGACAGGCACTTCAAGTGCCTTTAGCCATGTCCCCTGAGACTTTCTGTAAGGCTGTCTCAGTGAAACTCAGACAAACAAACAAACAAACAAAACAAACAAACAAACGTTTTCTTAAGGCTCTTCTCTCATACCTAGGGCTGAGGTTTGGGTCTACCCACTTTTCTCCCGTGTAAAGACAGACATAACAGCAAAAGCGAGAACAACAGAGTCGTGTGTAAGCTATGCGGAACGCAAGTTTGTGTGCTTCTTTTTCGGGGGTTGTGGAGACGTCAGAACGCCAAGGTCTGATTGAAGGATAGTGGGTAGACCTCGAGCCAGCTTGCTTTGAGGTCTACCCACGACACTTTAATCAAAGCCAAATAAGAGCGCGGCGCCTTTCTGACGTCATCACGACCCCTGCAAAGGAAGCAGACGAACT
Source organism: Ixodes scapularis (assembly GCF_016920785.2). Classification (NCBI taxonomy): domain Eukaryota; kingdom Metazoa; phylum Arthropoda; class Arachnida; order Ixodida; family Ixodidae; genus Ixodes; species Ixodes scapularis. The sequence goes on along the minus strand of NW_024609879.1, from coordinate 126,301,813 downwards.
TGCGCTCCTAAGTGTTTGGCAATCCAATTCGTACCACGACAGCATTCCCCTTCTGTGTTTTTTTTTTTACCACCTCCCGTATCATTTAAACGGATAGCGACTCGCCTTTCGATTGTGGCACCTGTCCCGGCTATCCCTCTTTTCTTTGGATCAAACGACAGAAGCATCTCAACCTTTCCCCATTGACGCCAACATAGAGTCTTTGCTGACCCACGTGCTTTGGTTCGTAAGAACAATCCGCTACGTGGTAAACTTTGGTGTTTGTCAGTAAACTTGTCTGAGCGAAACTCGACCAACAACAAAACAAAAAGCATCCATGTCCTGTTTGCGCTAATTGTAGCGCGGAGCTGTACGTCGGACTTCGAGGTACTTCGGATGAGGAACGCGCGAAAAATGTATCCATATTGAAAATTTCAACTATTTTTTTTTTTTTTTTAGGGAAGTGGAGGCGAAATGGGTAGTTTGGACCGCGGGCCAGTGCCGATGCCCTAACGACTGACCTCCATCGCCATCGGAGCGATGAGAAAAATTTTGATTCTGGAATAAAACGCATTAGGGTAATGGACTGACCTTCCCTTGACGGTCTACTTTCCTCCTCTCCCCGTAGCCTTTATGAGCGCCACGTCTGCCGCCATGCACGTGCCATTAAAAATCAATCCGCGTGATGCGTACCTACATTTATAGTACAACCTGGACCGACAGTCTTCCAAAAATATTGCGAGTTCGGAAGGATTATGCGGGAGCTTCCCCTCTGAGCTGCCAGTCCGGTGGAACACATACGCGCTCGCCTGTCCAATCAACTGCTTATCTACAATCACGTGACCCTTGCCTGCGACGTCACGATCAGGGTTATCGATTTCCCAGTACAACTTCGGTGGTGCGTGCATAAAGCACGGTAGAAGCTTGTAGTCGTCCTGAAAGCAACACCGTCCAAGTACACAGTCGCTGTGGTCGGCCTTCAGTGATTGGCTAAAGGACAATCATGAAAGGCCGATCACAGTGACGATCTCGGTCGCGCACGTCGTCAATGGGCGGGTGCGGGATCACGTGACAAAAGATAGGCGTGAGATTGGTCCATCGGGCGCTTGGTTTATACCGCACTGTCAGTTTAGGGGATGAACGGAGAGAACGGGCGTCCCCGGCGCCTTACCGCTAAACTGGAACGAATGTATTGGGTAAAGAAAACAGAAAATACTTGCGAATGAGTGCAATTTAAAAGTTTTTTGCACCGTAGAGATGCGGTGGGAAACGGTAGTGTGGAAGTTTTAAATGTGTAATATATGTGTGGAAAAAAAAAACGCGTTTGAAACCCCAAAATAACAAAAAAGGCGCATTTTTTTCTTTTACCCTGTGTTGGAAGCGTCCCCCCCCCCACTAATGGTTTTTGGGCGTAATGATGCGCTTGTGGGGTTGACGATGTGTTCCGATGCGTGGCTGCTTTGCACCCTCTTCAGGAGAGAGCGGGCCATACATTTTTTTCTCGTCTCTTTTATTATATAGCAAACAAAAAATAATAAAAAAAGACGGGTTAGGGTGGTGGTGGGGAGTATTGGGAGGAGCGGGCGATTCTACGCCTCGGTACATTTTTTGTCTTGAAAAACCCTTTCCTTCTTCGTACCTTCCGCACTCGGTATGCATTTATTTCACGGGATTTTCTCGTCCGTGTTCCTTTCCTACTCACTGAAGACTTTAAAAACAAAAACAAATTCCTTTTTTTTCTTTTTTTTTTTTTACGTTAGCACCCAGAAGCGTGTCGCTTCTTCGCTTAGTTGGAGTTAATATTCCGTGAAAACGTGCTCCCTGCGGCCTAAAGGATTGTTTCTTTTCCTTAATATTTTCTTTTTCTTCTAAAGAAGCTTCAAGCTTTAATTCCAAGTGGGTAAATGAGCAAAAACACTCGGCTGTTTTCTTCCTTTCACTCTCACGTTCTTCCATGAATTATTTTCGTCTTGCGTTATTTCCTTTAGTACACTTTTACTACTCTTTTTCTCGTGTTACTCCTTCTTGGTTCGGCGAATGGGTTTTAAAGATAAAGGGACCCCCACTCGCTCACCTTTGTCGAACTGCATCATTCAGGCTTTTCGTCGTTACTTAGCACCGGTTAGGGTTTTGAGCGGCACAAAATAATGCAACGAAAACGTTGTATTCCGCTCGACGTCGCCATTCATTCCATATGATCGACGACCTAGAATTTAAACTTTGTTCTGCCCACTCCAGACATACCTCAGCGTAGAGGGTCGTTATACGCGACCTCTTTCTTGCCACCAGGAGGCGTAACGTCAGACTTCCCGCTGCTTCAACATATGTATAAGAAATTCACTTAATACACAAAAAAAAAAAATTAACAATACAACTAATTTCCCCTTTGTTTTTATACTCCGCGACAACTTTTCTTGGCAATGCAGTGGAAGGTACAGGCCCGCGTCCCCTGTCCCATTTTGAGTGTGCGCGGGCTCTCCTCCTCTCCCCGGAAATGGGAGAGGAGGAGAGCCTGCGTACACTCAGAATGGGAGAGGGGACGCGGGCCTGTACCTTCCACTGCATTGCCAAGAAAAGTTGTCGCGGAGTATAGTGTTGTCGCTAAGAATCGGAAGTACCGAAACGGAAACAAAGATATCAGTTTAAGTGACGCGAAACATATTCGAACTGTAAAGGTGTCCCACAGTCGGGGGAAAAAAAACACTTCCACGTCTCCCTCAGAAGATTACGATTAAGATTGAGCCTAGATTAGGATCAAAAGTTTAAATTAAGATCAAAATATTAAGGTCAAGATCTAAAGGGTAAGATTAAGATCTAAAGGTTATGGTTAAAGCAATAGATTAAGGTGAAAACGGTTAAGATTAAGATCAAAAGATTCAAATATACACCAGAGTTGCAAGGCTAAGATTAAGATTAAGATGTTAAAGTTAAATTCAATAGGTTAAGGTGACAACGGTTAAGATTAAGATCAAAATATTCAAATACAGACCAAAATGACAAGGTTAAGATTAGAAGGTTAAGGTCAGGAAAAAATGGTTAAGATTGAGATGGAAACGTTAATATAAAGGATAAGGACTTCGTTTCTTGCTTGAGCATGCGATATTTGTTCAGGCTATTAGCTCTTGTCTACAATGTAAAATAGGAGCTAATACGAACATAGGACAATACAGCTTGATGGTTAATTTTAGCTGTAGATCTCTCCTATCCTTTCATCATCTTCCTCTTCGCCAGCTCTCCTGAGAGCACACCACAACAATCTTATCGAGCGTTCTGTCGGCCGTTTGACCTTCGGCTCTAAACAAAACAAGGGCCCACCAGCCGTGTGTAGATAAGCGTTCATAAACAATCCGGCATGAACGCAGCGCCGAAATGTGTACTTACAAAAGAACATGGACTCGAAGGGGAGAGAATGGGCGGCAAATAGGGAAACAAAGGAGCAACGGGATAGAAGAGAGACTGATATCAACTTTTGAAAACGCACAATGCAGGCTAACTCTGCTGGGTATCTCACCGGCTTACATTACAAAATCTTCGGGTCTTTTAGCGCGATGGACACCGCTGTGATTCTGTCCGCGTCGTATATAGTCACATCGGTTTAAGGCACCGATTTGTGTAAAATCACCCTCAAGCCGAGATTTAACCACTCCTTATTCATTTATTTCTTCCTTTCTTTCTTTACTTTGTTAGCTTCTTTCTTTCCTTATTGGTTCTATGACTTCTGCATGCCGAGGCCCGCAGGGCGGTAGGGGAAAAAGGCATTCCTGCCTGTCGAGTCCTCTCCGCCCATTACTATTCAACAGCACCAAATTAAATACAGCCAGGTGTATAACAAAAATGAAAACACATAGAATAAATGTAGTCAACAAGACCAGTTACATGCACAAATTTTCATTAATATCATAAAAATGAAGAAAAAAAATTGAGTCAAATGAGATACGAGTGAGCAACAGTGTAAGCAAGATTTTTTTTTACAGGGGTGGGGGGGGGGGGCGGGTGGGGGTGGGAGAGGGTGAAATAGTTAGCCCCCACCCCTCCGCCCCCCTACTCATACCCGCCCCCCTCCCCCCCAAAAGAACAAAATCACCTATAGCTGTGTTTGGAAATTTGTGTTTGTCCTTTGTTCCCCTTTCTTTCCCTTCTCTTCTCCAGGGTTTATCGCTATTGCTATCCAGCACGCTTGCACCTTTGCGTCAATTGCATTGTCATCATAACCTTGAAATGCGGGTTATTTGCCCATCTTGATGTTAGACTGGTGGCAGCTGCTTAAACCCGTTTGCTCTACTGACGTTTTACTTCTGGTTAGCTCAGTTGGCAGAGTGCGCCACAGGGAATGAAGAGGTCCCTGGTTTGATACCGCGACCAGGCGGATTTTTTCGGTCGCGCCCCAATCACCTTGCTGTGTTTGGAGATTTGTGTGTGTCCTTTGTTCCCCTTCTCCATGGATGATTATCGTTGTTCCTCTCCAGCTCGCTTGCACCTTTACATTAATTGGATTATCAAACACACACGCACATACAAAGTGTTTTTCTTTAATTTTTTGATGATTAAACGAGCCTTTCTACACTAGTTTCCGGATGATACATGGAACATATAAACGCGAGTATTCGTAACAAGGAAGTCACTTTCATTCATTCCTTTTGAATCATGCCGACAGAATGCACCACACTTTAAAGAAAACGCAAGAAAGCAGAACGAAGGTTATGATACGCATGATATTTCTTACACACGAAAGCTTCATCGGCACACTCTGGTCTGCCCAATTTCTTTAATTTCTCTTTCGTTCTTATTTTTTTTGCGTTGTTTTTATTTGGAATTACTATTTGTGATGACATTTTGTAGGCCAATCTTAATCGAGATCACTTTGGTTGACTTTTAAGCGCTGAAAGCTGCTTCACCTTTCAGAAAAAAAAAATTAAGGATGGGGAAAAAGTTATGTCGTAAACTAGGAGCTTAACTCACAATATATTGTCTAATGATCTTTCCGTAACCGAAAACACCAGCAGTAGTCTTTGCTGTAGTCGTACTGCATCGACTAATTTTCCCGTCAACCGTGGAGGAGGCATCATTTTAAGCTAAACTAACTTCTCGCTGTCGAGGCCTCAATACAAACTATTTATTTATTAGGTCTGCTCCACGCTTGCTGGTGGTTTTCCTTCAGCATTTACTGTTATATTTTTTTGCCGCAGATACTAAATTTACAGGTTCCTAATTATTTAGTGATGACATGAGGTACTCTACGAAAACAAACAGCTATAATAAGCGACGCTTTCAGCGAGTCAGTTACTCGAACTGCCACCAGTCGGCGCGCCCTTCGCGCGCTTTCCGGGCCGCCATAGCCGACCTTCAGTTTCTCGCCATTGCTCCGCGTTGTGTGCTGCACAGGCCACTACCGGAGCTTCGTTCTCATGTCCTTTTACGTTCCGCATTGAAATCTTGTATTTTCTTTAGTTCTTTTCGATATTTAGGACTTTCATGTAATCATATGATATTTATATTTCGACACAGCTCTTGTATTTTCTTATTTACGGAATGGAAGCGGACAGCGAATGGGTCGACGATACAGGATTATGAGGCTTCAAAGACCATGTAAGTTCATCCCATTCTTACGTTTTTGTCGCTAATAAGGGGAGTCGACACTATTGCGATATATGTAAATTGCAACTGACGCAGTAAGGCTATCGCAGTCGTGCTTCTCGCTGCATGTGCGCGCTCGTTTCCGTAAAGCCGACCCGCATGTAAGCGATTTAGCGTGCGACGAGACGAGCGACGGAGATTTCTCACTGTCTTGGTCGCTTGCTCCGTCGCTTCCATGCGGTTTGCCTCGTGGCGCGACTGACTGAGCGACAGCGAAGCGGGTTGCCGTCGCTTACAGGCTCGCCAAATCACTCAATTAATTTCCATGCACACACCATTGAACCATTGGCGCTTCGATATTAAGTATAAACCGCATGCAAGCGATTCGGCGAGAAAGGAGACAAGCGACGGTGACCCGCTTCGCTGTCGCTCGGACAGTCGCGCGACGAAGCAAACCGCACGGAAGCGACGGGAGCAGGCGACCAAGACGGTGAGCGACGTTTTCTAGAAACCCAAAAAACCGAGCGATGCCACAGTGAGAAATCTTCGTCGCTGACTCTTGTCGTTGTCGAGGTCGCTCGTCTCGTCGCACACTAAATCGCTTACATGCTTTACAGAAACGAGCGCGCACATGCACTGAGAAGCACGACTGCGATAGCCTTACTGCGTCAGTTGAAATTTGCATATGTCGCAATGGTGTTGACTGTCCTTTATTAGCGAGAAAAACGTTAGAATGGGGTGAACTTACATGGTCTCTGAAGCCCTAATCTTGTATCGTCGATCCATTCGCTGTCCGATTCCATTTCATAAATAAGATAATAGAAGAGCTATGTTGAAATATAGATATCAAATGATTAAATGAATTCCGAAATATCGAAAAAGACCTAAAGAAACCCCACGATTTCAACGCGGAACGTAAAAGAACGCGAAAACAAAGCTCCGGTAGTGGCCGGTGCAGCACACAACGCGGAGGAACGGCGAGAAACTGAAGGGCGGCTATGGCGGCAGGGTCACGTGACATCAAGATGGCGGCGCCCATGAAATGTTGCCTGAAAGGGTCTATACAGTGACCTACGAGATGAGCCAAGAACGAGATTTGGGTTATTAATATCTAATATGCTTTGGGCAAATTTTCAAGACACTTTGTTAAAAAGGAAGCGTGACAACGTTGAACAATTTTTTAACACTCATCACCGAATGTGAACAAGGTAATGTGTCTTCTTCGTTGCCATGATATGGCCAAGGCTGTCAATGTCTTCCAATACGCACGCTTCTTGAAATCGTACAAACGTGTGAACGCAAGAATATAAAACTTCCGTGCGGAAATATTCGAGCCGTCTGCTACATTAGCAGACGATCTTTTCGACACAAAAGCTGCGCGCGTTCCACAGCGGCGACAGTCGCAGCATAGAGTAATATACACAAGGTAAAGAGCGGACACTGCCATAGGCCCCAGCGGCCCAGATAGATCAGTGACAGGTAGCGCTCCTAGCGGGCGGTATTAAACATAATCTGATTCCGTTTCCGGTCAAGTTAGTTTCGGTTTCGGTTTGGGCGTTTCTTCTCCGGTTCTCCGGTACCCCTCTCTCTTTCCTCCCCGCCTCGCTCGGCTCTCGGGACTCCCGAAGCCGCTGTTTTTTTTTTTTTTTTTAATACTGACGCACTTTTGCTTTATTTTTTACGATAGAGTCCGTGCAAAATGTGTCAAACAATAGTTCAACTTACTTCACAAAGCAGAAGTATATATATTTCTTGTTCTTTTTCTATTGTAAAGCATTGAAGTTACACAATCGCCGCATTGACTCCTGACTGGTGGAGCATTTTGGGGTCAACAACAGTAAGTGGTTCGAACACATTTTATTGGACCACATTCATGTATACATGATTTACTTCAGAAGCTCTTATGTTTTGTACGAAAGAGATCGATACTCACAAAAATAAATGACTATGAAGGACGTCAGCATATCGTACACGTCGTAATAAATTCTTAGCGGAACCAAGTTAAAAAAAAACTTTCCACGGAGAACATTCTGTATGATACATTCACTTTCACGCCGACTCGGGTACGGGAAGTAAGGGCAAAAATAAATAAGACATCACTATCATTACCAGTCATAAAAGTACAATAACAGTGCAAAGCACACGCCGGATAGTACAAATTCCGCGATTTCCGGCAAATAGAAAAAAACACTAAATTGCATAGCCTCAAACTCACTGCGGGCGAGCCATTAACAAGCAATGAGAACTCTATTCGAAATCTGACAAGATTCAACGTCCCTAAACATTTTCCGAAATTGTTCAGAAAAGAAATATGGCTTCAGAAAAAAGCGGCTAAAAAACTATGGACAGTAGATACAAAAGTGGATACATTTTCTTTCAAATATTTTTAGCCTCTATACACAATTTTCTGTCGAAATTTTGTAGAAAGTGGACAAATATTTTTGTTATGGAGCCGTGATACGCATTCGCTGGAAAAATGGGAAACAAATGTTTGGAGAGCAAGCTGCACCGCCCACTTAATAAACACTTTTTGTTTTTGGTTTGGCAACCGCCTCTGTTAATACACTATTAACAGTTAAACCTGTCTCGTTGCTTACTAGCCACTGAAGAGTGCAACCGAACTTTGTCCAAATTCCGGTTAAGAAATCAAACATGTCAACACAAGCGTATTCTGCAAAACAATTTTAAAAACCTTTTGTGGTACTCCTCTGGGCAAAGGCTAAAACCACCCAGACCTCAAAGTGTGCTATACAAGGTGGCACACACTCCTCGAAAATGTGCCACACTCTCTATTATGGAAAGAAAGTGATTTTCCAGTTGCTGAATGAAATGAAAGGCAGCCTGTGGTGGTACTACTAAGTTCCCGAAGAATTTTCCAGGCACGTGGTATGCTTTAGGAACAAGACAGTGTTGGTGAGGCCTGGTCAAGTTATTAGACTCATCCGATAGCAGCTGAGAACAGCCATAGCTGTAAACTGTCTGTTCAGGCAAAAGCTTGATCAAATAGCCCCAAACGTAATAAAAAAGTGGACGAGTCATCAATTATGTTAGACCTGATGTCTGATGCCAGCTCAGAAATATCCTCGGTGGGAAGTCATCAATTGGAAGACATTCCACAATGTCTGAAATTAAACTTTCATGGAGCGAAGATATTTGCAACTCCTTTAGGAGGTCACCCTTGTCATCCTCTACGTTTTCATTGTCCGACAGTTTGAACAGTTTTTTTATCGAGAGGTGTTTTAGTCCTGAGGTGAACTGATGCACATTTGGGTTTGTGTTGCAGCCCAGCATTTGTCGTATATAGCTCCAAAAACGTTCTCAATGTGTCTTGCTGCAGGCGTCGTGTAAGTAAGTCATGGCTGCTTGAAAGCAGTAGTGTAAGTCATGGCTGCTTGAAAGCTCATCCCAGAGCACGAGGACACTTTTTATAGTAACTTGCCACCCCATGATGGCTTATGGCTGCCTCCTACTTTGGAACTGCCATGCTGAAATCCATCCGAGTTACTGGTGGAGAAAATCAAGTATTTCAGATTCTCCCTTCAAAATGGCATGACGCAACTTCTGCCCTGTCTACATGAATTTTTTAGCTATTTAGAGAATCAAAAAGTATGCACATCCTATCACAGAAATAGGCTGTAGCCATGGCTGCCTCAGGAAGTTCCTTGGCCTAAAAAAGGGATATGATTTCAAGAAAGAGTGAGGCACTCAGTACCTGTGGGGCACAATTTTCTTCCATGTTACAGAAAGGTTCTTGAAAAAATGTGTCTCTCAGTAAGTTTCGGAGTTAATTGCAAGCTCATCTCATGAATAGAATAATAAAGTTCAACAATAGAGGACCACTCAATGACCTCATTTCCAATGCAAAGTTTGTGGGCTTGGAGATTGCTCTTGTTTTTTTTTTTGTTTTTTTGGGGGGAAGTTGCGGAACATCAAAGACAAAGTAAACGTGTTCGTTGTCAACTTCAAAAAATGGCTTATCAACACACACACCAAGCTTACGTTAGAAGCCCCCTAACCACAGACCACAGCCTTTACTGTGAAGCCAACAGTCTTAAGCTCCCGAATGAGGGAAATGAGGAGACTGCGTTAAACAGAAGACGCTTTTGGAGTGTGCACAACAGTGTATGCAAGGGGCTAAATGCACCTCCTGGAAATTTCAGACAGCATAACAACCAAGGCTCTATCTGCAATGTTAGAGGTTCGTTCAACACCGTCATCTGTAAACCCATGAACAATGTCGTGTGCAGGGTCGTTAGTTAAATTCTTTTTTTTTTTTGAAACAATCTCATCGAAAATTAACATGCACACACGTTCAAGTGCAGCCAGACAGCCCGGCAGAAACAACAGCGCGAGAAGCTCGAACCGATCGGCTCCACGAATTCACGCCGAGCATGCGAGCACGCGGGCGGTCATGCGTCACCTTGATTGATGCAAAGTCGACCGAACATGATGCAGCGGAAAGCACAGATGGACGGCACGCACGGCACAGACGAACGACGCAGGGACGAGCAGAGGCCATGCAGAATGATGCAGAGGCGACGGCGTGCAGGCAGGCAGGTCATGGCAGGCGCCATTCATCACGTGGCTTTTGTGACGTATTTGATTTAAACTATTTAGTCGTTTTAAGTACTTTAAACAATTTTAAAGCATTACCATTTAAAAAATAAATACTTTTCACAGAAAGAGTTTTAAGTAATTTTAACCAAATTGCAGAAAAGCGCCACGTAGCGGAGGGTATGAAACGCACTATCTGGGCCGCGAATCGGCTCCTGTGTCCTCTCTTTACGTTTACTATATTACTCTATGGTCGCAGAATCAAAACCAGGCGCGGTAACAACAAGGAACTGCAACACAGACAACATAAGTACCCCGAAAAAAACAAAAAGAACAATCAAAATATCCCGACAAACCATTTTTTTTTCATCGATTATGTGTCCATTCACTGTGTTTTATTAGTAAGGATGATAAAATAATGCACTGTCAACTGATATCAAAAAAGCTCGCGCCGCTTTTGAGTCGAAAAGATCTGCTAATGACGTCGGCTCTCGGCGCCGTATGCTCGTTCGTTGGCGGCAGTTAGCGTCGCGACCGTTTGCGCCATCTCTTACCTCCCGTGCGAAACGGCGCGGTATTGTTTGAAGACCGATGGCTTCGCTGCGTTTTCATAAGAGTTAAGCCTTTTTCTTTGTTTACCTTTTTCCTCAAGTAAGTTCGCTCTTTGCAAATTTTACAAAAACAAAAATGCACCAGCTGTGGGGAACGTTGCACAAAATCGTAGCTCCATAGGTTAAGAAACCGAATTTTCCGGTCGATTTAAACAGCCTGGCCGCTCCTTGTGACACCGGGTAGACCTTTTCAGGTGCGCGAACGCCCGTACAACTGCCACCCAGACAATTTCCTCATGGAGTGAATGTTCTTATTTGTGCAGTGGCGGTCATCCTTCCCCCAAAGGGGTCGCCTCTTTGGGTGCAAAGGTATGCTTCGGCTTCAGATAACTCGAGAGGTGGGTGCCAAGGTCGCAGGGTTCCTCTCCTGTGCTCTAGTCAATGATGACTAATTTCCGGTCTCTTCCATCTAACGTTCCGGGGTAGGCCCAAAACTTTCTCGGTACGCCACTGCGGCTGCATTGAGTGTCCCGTTCAGAAGATAGATCTGCAGTTCTTATCTTTTGTTGATGAGCTTTAGCGCCTGTTTTGCGCGCTTGATACATACCACATTTTTCGTCAATCTCTCGTGCAAGACCTTTGCGGAGCGCCATTCGGTGTCGCTGGTTATCCTCTTATCGAGCATCAATGGCAAATTCGACATCCGCATCCCGCCATCTCTTATGGCGTCTGCATCCGATAAGCCTCTTTGCTGCATGTTGTGCATCGAGTACTTTAAGCACTGCAATGTAACCTTGATAACCAGCCGCCCGTCTCCTGCTGTAGTTTCTCTCAAATTTCTTTATGGTAATCTCTACTGCCCGCTCTCTCATGGATACTTGCCTAAACCCCTGGCATCGCTCCTGTTTCTTTTTTTTTTTTTTTCTATCGGCCTTGCTGAAGTCCAGCCGCAAACGAATGTGGTCATTGCCTATGCTGTGCTCGCCGCCTTAGTCTATCAAGCAATATAGCAATATTTTTTTTTCGGAGGCGGTGTTACACTAAAGCATGGTCAATACAGGTTTTGCTTCTTCGGGCGCACCACGTGAACTGCCCCTCACTTGTTGACCGTAGGTTGACTACCTCGAGTTGGAGTTCTTCTGCTAGCCTCAAAAGCCACCCCTCGCTACTGTCCTCCCATCCGTCCAATTCACCAAAATATTCATTTAAATTTCCTTTGATTAATTAAAATCCCAAGGGACCTTGCATCCTTGGCCACACATGACACACTTGATTCGTCTTCGTCGTCCCGTGCACTCTCCACAGTAAGATAAAGCACACACACTACAACTCAAGACTGTAAGAGTTCTCTAGTGACCCAGAGGCGGTCTTGGCATTCTATGTTTTGACGCTGCCAGGATGATGAGTTGCGGCACAGTATTCCCACTCCCCTTCCTTTTCGCTGGCCTTCCTGGCGGTTACGCCCGGACCAGTACCAGTCTGGGTGGACAGGAGGTTCTTCGAGATCGCGGAGGTGTGTCTCAGCCGCCCCAAAAAGCACCAAGCCCTCAGTGTCGATTGCACGATAGAGGTCCCGCCATTTCTGTCCTCGTCGTGCTTCCTGGAGGTTCAGAAACCCAACCCTCTCCGTCAGCAGGCTTCGATGCTTTCGCCCGTGCATGTAACACAGCTCTTTCCTTCTTCACGCCACTGTCGCCATGTCGTCTCGTTTGGGGCTGCGACCGCCTTACCCCTGCCAGTTGGCCTGCAACTGTCGCCACACAGTCTGTGCACTGACGCGCAAACCCATGGAGACGGGATTAGTGGAGAGCACCCTGACATCATCGAGCTGGGCCCAGGCGGCATCACTCCCTGTGGCGGGTTTATGTCAGTTGTTTGCGGCATTTGCGCGGAAAGGAACTACGTCGCTGCATAGATCCCCGGCGTTCTTTCGCTGGTGGGTGGCAGCCCTCTAGTGAGTACAGTCTGCTCTCGGAGTTCGATATCTTGAGGACAGGGACGTTCCATCTTGAGCCACTCCGCCTGACCTGAGGTGTACGGCTTGAACCTTTGTTGTGGGGAGTCTTGCACCCAGTTCACTTTGGGCGGCGATGGAGTTTCGGGTCCGCTGGCGTGTACTCTAATTTATTGTAGGCCTTTGTGGCGTTCCTACTGGCCTCCTACTTCCATACGGTGTGTCATGCCTTCTCTTCTGCCCGGCTTGCATTGCTGATGATCTCCCGTGTTGGTCCTCCATCTTCTCTCCTCGCCTAAAAAAGTGCAAGCGACCTCCGCCAAGCGGTCCGCCACCACACGGACACTATCTTGGTTATAATGCAACCCACCTTTTTAGAGCGCAGCTCTTAGGCGTCCGTTTCCGGCTTGAGCGGCGTCGCTGTCAGCTAGCGTAACCGCGCGGTGCATTATGGGTAAACTTCCCCGCTAAATCTAACGGAAAAATTTCCCCGCTAAATCTAGCGGAAAAATTTCCCCGTTTAATCAAGTGGGAAAATTTTCCCACTATATTTAGCGGAAAAAGTTATCCGATAAATTTAGCAGAAAAATCTCCCCAATAAATCTAGCGGAAAAATTTCCACGCTAAATCTAGCGGGAAAATTTCCCCGCTAAATCTAGCGGAAAAATTCCCCCGCTAGATTAAGCGGAAAAATTTTGCCGCTAAATTTAGCAGAAAAACTTCCCCACTAGATTTAGCGGAAAAATTCCCCGCTAAATCTAGCGGAAAATTGTCCCGCTAAATCTAGCGGGAAAATTTCCGCGCTTGATTAGGCGGAAAAATTTCCCCGCTAGATGTAGCAGAAAAATGTCCCCGCTAGATTTATCGGAAAAATTCCCCGCTAAATTTTGCGGAAAAATTCCCCGCTAAATGTAGCAGAAAAATTTCCCCGCTAGATTTAGCGGAAAATTTCCCCGCTAAATCTAGCGGAACATTTCCCCGCTAAATCTAGCGAAATCATTTCCCCGCTAAATTTAGTGGAAAAATTTCCCCGCTAAATCTAGCAGAAAAATTTCTCTGGGGGGTCACGTGACCCCCCCCCCCCCCCCCCCCTTTCCCGAGACCATGTGACCCTCAGTACCCTTCCCTCCTCCTCCTGAAAAGGTGCGCTCTAATTCGGCATTACCGGGAGTTGTAAACGGCTTTAATTTTTTTCGTCGTGGCTCAAGTAAAGTCAACATATTAAACTCGTACTCTTTTGCATATTTTTTTTTTTTTTTTTTGAGGGATGGATGAATCCGGCTGAGCCCTTTGGATCGGGCGGTAGCTTACGCCACCTAGCCTGGATGGATGGATGAAGGATGGATGAATACGGCTGAGCCCTTTGGATCGGGCGGTAGCTTACGCCACCTAGCCATTTTGTTTTACCATTTAAGCTTAGAATATTTAAATGTGAAATCTATATTCCCTCCGCAGTGCAAAGAAAGTGAGGCTATGAAACCCCCTTGCCATCAGTGGATAAGAAAATACCTAGTTTTCTCTCGATTTCTGCCACCATTCACTTAATCTTTGCTTGGTAATCTCTACAGTCTTGAAATTCACTCTCCCTTCGCTGTCTCTAAAACCCAATGACTTTACTAAATCTATGTTGTCTTCGGTAGGCATAGGGTGAAGCCCTTTACAGTAGAGTATCAAGTGCTCAGCCGTCTCGTCCTCCTCTCCACAAGCAGTGCACACTGTATCAATTTCCTGGTACTTCACTCTGTATGTTCTGGTTCGCAGAACACCCGTTCTTGCCTCAAACAGCAATGAGCTTCCCCTAGAATTGTCATAAATGCTTTCTTTGGCAATAACTCTTTTGTTTAATCTATAGCTTTCCAGAGCCGTCTTTGTCTGCATTCCCTCTAGCCACCAATCTCTTTCTGTGGCCTTAACTTTCTTCTTAACTGAGACTTGCTCTTCGGTATCTTCGCTATAGCCCAAAAACTTTCCTCTTAATTTCCTAGTGCGCTGTCTCCACTTTGTGTCTACACTCCTCATGTATAAATAGCTGAAAACCTTTCGTGCCCATTGCTCCCCGTCCATTTGCCTCAACCTATCCTCAAATTCTACCTTGCTCACCGCTTCCCTGCTCTCAAATGATGCCCATCCCATGTCTCCTTGTACTCCCTGGTTTGGCGTTTTGCAATGTGCCCCCAAAGCCAGTGTACCTACTCCGCGCTGTTTTATTTCTAGTCTCGCAAGCACTTTCCGAGTAACGAGCGCCGTCTGGGGAGTTGTCTGCGAACTACAAATGAAGGGCAGCCCAACATGCCTCCGCTCGTCAGAACACATTGGCATCGTGTCTTGGTACCGATTTTCAGTGCTTTTTATACCCCATACTATCGATACTGAAAAATGAAGCGTCAAAATGGACTAATACGCGCGAAGATAAATGCTGACAAAGTTCGTCTTGCGGGACTATGCACTGCGAAAATGGCGACAGCGGGAAGGTAGACCTAGGAGATTGTGTACGCCTGCACAGAAGCTTATTGGAAAAGGCTTCATTACGTTGGTACCTAACTCGTTGCATAAATCATTAATTTATTAGTATGTACTTCAGTAAAGTAACTGCAGATGCATTTTGTAGAATCGACAAGCTCACAAGCGGCATGCAAAAGTTAAAAAAAAAAAGAAATGCGAACCACTGTGGTGCGTTATTCCTGTTGTAAAACCTGCATCTCTGCCTCTCTGCGGATTTTTTCAGACAATATACAATGTGTGTCACAGTCTTTCAATTTCATGGCAGAAGTACGAAAAACCTAATTTTGTTCGTGCTGTGTCGCCCTCTATCTACAGAATGCCCCCCCCCCCCCCCCCCCTCAAAAGAAAAAAAAATGAAAAGATATTTTAGGTTTTGGTTTTTGCAAAAAGCAAACCACGCATCGCCGAACGATTCATTCAGGACTAGCCGTTATGGTATTCAAAAGTTATAAGTAATTTTCTGAAATTTCAAACCCGAAGCTTGGTGACCCGACGGAGTCGTCGAGTATATATGAAGCTCTGTAACGCCAGAAACCGAAAACAGGCGAAATCGGGCCCCATTTTCCTACTGAGATTTTATAAATCACTTGTAACTTTTTAATAACATAACGGCCGGTTCTAAAACTTCGGCATGTGTTTGGACCGCTACCGCTACATGTGGGCGGAGAATGAGCGTTTAACAATGCGTATAACTCACATCTCCAAAAGAAAAAAAAAACATTTTTTTTTCGGGGGGGGGGGGGGGGAGGGGGGGGGGCGGTTATGCGCTGTAGACTGCGCAACATAACCTGCGCGTACACGGCATTCGTACTTATATTTTATCATTTGAATTTTACATGGTTGCAAATAGTACCGGATTTTGAGGTTCCAAAATGTTTGAAGATGAAACTAACCGCACCTAGTTCACGTCCCACGTAATTTAAGCTAGAGACGGCGGGCGACAAAAAAGGGACACATAGAGATCTTTTATGGTTCCTGGTAACTACGTCACCTGTTGTAGCAATGTAGGCGTAAATTCTCATCCATCTCCTCGCGACTGAACACGTTGTTGTTGTTGTTCTACGTTTCCTTCTATGACAAGTTATAAACACATGATAAACAGCCAAGGGACATTGTCTGGGTGAAGAATCACTGATGCTATACCATCGAACAGACGTATTAATGCGCAGTCACGGAGGCCACCCTAGACATTGCACATATGCGCTGCCGCGCTCACTAACGGCGATCTCTGTGATTTGCTCAGAAACGGCGAGTTTGTTTCTTGACTCAACACACAAGAAAAATCAGAATTCACCGTAACTTACGTATACATTTTTTCAAATTGGAGAAACATTGACCGAGTTTCGGTAAGCCATGATAGGAGAAATCCATAACGTATAGACTAGAGCCACTAAACAAGCTATCGGCGCTCTGTTCCCCGATATTGTTGTGGGCGCCGCCATCTTGGTGCTCGTGCAGAGCAGAAGCAACTGCCGATCGTCATGATTCAAAAGTGCGACTTTCTCAGCACTAGATTCGTTGTTAGGAAGCTCGTGTAATATTACTTTACTTCGTAGCGAACTGTGCAAACTTTCGTGGGAGACAGGAAAGCGTTTCCTGGGATTTCAAACAAAGCTTCAGGTAACTGGCCACCAGGATTTTTATCGCCAAGGTCGGTAAGTGTGGTAGCTCTGAAGCGGAGTATTTAGTTGCACTATATATACCTTTGCAAAAATCGCCTTCTGTGCGCTGCCATTTTTTGTCTGCTATGCTGTGGAACGCCTTCTGAGCTCTGCTGTGCGGTATGTCAAACGCTGTGCATACGTCCACAGCTCAGTGACTCAGCATTTTTCGCCGGAGTGAAAAGCAATGCAAATTTCTATAGACGAACTCCAAAAATTTGACGTCACGCCACTTCGGGGGCACTGCTGTCAGTGCTGCGCATGCGCAGATGCTTCACCCCTCCCGACTTTGATTTCTGTGCAGGCGCACTGCCCACACTTGGTGAGGGAAAGGCGTGCTTGTTTGTAAACACTGTGTTGGTGTATGGAACAGTGTGTGCTCTGTTCCATAGGCGCTGCCTTGTTTCTTCATACTGACGCCATTTCACAGCAGAGCGGCTGCGCTTTTTGCAAGGCTTCATTCTTTTAGAAACCTTCGCACATATCGTTGTGCGAGAACGTCGGAAATGCATAGTCACGAAGCTTTGAGAACAACACCGATGCCAAAAGTGTTGTGAAAAGCAAAAATCATGTTTTATGCGTAGCCCCGAGCCTGCGTTTGAGATATTATTTCCCATTCTTTTAATCTGGGGAGTAGGATTTCGGACACGGGTGTATATACGCTTTAAACAGGAGCCAGACTGAGCCGCCATTGCCGACTTTCTCTTGTCTTACTGAGGTGCCGAGCCACTTAAGCGGGCGTTGACGAGTCTCCACAAAGGCCTATGCTGGAGAGAATGACACAGTAGGACCTAAGCTGGCAACAACCTGTCCTACTGCAGCAATAATCAAGTGAAGCGAACGGAATCGATGCTTTCAAGCAGCTGAAAGCGTCTATTAGCGACGTGGGCGTTCGAAACTGTCGCTGAAATCGGCCTTCCACGATTGGCCGAACGTCAACTATGACGTCACCAAAGGATTTATCATCAATGGAAATAAGAGTAATGGAAGAACTTCCATTTTTGGTGGTGTTGGCAGTGTTGGTTTCAGAGCGCAATGATTTGGGGCATACACCATGCTAATCAGAAACACCACCGAACTCGTTGTTCGCAATGTAATGACGTCACAAAAGGGAACCATAGGAGGGCGCCATATTTGAGGGTGATGTTTAGAGCGCACGGTCAGAACGAGCTCACATTACTAGACTGATAAGACCGGTAATCTTGATGGTGCGGAACGCACGTGGCAAAATAAATGTTGAAGCTCTCCGATCAACACGCGCTCAGCACTCGCGCTCACAGTTATGAACGCCAGTGAATACTCTTTGTACTAACCACGGCGAGACACAACTGCGGCTGTGCTGTCAAGGTCGGTTCCCACATGCAGTGGAGCGCTGATATAGCGCTATTCACGTATCGTCAGCTGCTTATCCTCTGCCGGAAGCAACAGTTTTGAAGGTGAGATACAAATGTGGTGAAGCATAGCCTCCCATTTATACTCACAAAGCCTGGCAGTTCGACGACGAGGCCATTGAATTCCCGGTCGCAGTGTATGAAGCGCGAGGATCTGGTACTACAGAGCATTTCCTGGGAACCTGGTCGTCAGCGCACAGATTTCTGCAGCGGCGAGGACCCGAATGGAAACATGGTTTTTAAACCCGACGAGGAGAGAAGCGGTAGCGCGAGGAACGCGAGCAGCACGAGCGGACATTCCATCGCTCGGGAGAAGTGTGTTTCGGCGTCTCGCCGCAGCGGGGCGCCCGTCACGTGGCTCTCCTCTCATCCGTTGTCTGCCGCTCTACCTTTTCAATTTCGGCGGCCGCTTCTCCTGGTGATCTCCCGGGCTTTGTCAGTATGAGGAGGCTATGGGCGAAGGCTCCTATCAGCCCGCGCTTAGCGCAAAGACAGCGCTGTGCTTATGACGCTCCGCTGTATGTGTGAACAGGTCTTCATAAAGAAAGAAACCCTCTATATATTGTACAATAACCGCAATTCTGCCATTTTATTCCTCTCACGTATCGGTTCGAATCAAGTTCCTAGATTGGTCTTATGCCGCTAACATTTTTTTTTCTTTTTACTATTTATCTTTTCTGCGGTTCGCTTTTCCCATCACTGATATTAAAATGAGTAACATAAAAAAATATTTCAATGTCCTATTTTTATTAACAAAATATTAACTTCTCGCTAAAAAGCTGCAACCTCATAAAAACAACGTTCCACTAAAAAAAAGCGAGAAACCACAAGCATTGTAGGCAAGCGTGCCAGATATACCTTATTAGCAAATACGTATGTAGCTGACTATAGGGAGATTGCGACGCCTAAAGAGGACGCGTCGATCCGACCGATGTGCACGCTAAATGACTCTGTTGGGAGCCGCACCGCTGCGCGAGTGTCTTGCGTGCACATCGCGCCCCCTTTAGGTGCCGCACGCTCTCTATATATTTACTGACAGCTAAAACAACGAAGGCAATTGACTATTACGTTCACTCTTCGTGTTTCGTGTTTTGTCTTTTTTTTTTTTTTTTTTTTTGTTAAACCGCGATTTTATTGGATGCGAAGAGAGAATGAGTTGCTTGTGATTCGTCCTACCCCGCGTTTCTAAAACTGCCAGTCACTATAATCATGTGCTCCCACATGAAAGTTTCCAGAACTTCAAGGAGGCTTATTTTAGAGCGCGGCTCTTAGGCGCCCGTTCAGGTGCATAGCGACGTCGCCGTCGCCGTCGCCGTCACCGTTGACGTCGGCGTTGACGTCGGCGTAACCCCCCGCTAAATTTAGCGGAAAATTGAATTGGTGTTGAGTTCACGTGACGTCAAGTTTCCCGCTAAATCTAGCGGAGAAACTGAATTCGTTCATGGGTGACGCGACACGAAGTCATGTGACGTCATTTTCCCCGCTAAATTTGGCGGGGATACTGAATTGGTGTTGACGTCAAGTGGCGTGAAATTTCCAGCTCGATTTAGCCGGGAAACTGTGGCAGGAGGAGGCGGGGAGAGGAGGAAGATGATGAAAGGACTGGGAGGACGAGGAGGAGGGAAGGGAAGGAAAAGGGGAAGAGTAAAAGAGGAGGGGCCGGCATGGAGGAGGGGGAGGGGCATAGCGCTCCCTTCGTGCCTTTCGCTCCTCCTCCTCCTCCTCAAGAGATGCGCTCTAATTTCGGATTACAGAGATTTGTAAACGTCTTTCATTTTTTTTCGTCAACAAAAAAAAAATGTCGATGTACCCATGTCACGTTAGTCGGGAGAAAGAAGCGACATTTTGCATGGCATAGCAAATTCGAGACTTTTTTTTTTTTGCGTGTGGCTTTTAAAATGTTTGAAACCGTTACTGCGCGTTTTTTCTTAATAGCTTCCATTTAGACCTTGATCCTGCCCGAGCATCGCTTCTCACTCGAAACAAAACTAAAAAAACAACAAACAACAACAATGTCACAAAGGAAGCTTTGCGCTTTTTACGAGACCACTCTCCGCCGGCCTTTTTTTCTTTTCGATTCGAAAACTTCGCCTTCGGAACCGATTGTTTGTGCCGTAATGGTCCCTACTCTGCTTGCTCTCTCTTTCCATCCGACACCTCCACTCGCAAAGAAACAACAGTTGGCGACACTCTGCGCGCAATGGACGTGCACCATTCAGCGACAAAACGAAATGGCACGCTACAAAAGAGGAAATAAGGAGTGAAAAATGGCGACCCACTATACGCTTTTTCGCGCCTCCGGAAAGGGATTCTGCGTATATATTTATCTATATATATCGCAGCTCCTATTTTCTTTCTTTCACAAGAAAAAAAAAATGTCTTCTTTGGAGCAAAGCACTTTCCCGGGCAGGGAAACGTGCGCCGTTCTCTCGGCGCATTACGCGAGACGAGACAAGTCAGACGAGACGGCGTTCTCGCTCTTCTGTTCTCGGTGACGACAACGACGACTCTTAAGAGCCTTTTCTGTTTTTCCCCTCGAACCGGCTTCCATCTCACCCGCGCCTATTCCTCCCCATCTATAAGCGCATCGCCACCATTCCTCCGTTCCCCAGAAGGGCGCTTTCGACATCGCTTTCACACGACGATTGCGCTATCTTTCCCTAAAAAGAAGAACGAGTCCCCATTCCCCGTCGTACCTTTCCCTAAGATGAAAAATATCACTGTACAGATTAATAAAAAAAATAGCGGAAGCTTGGTATATGCAATCAAAATTTTCGCTTCGGGTTTTCAAAATGTTGCTCAGGCTCCACTTGTGCGTAAGAGGAAAAAAGCAAATTCCACTGATTGGCTCCTGGTCGCATCATATCATAAAGATGGAGAACACAGAAAAGTTTATATGGTTCATCGAAGTGTACTTGTCCACCTTTTATTCCTCCCCATTTATAAACGCATCGCTGATTCTTCCTTCCCCCATGATGGCGTTTTCGACATCGCTTAATCCATTCAATAGCGCACCTTTCCCTAAAAGTGGAAAAGGTTCTACCTTTACTTAAGAGAAAACATTTCACGCCACAGATTAGTGGAAGTAACAGAGACAGGCATCTTCATTCAAACATCTCGGTCTCAAGTTGTAAAAATGTTGCTCAGGCTACTACTTTACGTGCACACAAGAGAGAACAGGCCCACGATTCCCAGATTGCCGCATCGTCACACCATTTCATAAGGATGGAGAACACAAAAAGTATATAACGTCCTTCGAAGCACCTCCATCCCTCGCTTATTCCTTCTCATTTATAAACGCATCGCCGCCATTCCCAAATCCCCCCGAACGTCGTTTCGACATCCCTTTTCCCTCAACGACTACGTTACCTCTCCCTAAAATAAGAAAAAAAACTTCTGGTATTGTTTAATTTTTTTCCCATAAGAGAGAACCACTCCTTAGATTACTCTATTTCCCTAAGACCAACAACTCTACTAAAATTTTCACCCGGTCACATTATTTGATGAAGATAGAGAGCACGAAATAGTTTATATCGACAAGCCTCCGTTCTATCCAACGCTCGCTATAAAAAATATGTTCTTCTCTAAAGAGTGTCGGCAGTAACGCGTTAGCATTGATGCATTACTTAAGAACTGAGGTAATTAAGTTGATAGATTGTTACAGCCATAATCCTATCAAAGGAAAATGTAGTGCACGCCTTCTCCCGGGCTACTACATCAGACATACGGTTCGCGATCCGTTGAAAAAAAACAACGTGCTCCAGTTAGAAGTTCCTTTTCCCCAAAGGAATCCTTCCCTATGAAGCACACATTTATTTTTCCCAAACGAAACGCGACGCCCTTTATATTAGTTTAGGGGTGCCAACAACACCTAAAGGTGTCGCTCCCGGCTTTTACGTTATTTAAGAGAGAGGTAAAAAATAAGCAAACCAGAAAAACAAAAAAGAAATCAAGGTTTTATCATTCTTTGTACACACAGGAAGACCAATATAAAAAAAATGAAAGAAGTTTACAAATTCATATAATGCGAAATGAGAGCGCAGCTCTGGAACAGGAGGAAGAGAGGGTACGGAGGGGAGGGTATGCCCCTCCTCCTCCTCTGTGCCCTCTCTTCCTCCCCTACTCCTCCTCCTACTTCATCCCCTCCTCTTCAATTCAGTTTCCCCGCTAAATTTAGCGGGAAAATTGACCTCACATTACTCGGTGTCACGTCACCTATGAACAAATTCAGTTTCTCCGCTAGATTTAGCGGGAAAATTAACGTCACGTGACCTCAACACCATTTCGATTTCCAGCTATGGGAATCGAGTTGGATTTGAGGTCACGTGACGTCAAGTTTCCCGCTAAAATCTATCGGAGAAACTGAATATGTCTGCTAAATCTAGCGGAGAAACTAAATTTCCCCGCTAAATTTTGCGGGGAATTCGATTAGTGCTGAGGTCAATTTTCCCACTAGGTTTAGCGCGGTTGCAACGATGCCGACGGCAACACCGGCGCAGCGCAACACGGGAACGAGCGCCTAAGAGCTGCGCTCTAAAAAAACGTTACGGAAAATAGAAGAGGGCATAGCTCGTCCTCTATTTCTCGCGAATTAATTTCAGATTTTTTCTCACCCACGTCGCTACTGGGGAACATTTTGCGCAACTTGTTCCCAATTTTATCTCTCATTTTTAACACATTGTGACTTTATTTCTTTTTGTTGGTTATTTTCGCGGATTTTAGACGTCGAAGCTATCAGGCAAGTTTTATTATTATCGTTACTATTGTTAACTTGTGAATTCAAGATATATATATCCAATTTTATGTTTTTGTGTTTTCACAAGGTTTTATTTTTTTTCTTCTTACTGATTGCAAAGAAACTATGAGGCTTAGAACGCCATCAGCAAAGTCGACATCTCCAACTGCAGCGTTAGCGAGCGGGCACTCAAGTTCTGCGTTTTTTGTTTTTTTTATCGCATATCATTGTTCCCCAAACTGAGGAGAGCAGGGACAACTTTTTAATGTGTCTGTCCGTGAATGCGTGTCAAAAAGACGAGGCTGGGGGTTTTCTTTAAGTGTGGTCTGCGACGTTTAGACTCTTTAATGTAACGATATTAAAGGTAAGCTGGTGACGAGAATAGGATTCAACGAAAGCAAGGAAAAAAAAAGAAAATGGCGGTGTGTTCGGTTTCTCAAACTTAGCGTTCGAGAAAAGTTTGCGTAACTCTAATCTTATATTCAAGGAACGGCGAAAGTACTATGATCGTCTTTTCTGATGTAGTGTTACTCCCCAGTAAAAATAACATTCCAGCCCTGATGCGTTATCGGACCTTCTCAGTGCTTCAAAAGCCTTCAGCTTATCGTACCCTTCAGCCCGTCAGACCGTCAAACCCCTTCAGTCCATCAGACCCTACAGCCCAAGCCTCCTTTGCTCATCAACCCTTTAGACGCCCAAGTAACAGTGAACCGTGACACAGCACGCAGTTTGAAACTTTATTGGAAGTTTATTTCAGACAATGGGTTTTACATGCATGTTGTAGCTCAAAAAGACGACAAGAACGAAAGTTTGCTCAAACCAGGGAACAAGCAGCTATAGACGAAAGCGATAAGATCAAATTGGGACAACCAGGTTCTTTGTCACAAAATAAAATATATTTCAAAGTACCCACAATGCCGCGGAGTAAATTCCTGATATACTGTAGTTTAACTAATAAAACCAAGCAGGTACACCACGCGGATACACACGCACTGTCAGTAAGCATGTTTAGCGAAAACCACGAACTCGCAAGCCGCGCCCACCACCGTTGAGAAACCGTGGGCACAGTCACGGTGTCGTCCCTGATGCCGTCACGGCGGCGTTTCTGGCGTCTTTTTCGCTGGCTCAACGCTTCTGAAGCAGGACGGACGAAGAAGCGTAAGAAACAGGGCCGGGCAGCGGCCATTATCCACCGTCTCAGGACCAACAGTGCCATGACCACGGCACGCAAGCAGTCGATGCGGTAGGACATCAGCACAGCATGTCCCGAAAAAAAAAATTGTGATGCGATTTTAACTTGGAATTTTCGCGCAGCGACGACAAGTCCTGGCTCTCTTACTTCTCGACTACAGAAGGCAGCATGAGTCAGGTCGCTGGCGCGGGTATATAAATATAGTGCCACCGCTTTTCTCCATTTATCTCGCGTGATTTCTCTTTTATTTTGGCTTGTATTAACCTTCCTTGGTCGTAACTTTACTTGCCGCTTCTCAAGTATAAAGGGGCGGTTAATTGGGCTCCAATTGAAAGCTTCTGAGGTCAGTTTCTGCGACCGAAGTTAAACTTTTGTATTCGAAGTGACACGGATTTCTCTGACATTAAGCAGGGATGCTAAATACTTCCATGTCCCCATGGAGCTCGTCACATGACATAAAAATCCCTCTTGGCCGCAACCGCGGCCAAGACGCGAGATGAGCAAACCGATCCTGGGTTCGATCCCCACCCCTGTCCCGTTTCGATCTGGGTGAGTTTCGTACCGGCACGCTTTCGTGTAATCATTACTGCGTGGTAGACGTTAAAGACCCCAGGTTAGCGGTTGTACTTCACTGGCCAAATTTCTCATCTTCAGCTGGGAGACAAGTCGCCCGTTGAGGCGTACTAGATTCATGACTGTCTAAACATACGAGCAACGCAATTTTTTGACGTCACACGTGACTGCGCGCGCTGCATTATAGGATTGTTTGGTCCCGCCGACACCGACACCGACGCCAACGCCGGATATTTTAAGACACGAGCTGGCAGAACCAAGTATGCTGCTGCCTAATTAAGCTATTAGCCGCAGACGTAAGTGAAAGAGCCGCGGGCGCTCACGTGTCAATTTTCCCGCTAAATTTAGCGGGTAAATTAAATTTTATGTGAGTAGGTCATGAGGCATCAACTTTCCAGCTAAACCTAGCGAGAAAACTGAATTTGTATTCCGCTCACGTGACATCTTGTCGTCAATTTTCCCGCTAAGTTTAGCGGTGAAACTGTGTTTGTGGTCACGTGACATTATGTGACGTCGTTTTCCCCGCTAAATTTAGCGGGAACAATAAACGGCCAAAAACATCTCAAAGTGGCCTGAAGATGCTAAAGATGCTAAAATGACTTTAAAACTGTCCGTAATGTGACACTAAACAGGTGAGATGTCACGATAGCGCCGCCTCATCGGAGACTTTTTCTAGCTCCAACAAATGCCTTCAGCCTCATCTTCCGCCGACCTCATTCCGTAAATATATATATATATATATATATATATATATATATATATATATATATATATATATATATATATATATATATTGGTGTGTGGCGCGTTTTAGAATAGAATACGCAAATAAATAGAGTCGTCACCACTCCCCATTCACCTACCCCGAACTGCGTTTTGTATTAGCGCGTGTCGACGACGACACGCGCTAATCGCTGTTCTAGAACTTTCGTATAACTTTTTGCGCGAGCCCTCCTTGACATTCGACTTGATTTCTTTGTGGCTCCCTTTTTTGGCCAATCCCTATTTCCCCAGATTTTGAGGGCGCCCTATTTTGAGTGCGACTAACGAATTGCAGATTTCGTAAGCTCTCCCGAGTCTTACGCATTTGCCTTTTTATT
The DNA here is from genome assembly GCF_016920785.2 of Ixodes scapularis. Lineage (NCBI taxonomy): Eukaryota > Metazoa > Arthropoda > Arachnida > Ixodida > Ixodidae > Ixodes > Ixodes scapularis. The sequence goes on along the minus strand of NW_024609879.1, from coordinate 126,276,047 downwards.
TTTGTTTTCGTTCTTGTACTTTTGTTTACGTAGACACATTGATTTGTACGCTCGGATGACCACGGAAGCGTAATGGCCTCTTCCACGTATTTTCGTCACAGCGCGGGACCAAGTTGGAAGCCCCGAGCTGTTCTATTCAGGAGGGGATTTCTTCGAGTTTCTGCGCCAGTGGGTTCGTCTGATGTGGCAACGGCGTCCCAGCTTGGACGTCCCCCGGTTTAAATCCCGATCGCCCGAGAAAACGAAACAATAAAACAAACTTACTGCCCTCACTTTTTTTACTACTTGTCTTGCCTCTCTTTGTCAGGTTAAAAGAAATCGTCGAGCGTGTACCAGTACGTTTACGGTTGCCTTTCGTTCAAACTTTTCCTGCCAATCTATTTTTTTTTTTTTTTGTCAGTCGACATATGCGTTTCAGGCCCGTACTATCCATTGCGCAAGTAAAAGTCTTACAGAGATCGTCTATGTGAACAAATCACGTATGTCGAAACGGATGTCTCTACGTCCCTGGAAATATATTTTACAAAATACAAATACAATTAAATGCGTCTCGACGGAGGATCATTGTTGCTATGTTGCGCTATGTAGGATAAAGGCTTCCAAATTGTTTAGGAAACTTTAAGAACCAGAGAAGCAACCAAACAAGAATAAAAAAAAATACTTTTTTTTTTTGGGGGGGGGGGGCGGGTTTGCAATAAGAGTAGGCACGTATAACTTGGTTTTCAAGGTAACCCGCAGGTGCCGTATGGCGCAGCTTCAAGAGCTGATAACGCCGCTTCGCTCCAAGGGGACGGTTAATGCTTTCGCATTAAAAACAAAATGCTGCACACACCACAGGAAGTACACGTACTACGTCATTCTCAATATGGCGATGTACCGCGGGCTGAACGACGTGTTGGCGACGCACGACGGTCCAACATTGCGACGTACGTGGGACCGCTACTTCGGAACCGTCGCTCGTAGTACCGGCCAGTTGATCTTCAAACGCAGAACATCAACCAAAAGGTATATAAGTGCGAAACAATCGCACGACCAACGGTGCACGCAACTTCGTCATCTCCGTGATCTGCTTTGCACACCGGTGAAGCGGAGAAGAAGAAAAACAGCTCGAGGTACACCTGAGTATTTCTTATGAGTTGTGAATGCGAAAGCGTGCACGCCGCTCGTCTGCTCCCTTTGTCGTCTGCTCGTCCGCTCCCTTTGTCGTCTGCTACGTACTAGCGCGCGCGCGCTTCGGGATCTCGGAGGCCATGGCGCAGCGGCCAATGGGAGCCCCGTCGACGCGCGCCAGCCAATGGAACCGAAGGCGAATCGCTCCTATTGGGATCGCAGAAACCAGGAGCCGTTTTCGCGCTTCAAACTGATGACGTCAGCTCGCTCCATAAAACAGCTAATACTTTGCATTAAATAAAAAACAAAAGACGCGGTCGGGTGTAACTATGTGACCTCCGGCAACTATATCCCCCTCTACATTTATTCCTCGTCCTCGGTACACATCGTCCACATGTCGCGGCCGTGAGCTTCAGTGCTCATGCTTCGGTTTCAGTTTCAAAGAGTGGAGTTTTTTTTTTTTTTTTGCTTTATTAAAAATATAGGTGGCTTTGCAGTAACGTATTGATAGGGTAGTCTCCCGACGCCATATAAACATCGCCTGGAAAAAAAAATTAAAAAAAAAGCTTCTGGGGAAGTCTGTGTCCTTTTAACTAAGTACACAAACGATCTATTAAACGCTTTTGATGATGAAGGTAGTTTTGATGTTTTTTGCACCGGTTGCCTAAAACGTCTCGAAAACATACCGATCCGTGTCCTTCAACTGCACGACATGGGCAAGCAACGCGCGCTCTTCCAACATGGACAGAGGCAGAGAGCCACGAGTCAATCCAGAGCCGGCAGCGTGGCATGTGACCCTCTCCTGTATGAAGCACCGCGACACGACACCGCCTCTGACGAAGAGCTCGCGACGCTAAATCAATCACTTGCGAAACGCGCAGAACCCTTCACCGGTTCCCAAAGGTGTTCTGGGAACTGACTGTATATAGCAGATGACGGAACGCCTTGTGTTTGTCTTACTTTGTCTTCGTGCTTGTTGTTTTCGGCGCGTTTCAACCTTTTATTACCAAGAACCAACCGGCCCAAATAATCACCTTGCTGCACTGCACAGAGTAGCGGGCGAGAGCCAGCGACAAGCTGTTAAAGCGTCCTAGGTAATGAGCCACGGGCAGGCTGGGTCTTCTACGTCATCAGGATTCCCGACGTGCATCTTCTGGCGATGTTTGCGGTAGCGCGTTGCAAGTAACGGCGTTATGTGTAACACGTTATTTTTTTTTTTTTTTGTAACGCCGCCACGTGTTCGTTATGGTTTTCAAAGCTGTAACGTGTAACGTAGTTATATGAGTCGTTACGTCTTATTGCCAATCTTTTTTTTTTAATACACATTTTTCTGTCTTTTACTCATTCCGCAAAAAGAAAAAGATTCAGTAATTCTTGAAGTTTTGTTTAGAAAAAAAGTTTCTCGAAATCTGGCTCTTACGTATACCCGTAACGCCAAACCAGTAAAAACCGTTTCATTCGTAAATCAAAAGTAACGTGAGTTACTTTTTCTAGGTAACGGTAACGGTATCGTGTTTTCTTATTTCGAAGTAGCGTATAGGTCGGTGGCAAGTTCCTTTTAATATCAAGTAAAGTGTAATGTATTTCGATTTCGTTTCTTTTTATTTTCGGTAACGCCTTACAACGCTCTCTATTGGAAACAAGTGCTGCGGCAACAGTCGGCGAGCGCTCGCGTCCAATCAGCGACGAGGCGAGTCCCAGCCGAACGGTGACGCTGCAGTCGTGTCCGATAGGTGTCCCGCGTTGGCCTCCAATGGGTGCCAAAAGCTTCCGAACGAACCGGTATTTCGATTAAAGGTTCTAAACGGTTTTCTAAAATTTCCAATTTAAAAATGGCAACCAACGGAGCTCTCGCATACCTAGCTGGAGCTGAATGGCGCGCCAGTTGCCTGGAACGCTCGAAAACGAAACCTCCCATCACCCCACACAAATTTTCAGCAAATCACATATCCGTTAATAGCCATTATCTCCTTGGAAGGAGATAATGGCTAGTTCTGTAATTTCTGCATCTCGGTTTGGGCCGCTAACTCTACATTTCGGGCAGAGAGTGAGCGTTTGTTGATGCGTGGTTCATTTTTGTACTAATCAAAAGAAAAATGTAGTTTGTAATTCGTTGCACGCCTCGCCGCGTGCCGCCTTTGCAATTTTTTTTTTTTTTTAATAAATTATGGGATTTGTTGTTTGGATCATTCACCGCGGTTCATTTCAGCGTAAAACAAAGTAGATAGGCGGGGTACGCGGCTCCTCTGAGAAAAGCCGCCGAGTATATTGGCCCGTCCCGAAACCAAAATGCAAATGATCGCCGACACTTGATGGACGACCTCGTTGTTTCCGAAGAGGGAACGCTCCCAACAACGATCCCCGCCTCGAGAGGCCGCTGCGGCAAAGTGCGACGGGATCGTGTGGCAAGTGCACGGGTCGAGTTAGCAGCGACGGGCGTGACGGGCGGTCAGCGAGACATGGCTCCGCTTCTCTGGGATCGAGGATACGACCGAAGACAGGATGACGGCCGCCGGACGGAGGTCACTAAAAGTTTTCTTTCGGGATATTTTTTTTTTTTTTTTTTTTTTGTGCCCGATTTGTTTAAATAAGAATTGTGAGTTTTTGTAAACGTTTCGCTGGACTACAAAAGTGATGTAGGAACGATTATTAGGTAACTTTTCCTAATTTTTAACTCAATTTTGGGTTCGAAGTCTCACGGTTCGGAGCACGTCAGTGATCATTAACTTCCTCGTGCGTAGTTGTGTCTCTTTTTTTTTTTTTTTTTCTGAACTGAGTGAACCATTTTCGCGAGGGCGCCGCCACCTTGAAATATCGTCACTTCCAGTATGAGCGAAAACATGGTTTTGCCGACGCCACGCCAATTGAATGCATCTGCGGTATAAGCGTAACCGTCACCCAGTATCGTTTTGTCCCTCTCTATTTTATTTTTTTTCTCTTTGCGGGGTTGAAATGTTTTATTATTTTTTCTTCGCCCATACCGGATATGCCTTGACGGCTGGGGACGAAAGTAAGCGAAAAGGTCTATAGACGCTTTAAACACGGGCCAGATTGAGCCGCCATAGCCGACCTTCTCTTGTTTTACCGAGACTTGTTTTACCGAGATACCGGGCCACTGAAACGGGCGTTCACGACCCTCCACAGAGGGCTAGGCTGGGGACAAGGACGCAGTAGCACGTAAATTGTCAGTAACCTGTCCTGCTGTGTTATACCCGTGTCCCACTAGAGCGACAGACAGAAACAAACGACAGCGACAAGCCTCAAACAAGAGCCTTTCGCGATTTGAAAGGCTTTATAAAATAAAGGAGGCTATGGCTCAAACACGAGCATCATGCACGCGAGGGTATCTTGACAGGCTTACAATCGCTCGTGCTTACTTCACGAGCACCGAACGACTAAACGCCTGCCAGAGGTACCGTCGGGAGTATGCTGCGTGGGTTTGAGGCTTGTCGCTGTCTTTTGATTATGTCTGTCGCTCTAGTGGGACACGGGCATTAATGTTGAAGTGAACCGAACGAAATAAGAGGAAACAAACACTGAAGGTCGGTTATGGCGGTGCCCATGCACAGCTGCCTGGAAGCGTCTATACCCTATACCACTATTGTCAGTGACAGATTAAGGCCGGTCCTCACTTGCAGCGAAGCGCTGATGTAGCGCTCCTCACGTGCCGTCAGCTACTTATCGTCTGCCATGAGCAACAGTTTTGACGGTGCGATACAAAGCTGGTGAACGCTCTCTCATCAGCACGCGCTTAGCGCAAAGACAGCGCTGTCGCTCCGCTCCGCTGTGTGTGTGAACGGGTTTTAAGAGTTCAGGGGAAGCTCCTCCCACGTCTTTACTCTTTAGCACAGCGGACGCTAGAGAAGGGGTCGCATCCTCTCCAGGGTTCGTCCGCTAAAGTGGAGAGAGTTAGGAGCAGCTTCCACCTAACTCTCAGCCTTTCATTCACTACTATACTTCGTTTCACCTTATGTTGTACCGCAGCGAAGGCTAGAGGCGCGAGCTCATAGCGTTGGCAGCTGCCCTTGGTGCACGAGAGCTTGTGCCGCCGAGGTGTGCCATAGAGCAAAGAGCTCGCGCTTGTAGCCTTTCCTGCGGTACAACACAAGGTGAAACAGAGTATAGCAAAGTGCGTGACCAAAAGCGTCGCTGTGGTCAGCTTTCCACGATTGGCCAAACCATGGGCATATGAGCATTGTCAGATTGTCAACTCTGACGGTGTTAGTTTCGGATTGCGATGGCTCCTAGCTTCTACTGTACTTTTTAAACACACCACTGAACTCGTCGTCACCCCCGATGGTAAGTAGCTAGAATAAAAAATGGTGACGTCACGGCGAGGCAAATCCCAGTCGTGATGTCACAGAGGGAAACCATAAGAGGGCGCCACCGAAACACCGAAATATACAGTTGTAAACGAATGTTGAGTGGCAGGCTAATCACCGAGGGGCCACCAAACGACGTCTGGGCAACACAAAAGTGAGTCTGGGTAAGAGGGGAAAGGGGAGTTCCTCCCTCCCTTCCGACCCAAAGGCTATTCGCCCCTGGCCACGTACCGCTGGTAAAGTTGCGCGCGACTATACTCGTTGTAACGTCAAGAAAACACGCATGCGCTTCGCGAAGTAGTTGTGAGAAGATTTGGTTGTCGAAGGAAGCAACGATGTCTTGGTCATTTGAAACGTGTGCGTCTTGGTAAGATAGCATAAAGGTAATCCAAGATGCACTCACATATATCTTACTCAAAAGCGAAATGAGAAATCATGTGGCCTCGACGTGGTATTTCATCAAATGCAGACTCCAAACTTCTGCCGTACTTTTTTTTTTTTGTTTTTTTTTTTATTTTTTTTAGGCACGTTATGAATTTTGTTATTTGCAAGTGATGATAAGTGCCGTCACGGCAGTCATTGGCCACGAACGCGTATCTAAATATTCGTCGACGGATTGATTGTTGACGATCCCATACGTTCGAGTGGCGCAGTGCTCATGTCCAACGGGTGAGCTGGGGACGGCCGATGCGCTTTGCGTTCGGCATACCGCGAATGTATATCGTGAAAAAGCCGGAAAGCGTTCGAACGGAAGGGGGTACGAAAAAGGCCGCTATATTTTAAAATCTTCTTGCCTAAAAAGCAAATGTCTTATTTTATTTTTATTTTTTTTAACTTTCTGTCTTCTTTCTGTTGGCCGACCAAACGATATGCCGAATAGGGAAATCCCAAAATCCCAATCTAAACGCCATCTATACCTAGCCCCAAATTCATTTCACGCATCTGTTTAGTTCAACAGATAAACAGGTACAATAATCCCGTTACGCAAAAAACCTGACTTCTTTTTTTTTTACTACTGTTTTTGATGTGAATGCGGGTATACGTAGCTTGCACTGATGTCACTAGGTCAAACATATTGGGGGAAAGGGGGCGCCTGACAGGTTAGTTTCCGCTGCGTTATCGACACGTGCTCCACCAGAAAGAGGGCCCGGGCCAGCTGACGCCACGGGCACACCATGCACAGAAACAATATAGTAAACTGCTATCGGTGCCACCAGCAGTGGCACTGATAGCAGTTTATATAATTTATATAAATATAATATTTTTGAGTCTCACTATATAGACCCCGAGAAGTTAAGAAACGCAGAGCGTAACCTATTATAATCACAAATCTTGGCTCATGAATCTTTATATTGTTTTACGCCGTAATCTAATACGTTGCGGAGCGATAATACCATGATCTGCGCATGTGCCGTGCCTACAGCAGCGCCACCGCAGCGGTATGACGTCAGAGATGTGAGTTGGTGTATACGCCCTCCGAGGAGCACGATGCCTAGGGTGTCCCAAAACGTAATGTGCAAGGTTTCTTTCGCCGCAAAAATAAACTACGCGTCGTCAAACGCTCATTCTCCGCACAAATGTATACGATAGTGGTTTGAACCAGGTGCCAGGGTTTCATAGCTAACCGTTATCTCGCTTCAAAGTTACAAGTGGTTTTCCGACATCTTGAATAGGAAAATGGCGCTCCGCAGAGTTCTCAAATACGTTGAGCTCGACGGCGCCGCAGTTATCAAAAACGGGCATAAGTGGGTCCCATTCTCCAATTAAAATCTGTAGAAAATCACGTTTAACTGCTGAATAAGATAACGGATTGTGCTGAAACTTTGGCATAGGGTTTTAACTTTGGACCGCCATGTTACATTTAGGCGGCGAATAAGCGCTCGGCGATGCGTAGTTTATTTGTGCGGTAAAAAACACACACGTACACATATATATATATATATATATATATATATATATATATATATATATATATACTATTTTTGGCGAGGGGGTGGACACGCTATATATTAAATACTTTTTCGTAACGATCTGTGTCTTCATTGTTTCAAGTATCTTGTTACAAGTAACGACGTTACTGGTAACGCCTTAGGTCTGTTCAGTGGCAGTATAGAATACTCGTTAGCCTCCGAAATGTCTAACGAGTAAACTAATTTTGTTACTATTTAACGGTATTGCCTTTAAAATTACGTCACTCGTTACTCTTCGCTTTTAATCAAGATCCGTCATGTTTGAGGCCCTTGAAAGTCCCAACGGGTCATTGGAAACTCGCCGTATGCTGCAAGTTTGACATCCGTAGGATTCAAAAATGATTTGTGGGTTCTTATAAAAGCGAGGAGTCGCGAGCGCCACAATATATTATATTTTACATATTTACAAAAAAAAAAGGAAATCAACGTGAAGGTTGTTCGTCCGTAGGTAAGGCCGAACACTGGCTCACTCTCGTGCTATCTATATTTTTTTGCGTGCCTCTCGGGCATCCCTGCGTCCTCTTCTTCCTTGTGACCGTAGATCCTACAAATACTCCCCCCCTAGAGAGGAAGCGGCTTGACGAGCGTTGAGTTTTACGCTGTTTCTTGAAAACGAACTTTCTTTGGAAGTCTGTTACTCCTTGGGGGCACAGTGAGGAGATCCACGCTTGAGGAAGGTTGCGGACATTCCTGGAATGCAGGCTTCAGTCGGTCGATAGACACTGTGTCTGTGCGACCATTGATAAGCAGAGTCATGTGCTTGGCGTCTCTGCGTAGAACTTCGTATGGTCCGTTGTATGGAGGTTGAAGTGATAGCTTTACTGCATCGTTCCGAATGAAGACGTGGGAAGATTTTGACAATGCTGGACTCATGAATATTGAAGAAGGTTGTGTGGCTCTTGGGGGGCAGGGTCGTAGCTGTGCCATGTGCTGTCGTAGGCGGCTTGCAAAATCCTGTATGTCAGGAATTGCAGGCTCTGTTGCAGGTGCAATCAATTCACCAGGCAAACGTAAGGTCGTGCCATAAACGAGCTCAGCGGTAGTGCAGTTCAGGTCCTTTTTGAATGCAGAGCGAATGCCGAGGAGTACTAAGGGCACAACTTCAGTCCAACGTGATGAATGCGTGGCTTGTGCCATGAGAGCTGCTTTCAGTTGGCGGTGCAGTCTCTCAACCATACCGTTGGCTTGCGGATGGTACGCTGTTGTGCGAATGTGGTGGACCCCCAACAGCTGGGAAAGATGGCGGAAAAGAGAGGATTCAAATTGTCGGCCACGGTCAGTTGTGATGGCAGATGGTATACCAAAACGACTGACCCATGTGGTAATGAAGGCGTGGGCGACATTTTCAGCTGTTATGTGTGTGATGGGAATTGGTCTACGCATGTGAGCATATATCGAAAGCCTTGCGATGATGGTAAAGGTCCCACAATGTCCATATGGACATTGCTGAAGCGAGCGTCAGGTTGGGGAAAAACATCGTGAGGCGAGGTGGTGTGTCGATGAACTTTTACCTTTTGACACTGAAGGCAGGATTCTGACCACCGCCTCACGTCTGCGTTGATTCAGGGCCACACAAAGCGCGCGGTGACCAAACGCTGGGTAGCACGTATGCCAGGGTGGGACAGTGTGTGCAGCGCATCAAACACTGTGCGCCGGAAATGAAGTGGAATGTACGGTCGAGGTGTGCCTGTAGATGTGTCGCAAACTATCGTTGTAGTGCTGCCGGGAATGTTGACGTCTTGTAGTATAAGAGACGTTTGTGATGAGCGGAGCTCACTTAACTCCTTGTCCGTTTGTTGAGCTTGAGCGATAATCGCAAAATCGATTATTGGTCGGGATGAAGAGATCTCATTTATGTTTAATCGTGATAATGCATCGGCGACGGGGTTGTCCTTGCCTGAAACGAACCTTATGTCGGTTGTAAATTCGGAAACAAAGGACATATGACGGATCTCCCGCGGCGTATGGTTAGAGTTGTTGGATTGAAATGCGTATGTAAGAGGTTTGTGGTCGGTCCATATGCAAAACTGTCTACCTTCTAAAAATTGGCGGAAGTATTTCACGGCAAGGTACACCCCAAGCAGTTCTCTTCCGAAAGTACTGTATCTTGTTTCGGCTGGTGAAAATTGTTTTGAGAAGAATGAGACGGGATGCCACTGACCGTCTTTGAGCTGTTGTAGAACTGCGCCTGCTGCGGTGTCGGATGCGTCAACCATAATGGATGTAGGGGCGTCGCATCGGAGGTGAGTCAAAAGGGTTGCTTTGGAAAGAGCCTGTTTGATGGTTGTGAATGCCTCAGTAGCTGATTCTGTCCACGTAAGTTGCTCGTTCTTGCGCTTCGAACCTGCAAGAAGCTGGTTGATCGGCTGGAGTATGGCTGCGCAAGCAGGAATAAAGCGACGATAGAAATTCACAAGCCCCAGGAATTCTCTGAGCTTGGTAGTAGTGGGAGGCTGCGGAAATTTCTTGATCGCTTCGATCCGTTGCGGCAATGGGCATATACCGAGGTGATTGACCTGGTGCCCCAAAAACGAGAGTTCTGAGACGCCAAACTCGCATTTAGCGGGGTTGATGACAACTCCGTACTCGCTGAGGCGAGCGAAGAGTTGGTGGAGGTGATGAAAGTGTTGTTTACGGTCCGTGCTGAAAACCAGGATATCATCTAAATACGCAAAACAAAAGGGTAGTCCGCGAAGTGTCTGGTCCATGAACCTTTGAAACGTTTGCGCAGCGTTTCTTGGGCCGAAAGGCATTCTGGTGTATTCGTACATGCCGAAAGGTTGCGGGCATCTTCCAGCTCCGATTCCCAAAGACCCTGTTCCCGGATGAATATGACACTGCATTACTTCGCTCTCGGCAAAAGGGTTTATTCACTCACTCATTGCCTTGGGGGGTTTCGGGATCGGGGGACGGTTATCAGCGAGGCCGGGGGAGAGTCCGCTGCCACAGCAGCTTCTGAGTCCCAGCGGTGGTAGTCCCCACCGCGTCATGGGGACATCGTCGTCCAGGGTCGCTGTCCGGTCCGCTCGTCGAGTCCGCCACTCAACGTAGTGCCCGCACTCCCTGCGCCAGCGTCCAGCGCCGTCCGAGCTCGCCTCCATGACCGGTCCCTTGTCTCGTCGGCCGCCCAAGCCCAAGCTCTCTTCCTTTGTCTCCGTTGCCCTTCTTAAGACCTTCCCAAGTCCTTGTCCCGCCGACCGTCCAATCGGGAACCTGCCGCGAGCCGATCCTCCGACGTCAGCGCTGGGTGAGGGGGGCGCTTGCCCCGTTCCTCCCGGAGAGCTCGGACATTCCGCGACAGGCCGGCGACTGGAAACGGGAAGGTCACAGGGAACGAAGGAGCGCCCGACAATACGGCGGCGGGGACCGGCAAGGTCACGGAGCGCGGAGGAGCCAGGGAGAGGGTCCCCACAAGGTGTTACAATTGCTGTTTTTGGTATGTCGCAAGGTTCGACCGGAATTTGATGGTACGCTTTTACGAGATCGATTTTCGTGAAAATTTTAGATCCGTGCAACGCACCTCCGAAATCTTGAAGATGTGGAATGGGATAGCGGTCTGGGACTGTCACGTTGTTGAGAGCCCGGTAGTCCCCGCAGGGTCGCCAATCTCCAGATTTCTTTGGCACCATGTGTAGTGCCGATGACCAAGCACTTGTTGAGGGACGTACAATGCCGAGTTCGATCATGTGATCGAACTCCTGTCGGGCGATTTTGAGGCGATCAGGAGCGAGGCGTCGAGGTTTCGCAAATACGGGGGGACCAGTTGTTTCAATATGGTGCGTGATGATGTGTTTAGCTGGCTCTTTCGCGTCGGATGACCGCAGCAGCTGAGGAAATTTGTCTAGAAGGGAGTTCCATGGAGCCTCAAGTATGGGTGCTGATATGGTGAGGTTGAGGGACTCGGTCTTGGACGCGATTCCGTGAACGTAGAGATGCGTTCCCGCGTCCAGGAGTACGTTTCTCCTCAGATCGACAAGGAGGCCAAAATTGCGTAAAAAATCTGCTCCCAGGATGGATTGCTGAACATCAGCCACATAAAACACCCAACGAAACGTCCTCCTCAGACCTAGGTCGAGAGTGAGCGACCGTTGTTCATAGGTCTTGATGGCGGAGCCGTTGGCAGCTCGCAAGGGGGGTGTTTCTGTGGGGCACCGTCGGTCCTGTTTTGTTGGTGGAATCACGCTGACTTCCGCACCAGTATCAACGAGGTACATGTTGCTTAGTGGTGCGGTCAGTCACGAAGAATAGACGGCTTGTTCTGTGGCCCGCAACACCGGCCGCCGTCAGCGCCGGGCCTGCCTGTTTTCCTGGAACGTGCAGGGTGACTCACATCTTCTAGCACGGTTGCCAAAGGTGCGGTGGTACCAGCATGTACCGCTGCTGTTTGCAGATCTAGATCGACGACGTCGTGGTGGGCTGTCGGAGAGTTGACGCGTTGTCGGACGACGAGTGTCCAGGCGCAGCTGCTTGAGGTCTTCTGAGAGGTGTGCGACAGTCGATGTCAGTACTTTGTTAGACTCCAGCAGCTGGGGAAGAGTCTCATCCAACAGAGATGTTCGGTGTGAGGGGTTTGGACGAGCTAGTTGGCAAACGCTGGGCGTGTTAACGTCCATGATTTGGTCCGCCATTCGAGCTAGAGTTTCGACGGAGTCTGTTGCTGAGGTGGAGAGAGTCATGCGGACTTGAGTGGGCAGTCTCTGGAGAAATAGTTCTCGGAGTATGCTTGCGTCCAAGGTATTTGCCTTGTCACCCAGTAGTTGCTCCATACGACGAAGTAGCTCCGATGGTTTCCTGTCTCCAAGCTCCTCTGATGTCAGAAGCTGTTGAAGTCGCCGTTGTTCGGACTCCGTCGTACGCCGTATAAGCTCGGCCTTGAGCATGTCGTACGGCATATCTTGAGGGGGTGCACGCAGGATATCCCGGACAACCGCCGCCACTGTTTGGGTCAGTGACGAGACGACATGGTCAAATTTGGATTGTTGTGAAGTTATCTTATTCTTCCGGAACGAGGACTCGATGGTCAAGAACCAAAGTTCCGAGTCCGACGACCAGAATTCCGGCAGTTTGAAATTTATTGAAGCAACTGCGGCAGCTGCTGAGCTGTCTTCTGAGTGACTCATGATTGACTGCGTGAATGTGCGTCGGGTGATGGGGCGGTTCCAAGGATTTGAACGCCAAAGAGGTACTTGCCTTGACGGATGAGGACGGTGTTTTTGAGTCCGAGATGCCGGGTCACCAAATTGTGGGTTCTTATGAAAGCGAGGAGTCGCGAGCGCCACAATATATTATATTTTACATATTTACAAAAAAAAAAAAAGGAAATCAACGTGAAGGTTGTTCGTCCGTAGGTAAGGCCGAACACTGGCTCACTCTCGTGCTATCTATATTTTTTGCGTGCCTCTCGGGCATCCCTGCGTCCTCTTCTTTCTTGTGACCGTAGATCCTACAGATTAAATCGTTTTTAAACGTTTAATTTCTGTCAAATTGCATAACTGCGGCTTAACGCTACCAAATACTGGGATTCAAAGTAACGCTGAAGCAACGTTCGTTTGTTTTAGAAAGTAACCTCAACTATATTTCGTTACGTTTACAGGACGGTAACGAATCTCAGTAACGCGTTACATTTGAACGAACCAACGGGTAGCGTTCTGTCGTTACTTATTTTTGGTAATCACAACACTGCTTCCATACACATGGACCACCTAAGACGTTCATACTTGGTGTCAGGACCCAACTGGATTACGGCTCGGCAGGAACCGGCCATTACGAAGCCGCTGTGCCAGTGTTGGCAGACGAACCTCGTGATTCCAATCCGGACACCGCGAAATACGGGCCCGCAACACGCTTATTAATAAAGCAGAGCCGGCCGTGGTCAGTCGACGCAGCACTATGAGATTAGCGGGACGAGGGCCGGACTTAATCCGCACTCTAAACACCGGAGATGTCGCGAAAAGGACCGCCCTAATTTAGGCCTCGTTTCCAGGAGCGCGCCGACCAGACGAGGATTAGCAGACGAAGCGTCCGTTCAATGCGGCTAATCCCGCTCCCCCACGGACGCGGGCCAAGACATGGCCTAGGTTACGAGCAGACGGGACATTGCCGAAGCGACGGATTAGGGCCCAAAAAAAGGCTCCATCGCAATTTAATGACGATCGCCAGAGTGGCAGGGAAGGGTGGTGCGGTGGAGAGGGGTCCCGCACGGACTTCGAAGTACTTCGTTTCGCTGTAACTTGGCAGAGAGCGAACGCTACGACCAATCCGAGCCAATCAGAGCGATGGAGGCGAGGCACGTGACAGCCCTTACCAAACGTACAGGGGCGAGAGCGTAAACCAAGCAGTTGGGGAAGAGGAAAGGGATGAGCTCCCGCCTTACCCTCTCTTGCTTGTCCAAGAGGTCGCTTTTGTCCAGTGTTGGAATTGAAAGCGTTAGCAGTCACGATGTCGTAAATTATTTTCGTCACTATTATATATACGTTGTATCAAAGTGCGTTACCGTAGCTTTTGATGGATATAATTTGCTGCTTAAATTTAAGAGCTAATAATTTGGCAGTTCGCGCACAGCGCCGGAAAGGGGAAATAATATGTTCTTCTCTGCGGTCTCGTTTTGAAATCCTTGAGTAGAAAGCAAATTCGATCCAGTAAGATTTAGAAAACAAAACGAATATGTTTTACAGACGTCATGCATACAAAGAATGTATACTAAAGACTGTGAGGTCACTCTAAAAGTTCACATTAATATCCAAGTTCATACCCACCGCTTATCGATGCCGAATAACATTGATTATTAAAGTAACGCAAAAATAGCGTTCGTGGGTTTTTGGAAGTAATGGTAACGCTATTTTGTTACATTCGCAGGGTGGTAACGGATCTCGGCAATGCGTTAATCTTTGAGGAGCTAAACCGATGAACGCTATTTCGTTACTCATTCTTGGTAACTGACGCAGCACTGCCTTTGTCTCTGCTAGGAGATGAGAGCGTCACTCAAACTCGTACAAAAGCGGCTCTCCGCTTTCTCCAGCCTTTGGCATGGGAGTGTAAAGTCACGTGTTTTCCTCCGACGTTCTGATTGGCTCACTAAGACCTTATAGCCTTCGCCTTTTGCCAAGTTACGGCGAGACGGTGGTGGACGGGAAGTGCTCGGGATGTGACCGGCCAAGTGGTCTTGACTCGGACGACGGGCGGCGGGGGGATTTGTAGTTAGGCTTAACGACGCGTACGCAATCGGTCGACTGCGGGCATCTGTCGCAATCGGTTCACGGTGATTTCTTTGTCTGCGGGAGCGGCTTGGCTCTGGTCTTTTGTAGAGTTTGTTTTACGAGGCTCGCTCGTTTGTGTATTTCGAAGAGTTGGGCGATCTGTCGTAGACGACCATCCGGCGTGATCGTTTCTGTAATCCGGGAACTCGGGTGGTCACACTTCAGGGCGGTTTCTCTCGGCCAGGCGGCGCGAGCGCGTCCGTAAGATAGCACCGTGTAATGCTCGCATCGAGCATAAAGCGGCAGTGCAACGTTCGATCATGCACGATGCCACGTTCGTTCACAAGTGTGTGTCAGCATCTGTGTACGCCGGTAACAAAGCGACTCAAATATAAAAAAAAAGAAAATAATTATGCAAAAAGAAAGGGAGCTCGCGCTTTTGATGTCTTGTCGAAACTAAAGTCACTGCATCGTGAAAAAGTAGCGCCATTGCCTTCACTACCTGCTAGCCGGACGCAAACAGATACTAACATACAGACGACCAAAACCTCGCCAGGCGATTAGCTGTCTTCATTGCCATGGAAATCGCCATTTTGGTTAATTTAAACCATCGAAGGCTCCAGAGGGTCGTTCAAGAACAGTCGCGCCAAGATCACCATGGAGCATCATCGTACTGGAAGCGTTCCTCGCCAACATAAGCGTCTTTGGCTCTGTGCATGCAATCAACTTATCGATCATGGCTATTTGCAGGGACCTCTTACAATTATATTGTTCTTCTTGCGTATTTCAAGACAGTAAACGTATCTTTCAGTGCCTCCAAGCACCGACACACCATGTGGTGGTGGCGCGAAGATGTACGCTTGTTTCGCCAGTGTGTGGACAGCGAAATCGCGGTATACAAGAAACCTCTCCATAAAGCTACCCGTCACCAGCGAATATAGATCTGCTCACCAAGAACGGAGGGTCAAGAAGATATTGCTCATTTCACGGACAAAGATGGCGACCAAAGGATACTTGACGCTACTTTCCCAGGATCCAGTCCAGTGTTTAGAGTGGAAACGATAAGCATGATTTTATTTGTAGTTTTTGCTACCTTCTTCCGCAAAATTATATACCCACGAAATTCTTCCAGCTTGGCGTAATGACGCACAACAAAAACGGGACCGAAAAATATTCCATTTTCCTTGTCAGAGGCGCTGCCCAAACTTGAGAACTGCGAACCTATACAGAAAATTTCTTTTCTTTATTATTTTTTTTTTCGTTTTACTTTGGTCAATTTGTTGCAATAAACAAAGGAATTTTTTTTTGTTATCCTGGAATTGAGAAAGAGGATCAATATAAATTATGGCTTTGGAGAGATTGATCCTGGATTGGATATTTGAAATACGTCCATTATATAGTAGCCGAGACATACGCATATGGTACATACTGCCGCGCGCAAGGCTGAGAAAGCAACGCTCGGTCACGGTCCTCCAGAAAGTTCCCGTTTATTCATGTACCGCACGTAACTTCTATCATTTATCCCTGCTTTTGTTTTCTAGAAAGTGCGTGTTCATTCTCGCCACGATCACGCGACGCTCGAACCGCTTTCGCCGAATCTTCGAGATAGCGGCGCACTCTAGATAAGAGGCCGCCCGCGACCTTGTCGAGTCAGTCTCGCCCTAGCGCTCGATTCTGCTGACACGCCGACTTCGACGCCCGCGACGCTTTGCTTTCTTCTGTTTCCTTCTTTATTTTCGGCACAAGTTCGCCACATTAAACGTTTATTTCTCCCTGTTTATTTCCTGTTTTCTTTTGGTCACCAACCGTGACATTTTGGTGGAGGTGCGGGGTACCGCATGCCCGTACAGCGTTCCCCTCCCGGGGCCCGCAGTGCAAGCCCGATTCCAAGCCCTGTGACAAGACCACTCAACGCGGAACCTGAAACTCGGACCAGTCGCCGAACCCAAGGTCTACACCCGGAATACGGACTTCTGCCACCCAGGACCAGGCAGCCTACGAGGCCGACGATGGACGACCAGCAATCGCAGTCCCCGACCGCCGCCGCCGTCGTCTACCTGCCTGTTGCCCAGCGAACCCCGACGACCTTCCATGGCGAGACCCACGAAGACGTAGAGGACTGGCTCCTGCACTACGAACGTGTAGCACGCCATAATGGATGGACCACTGAGCAGCGCCTCCAAAACCTCTACTTCTCCTTGGAGGGTACCGCGAGGCAGTGGTTCGAGAACCACGAGGCGTCGCTTACGTCGTGGGACACCTGTACCGCTGGCCTGAAGGAGACATTCACGAACCAGACACGACGACAGCGAGCGGAAGACCTCCTTCAAGTACGAACTCAAGGGCCCAACGAAACGGTAACCAGCTTCGTTGAAGACGTCCTCCGCCTGAGCAGCCGCGCCGACCCTCAGTCCACCGAGGAAAAGAAGCTGCGTATCCTGATGCGCGGCGTGAAGGACGACATTTTCGGTGGCCTCGTACGCAACCCACCGACGACGATTCAAGAATTTGTAACCGAGGCGACGAACATTGAGCGTGCACTGCAATCCCGAGCCAGCCACTACCAGAGGCTACCCGGCGTCAGCGCGGTTCCGCCGTCCGCTTGCGACCTTGGCTCCAGCATCTCCAGCATTCGCCAGATCATCCGGGACGTCGTCCGGGAGGAAATTAAGAAGCTCCTGCCTGCTACCCACCAGCCGGCTTCGGTGTCAATAGCCGAAGTTGTCCGCGACGAGGTTCAGCGGGCAATTCAACTGGAGGCTCCTGCCAACGTAGCTGCACCCGAGGAGCCCACCGTGACCTACGCCGCAGTGGCCCGACGGCCACCGCCTCCTCCTCGCGCCTATGTCGCGCCGCCCCGACGCCAGTCTCCTGCGCCGCAGCACGACCGACGCCGCGACGACCAGCCCCAGTACGCCAGCCAGGAGCCCCGTGTACCCCGGAAGACCGATGTGTGGCGAACGGCCGACCGACGCCCGCTCTGCTACCACTGCGGGGAAGCCGACCATGTGTACCGCCGATGCCCATACCGACGACTCGGGCTGCGCGGATTCCACCCAAACGACCCGCGCCCCCGGTATGGTGAACGCCCTCGGGAGATCGACGAGTACCTGCGACGACCCCAGTCCCCCGAGCCTGCGTCCCGCCGAGAGTTCCGGTCGCCATCGCCCCGACGTCCAGCTTCGCCGATACACCGACCCCGACGTGAAAGCCTGTCACCCCTCGCTCCTCACCGGGGAAACTAGGCGCGGCAACCCCTGGAGGTGGAGTTGCCGAAGACAACCGACGTAAAGAGCCTCCAAGAACGACGGAGCGCTCCCACTCTCCCGACCCCAAGCATCACAACGACGCTCCTGCATCGGTGTCTAACAACCTGAACGTTGTGATCGACGGCCTCGACGCATCGGCACTCGTGGACACCGGAGCAGACTACTCAGTCTTGAGTGGGAGGCTCTCCCGCCGCCTTCGAAAAGTCATGACGCCGTGGGAAGGACCCCAAATACGAACCGCCGGAGGACATCTCATCACACCAGTCGGGAGATGCACTGCTCGCGTCGACATCCACGGTGAAACGTGCCCTGTCAAGTTCGTCGTTCTGCAAGACTGTTCGAGGGACGTTATCCTCGGAATGGACTTTCTCTGCGAGTATGGCGCCGTCATCGATCTCGGAACAAACCGGCTGACGCTACGAAAACCTGCTCCACCAGCGGAGGGACCCCAAGCGACGTCACCCACGGTCCGAGTCCTCGCAAACCACGTAAACCTACCACCGCGGTCGAGTGTTTTTGTACTTGTCGGGATCGATGAAGCTTCCTGTGGCGAAGTTCTTCTCGAGGGAAGCCTCCAATTGCTCCTGGGAAGAGGCATAGGCGTCGCAAGGGGAGTAGCTGAACTTCAGGACGGGCGGACTGTGGCCCTCGTGACGAACTTCCGAAACGAAACGCAACACCTCACAAAAGGTGCAGCCGTGGGCCACATCGAGAAACTCCGAAACCCCGCCGAAATCACCGCGATTACTGACGAATCCTCGCCGCCCCAGCAAGACAGTACGTCGCCAGCGCAGCTCGACATTGACCCTAAGCTTCCGGACCCTAAACGGCGTCAGCTGGCTAACCTCCTCGCCGAATACCGCGACTGCTTTGCGACGTCGTCGAAGATGCGCCAGACCGCGGTTGCCAAGCACCGCATCGTTACCGAGGACGACGCGCGCCCTGTGCATCGATCGCCGTACAGAGTCTCCGCTAAGGAAAGGGAGGTGATCCATCAGCAAGTTCAAGAGATGCTGAATGACGACATAATCCAACCTTCAAGCAGTCCATGGGCCTCTCCAGTCGTGCTGGTTAAGAAGGACGGAACTCTTCGGTTCTGCGTGGACTACCGGCAGCTCAACACGGTTACGAAGAAAGACGTCTACCCACTCCCCCGCATCGACGACACTCTAGACCGGCTGCGCCACTCTCGATACTTTTCATCGATGGATCTGAAGAGCGGCTACTGGCAAATCGAGGTCGACGAACGGGACCGAGAGAAGACAGCCTTCGTCACGCCGGATGGACTGTACGAGTTCTAGGTGATGCCCTTCGGACTATGCACGGCGCCAGCAACTTTCCAGCGTGTCATGGACACCGTGCTGGCAGGGCTGAAGTGGCAGAGTTGTCTCGTCTACCTTGACGACGTCGTAGTATTTTCAGCTGACTTCGACGAGCACTTGAGACGACTCCGAGCTGTTCTTCAAGCCATTCAGACCGCCGGACTCACACTCAAGCCGTCAAAGTGCCGGTTCGCCTATGACGAACTGAAGTTCCTTGGCCACGTGGTTAGTAACGAAGTCGTCCGCCCAGACCCCGAGAAGACTCGCGCCGTCGCGGCATTTCCAGCGCCAACAGACAAGAAGGCCGTGCGAAGATTCCTTGGACTTTGTGCCTATTATCGACGCTTCGTTCGGGATTTCGCAAGGATTTCCGCACCACTTACGAATCTCACGAAGGACGCCGAGAAGTTCGAATGGGCCGAGGAGCAACAGCAGGCATTCGACGAACTGAAACAACGACTCCAGACTCCTCCTGTGCTTGGACATTTCGACCAGGATGCGGAAACAGAAATTCACACGGACGCAAGTAACGCGGGACTGGGCGCAGTACTAGTCCAAGTGCAAGAAGGCATCGAGCGAGTCATCGCCTACGCAAGTCGGACATTGTCCAAGGCGGAGAAAAATTACTCCACGACTGAGAAAGAATGCCTTGCGGTCGTCTGGGCAATAACGAAGTTTCGTCCGTACTTGTACGGGAGCCCGTTTCGTGTAGTCACGGACCACCACTCGCTCTGCTGGCTTGCGAACCTGAAGGACCCGTCAGGACGCCTCGCTCGATGGAGTCTTCGACTACAAGAGTTCAACATGACAGTGGTCTATAAGTCAGGCCGCAAGCACAGCGACGCCGACTGCCTGTCCAGAGCCCCCGTCGAAACCCCTTCCGGCTGCAGCGACGACAATGACGACGAGTGCTTCCTAGGAGCAGTGAACACCGACGATATGGCACGACGTCAACGGGACGATCCTGAGCTGCGCGCATTAATCGAGCACCTGGAAGGGGGCAGGAGTACCGTGCCACGTGTCTTCTCACGAGTACTGCCGACCTTCGCCATCCGACAAGGTGTACTCTACAAAGAGAACTTCGGGAACAACAACTCGCCGTGGCTGCTGGTAATCCCTACCGACCTTCGAGGGGAGATCTTTCAAGCATGTCACGACGACCCGACGTCCGGACACCTTGGATACAGCCGGACACTGGCCCGTATTCGTGATAAGTATTACTGGCCCAAGCTCCCCAAGACCGTCCACCTGTACACACGATCATGCCACGAGTGCCAGCGACGCAAGAAACCTCCGACGAGGCCGGCCGGACTCCTGCAGCCTATTTCTCCTCCAACTGCACCCTTCCAGCAGATCGGAATGGATCTACTTGGTCCTTTTCCGCCTTCGACGTCGGGGAACCGCTGGATCATCGTCGCCACAGATTATCTCACGCGGTACGCCGAAACGAAAGCTCTTCCTGCGGGGACTGCTGTGGAAGTTGCCAAGTTTTTCATTGAGTCCATCGTCCTCCGGCACGGCGCTCCAGAAGTTCTGATTACAGATCGCGGATCATCGTTCACGGCACAACTGACCCAAGAAATCTTCCGACTCAGTCACACCAGCCATCGTCGTACAACTGCGTACCACCCGCAGACCAACGGGCTGACGGAGCGACTCAACAAGACAATCGCCGATATGATCTCTATGTACGTCGACGTAGAGCACAAGACGTGGGACGAGGTGCTGCCCTACGTCACGTTCGCCTACAATACGGCGGTTCAAGAGACCACTGGATTCACCCCTTTCCAGCTGGTACATGGTCGGAAGGTAACGACCATGCTGGACGCCATGCTGCCCCATGAGCCATCTGACAACGAGAGCAACGACGCCCAGGCGGTTGCTCAACGCGCCGAAGAAGTTCGCCAGCTCGCCCGACTCCTGATTCAAGACCAGCAACGCGTCGACGCCGGCCGCTACAATCTTCGTCGCAGGGACGTCCACTTCCAGCCCGGAGATAGGGTGTGGGTATGGACGCCCATCCGTCGCCGCGGCCTCAGTGAGAAACTGCTGAAACGGTACTTTGGACCATACAAGGTACTTCGTCGCCTCGGCGAGCTGAACTACGAGGTGATGCCCGACGGAACACGAACATCGTCACGCCGCTCACCACGACCTGAGGTCGTCCACGTCGTGCGCCTGAAGCCGTACTACGCTCGATAGGACTGTGGACCTTTTGTGCTCCAAAAGACTCTTTAGTTTATCGTTCTTTTTTTATTTTGATTTGTTTTACACTGCATCGGGGCGATGCACTTTTAAAGGGGGGAGTAATGCCGCGCGCAAGGCTGAGAAAGCAACGCTCGGTCACGGTCCTCCAGAAAGTTCCCGTTTATTCATGTACCGCACGTAACTTCTATCATTTATCCCTGCTTTTGTTTTCTAGAAAGTGCGTGTTCATTCTCGCCACGATCACGCGACGCTCGAACCGCTTTCGCCGAATCTTCGAGATAGCGGCGCACTCTAGATAAGAGGCCGCCCGCGACCTTGTCGAGTCAGTCTCGCCCTAGCGCTCGATTCTGCTGACACGCCGACTTCGACGCCCGCGACGCTTTGCTTTCTTCTGTTTCCTTCTTTATTTTCGGCACAAGTTCGCCACATTAAACGTTTATTTCTCCCTGTTTATTTCCTGTTTTCTTTTGGTCACCAACCGTGACATTTTGTCACGGTTGGTGACCAAAACATTAATACAACACGCTATTGGAGTGAGAATGATGTACCGGTCTTCGCTTGTTTTTCTGTTCGGAGACTATACCATAAAATAAAATTTGCACGATCGAGTCAAAGCCGTCTGACAGGTAGGAAACGCAACGTAAAAAAGCCGCGAGGCACTTTTCACATATAAGATACGGTGTATTAAAAGTGCTCTGAGTAGGTTTCTGAAATCGCCTAATTGTGGCGATAACCCACTCTGTTCGCTCTGAGCATCCTAGCAATTTTTAAATCATGACGATACGCGACCGATTTTCCTATATATAAAAAAAAATAATAATCAAAGATTGCAACACACCGAGGTTATTTTCGGCGATGATTGGAGCATGTTCCGAAACCAGGACCACTGTCAAGCAATAGTATAGCGAAGGGCCCTCGACCGGTGGAACCGCGGAGCGATATCTCGAATGCGCGCGGCTCCTTGCCAGTACAGCCCGAACTACGATTCAACCCAACGTGCTCCCGCTCGGGAGCTAGAGAGCTTACGACCGGACATATCACTCCCGCAAAAAACAACAAGAAAGAACACAAACATAGTTTGCTGTTTTTGAGATGATTATTGTAGTATCATATTCCCTCTCCGCGAAAAATTGATATTTTTCGACTAGTCTTATTCCAATTGCTTACATTTTATTTATTTATTTATTTATTTATACTGTTTTCCTATAGGCCGTTACAGGAGTGGGATATTGGTAAAACAACCAATTTTTCACGCACAATTCCACGAACAATACATTTCATGATTATTTCAGCACAAGGATACATTCAAAATATAGACAACCAAAAAAAAAACAGAACACACACAAAAAATAATAATAATTAGATACTATTATGTTGGGCGAGACTTCTCAGGAGGGCTTCAAAAGCCTCAACGGTGTCACCTTCAACAACATCTTGGGGCAGGCTGTTCCACTCATCTATAGTCCGTGGAAAGAAGGAACATTTAAAAGGGTCGAGAGATAATTTCGATCTTTGATTGTTTTTCAATAGAAAAAATCTACAGCGGATCGTTATGATCTATGGATTCCTGGGATGCTTAGAGCCCGCAGAGGGAGTTATCGCCATATTTAGGCGATCTAAGAAACCTCCCCAGGAGACCTCTAAGGCTGAAAAGGCAGAAAATGAGCGCGCCTCAAAATATCACGACATCCGCGTCTTGGATATGAAATCCTGGACACAATGAAGATAGACGGGGCCATCTGAGTCGTTACACATGCGGAGAGGAGGGAACTATACGTATTCGCAGTTTTATTCCTCCATTCCCAACTTTGCCAAATGCTCCCATTGTTCAGGATTTTTGTACGTCGCCTGCCGGAAGCCAGCGTGGGGCACCTATTGGGCCCGAGCAGAGTTGGCGGTAAGGAGTTACTAGTAACGGCGACACCGCGCTACTTTTTTCCGCTAACGTAACAACCCACGCGTTATTTTGTATTTTTTTTTAAATGGTAATGTATAACATATTTACGTGAATGATTTCGAGAAACGGGAAACGTAGTTATGTTACTCGTTACGTCTTCTCAACACGTCAACAAGAAAAAGCTCACACTTCATTTTTTTGTGTGTATCTAGTCGCCAAGTCATGAATTCTCGCACACCATCCCACATACATTCAAAAACAGAACAGTAAAAAACAAAAATATTAAAAAGGTCACTACGTTAAGTGTTGACATGGACAAAACGTTTCTTCAAATATGGCGCTTGTGCATACCAGTAACGGCCAAACGGTAAAACGTTTGAAATGATAATAGAGAGTTAATGAAACCGTTTTTTACATTTTATACCATATACGATGGGCCCTCCGGTACGACTTGCGCATACGCCACCACGAAAGACTCGCACACGCGCAGTTCGTACCGGAGGGCCCATCGTACCGCATCGGACGTGCAAAAACGGTTCCTTAAATCTCTAATAAAGTTTTAGGGAAACGGATTTGCACATCAGGTATGGTAAGATGGACCCTCTGATACAAACTGCGCATATGCTACCACGAAAGACTCGCACATGCGCAGTTCACACAGAATGGCCCATCGTACCGTATCAGAAGTGCAAAAACGGTTCCTTAAAACTCTTTAGTACAGAGTTTTTAGAAACCGGGTTTGCACATCAGGTATGGTAAGATGGGCCCTCTGGTACGAACTGCGCTTGCACTACCACGAAAGACTCGCACATGCGCAGTTCGCACAGAAGGGCCCATCGTGCCGTATCGGACATGCGAAAACGGTTCCTTAAAACTCTCTAGTGAAGTGTTTTAGGGAACCGGGATTGCACATCATGTATGGTAAGATGGGCCCTCTGGTATGAACTGCGCATGCGCTACCACGAATGACTCACACATGCGAGTTTGCACAAAAGGACGCATCGTACCGTATCAGACGTGCATAAACAGTTCCTTAGAACTCTCTAATAGAGAGTTTTAGGGAACCGGGTTTGCACATCAGGTATGGTAAGATGGGCCCTCTGGTACGAACTGCGCATGCGCTACAACGAAAGACTCGCTCATGCGCAGTTCGAACAGAAGGGCCCATTGTACCATATCGGGTGTGCGAAAACAGTTCCTTAAAACTCTCTAATAGAGTTTTAGCGAACCCGTTCAAGGTTTGCACATAAGGTATGGTGAGATAGGCCCTCTGGTATGAACTGCGCATGCGCTACCACGAAAGACTTGCGCATGCACAGTTCGCACAAAAGGACGCATCGTACCGTATCGGACGTGCAAAAACGGTTCCTTCAAACTCTCTAATAGACAGTTTTAGGGAACCAGGTTTGCATATCAGGCATGGTAAAATGGGCCCTCTGGTACGAACTACGCATGCGCTACAACAAGATGCTCGCACATGCGCAGTTCGAACAGAAGGGCCCATCGTACCGTACCGGGTGTCCAAAAACGGTTCCTTAAAACTCTCCAATAGAGTTTTAGGGAACCGGGTTTGCACATCAGGTATGGTAAAATGGGCCCTCTGGTACGAACTGCGCATGCCCTACCACGAAAGACTCGCACATGCGCAGTTCGCACAGAAGGGCCCAGCGTACCGTATCGGACGTGCAAAAACGGTTCCTTAAAAGTCTCTAAGGCCCGCTTAAGATGGGGCAACTTTTCTATCTATTTTGAGGTTGCTGGCTGGTTGTTCACTAGCTTTCCCTAGATCGACGCAAATTGCTGAGATCGGGTCCGGCTCGAACAAGCGAGCAACTCGGAGCAATTCGAAGATGGTTGAAGCGGCTGCAGCCAATCAGAGACGCGATATTTTCACGTGACACCCCTGTGGTGGTGATGATGACAGCTAAAGACTTAGTTCTGATTTCGAATGGATCGTTTTCGGAAATAAACTGTTTCAGAAAAATGAGTTAAGGCTCTGTTATACTCCGACGTAACGCGCGCGCAAGCGAACGCTGGCCGAAGTCGGCTACGTCACGTCAGTCACGCCGCGCGCGTCCAAACTTCGCCCTCTTTATACTCCGGCGGCCCTGGCGACTCCCGCGGCTGTGCGTCGGTGGGCCGCCGGCTTGGCGCATGCGCAGAATCTGACCGAGGGCACGTTTCCTGTGAGAGTGCGCCACTTCCGGTTCCTTTTCGTTTCGAATAGCAGACGAGAATGCTCGCGCTTCTTGAGCGCCAAGTTCGAGCGATGGCGTGGACGTACCTTGCACGACGAAAACTCGCGCTTGCACTGTTGGTGCACCACCTGCGCCGCAAGCGTAGGCGGTCAATGTACATACGGTACATCTTTGACAAGCGCACGGTCTACGGTACTCAAGCTTCCTCCTGTCGTAGACACACGGGTGAGGACGAGTTCCCTCAATGAGCTTCTCGGCCCGACCGAGTCCGATTCTTCAAACATGACGCCACACGGAGTGGTGCTCCCGTCGTCTGCTATCGCTCGCATTCGCCGCGCTTCCCGCGCGACGCCTGACGGGAGCCAGCGCGTGATGCATCCTGGTCCGGCGTCGCCGGCACGGCCGGCGCGGAATCCCGCATGCTCCATTTTGGCGTCGAGGCGGTCAGACTGCGTCGAACGCTGCCGGTCGCGTCGGTTACGCCACGACGCCGGAGTATAGAGCGTCGGGTTTTCGCCGACGTGACGTCGCTGTGACGCGCTCGCACGCGCGCACGCGTTACGTCGGAGTATAACAGAGCCTTTAGTATTCTTAACGCCGTTCAAAAATAAAAGAACGCGTTTTTAGCGCGTAGCTGGGCATCTAAATGGTGAAAGAAGAATCAAATTTAATGATGATAATGGCAAGTCGGAGCGATTCGGTTGCTGCGTGTGAACGCGGGCGGCCGGTGTTGCGACGTCAAATTGCTGGGTGAAATTGCTCCGTCTGAAGCGGGCCTAATAGAGTTTTAGGGAACCGGGTTTGCATATCAGGTATGGTAAGATGGGCCCTATGGTACGAACTGCGCATGCGCTACCACAGAAGACTCGCACATGCGCAGTTCGCACTGAAGTGCCCATCGTACCGTACTGGACATGCAAAAACGGTTCCTCAAAACTTTCTAATAGAGAGTTTCAGGGAACCGGGTTTGCACATCAGGTATGGTAATATGGGCCCTCTCGTACTAACTGCGCATGCGCTACCATGAAAGACTCGCACATGCGCAGTTCGCACAGAAGGGCCCATCGTACGGTATCGGACGTGCAAAAACGGCTCCTTAAAACTCTCTAATAGAGAGTTTTAGGGAACCGGGTTTGCACATCAGGTATTGTAAGATGGGCCCTCTGGTACGAACTGCGCATGCGCTACCACGAATGGCTCGCACCTGCGCAGTTCCCACAGAAGGGTCCATTGTACCATATCTGCCGTGCAAAAACGGTTCCTTAAAAGTCTCTAATAGAGAGTTTTAGGGAATCGTGTTTGCACATTATGTATCGTAAGATGGGAACTCTGGTGCGAACTGCGCATGCGCTACCACGAAAGACTCGCACATGCGCAGTTCGTATCGAAGCACCCATCGTACCGTATCGGATGTACAAAAACGGTTCCTTAAAACTCTCTAATAGAAAGTTTTAGGGAACCAGGTTTGCACATCAGGTAAGGTAAGATGGCCCTCTGGTAGGAAGTGCGCATGCGCTACCACGAAAGACTCGCACATGCGCAGTTCCCACAGAAGGGCCCACCATACCGTATTGTACGTGCAGAAACGGTTCCATAAAACTCTCTAATAGAGTTTTAGGGAACCGGGTTTGCACATCAGGTAGGGTAAGACGGGCCCTCTGGTACGTACTGCGCATATGCTACCACCAAAGACTCGCACATGCGCAGTTCGCATAGAATGCCCCATCGTACCGTATCGGACGTGCGAAAACGGTTCTTTAAAACTCTTTAATAGAGAGTTTTAGGGACCTGGGTTTGCCCATCAGGGATGGTAAGATGGGCCCTATGGTACGAACTCCGCATGCGCTAGGACAGAAGACTCGCACATGCGCAGTTCGCACTGAAGTGCCCATCGTACCATATTGGACGTGCAAAAACAGTTCATTAAAACTTTATAATAGAAAGTTTTACGGAACTGGGTTTGCACATTAGGTTTGGTAAGATGGGCCCTCTGGTACTAACTGCGCATGCGCTACCAAGAAAGACTCGCAACTGCGCAGTCCCCACAGAAGGGTCCATCGTACCATATCGACCGTGCAAAAACAATTCCTTAAAACTCTCTAATAGAGAGTTTTAGGGAATCAGGTTTGCACATCATGTATCGTAAGATGGGCCCTCTGGTACGAACTGCGCATGCGCTACCACAGAAGACTCGCACATGCGCAGTTCGCACCAAAGCACCCATCGTACCGTATCGGACGTGCAAAAGCGGTTCCTTAAAACTCTAATAGAGAGTTTTAGGGAACCAGGTTTGCACATCAGGTATGGTAAGATGGGCCCTCTGGTACGAACTGCGCATGTGTTGCCACGAAAGACTCGCACATGCGCAGTTCGCACAGAAGGGCCCATCGTATCGTACCGTGTGTCCAAAAACGGTTCCTTAAAACTCTCCAGTAGAGAGTTTTAGGGAACCGGGTTTGCACATCAGGTATGGTAAGATAGGCCCTCTGGTACGAACTGCGCATGCGCTACCACGAAAGACTCGCACATGCGCAGTTCGCACAGAAAAGCCCATCGTACCGTATCAGACGTGCAAAAACGGTTCCTTAAAACTAAGGCCCGCTTAAGTTGGGGCAACTTTTCTATCTATTTTGAGGTTGCTGGTGGGTTGTTCACTAGCTTTCGCTAGATCTACGCAATTTGCTGAGATCGGGTCTGGCTCGAACAAGCGAACAACTCGGAGCATTTCGAAGACAGTTGAAGCGGCTGCAGCCAATCAGGGACGCGATATTTTCACGTGACACCCCTGTGGTAGTGATGATGACAGCTAAAGACTTAGTTCTGGTTTCGAATGGATCGTTTTCGGAAATAAGCAGTTTCAGAAAAATGAGTTAGTATTCTCAACGCCGTTCAAAAATGAAAGAACGCGTTTTTAGCGCGTAGCTGGGCATCTAAATGGTGACAGAAGAATCAAATTTAATGATGATGATTGCAAGTTAGAGCGATTCGGTTGCTGCGTGTGAACGCGGGCGGCCGGTATTGCGACGTCAAATTGCTGGGTGAAATTGCTCCGTCTGAAGCGAGCCTAATAGAGTTTTAGGGAACCGGGTTTGCACATCAGGTATGGTAAAATGGGCCCTATGGTACGAACTGCACATGCGCTACCACAGAAGACTCGCACATGCGCAGTTCGCACTGAGGTGCCCATCGTACCGTACCGGACACGCAAAAAAGGTTCCTCAAAACTTTCTAATAGAGAGTTTTAGGGAACCGGGTTTGCACATCAGGTATGGTAATAAGGCCCTCTGGTACTAACTGCGCAGACGCTACCATGAAAGACTCGCACATGCGCAGTTCGCACAGAAGGGCCCATCGTACGGTATCGGACGTGCAAAAACGGCTCCTTAAAACTCTCTAATAGAGAGTTTTAGGGAACCGGGTTTGCACATCAGGTATGGTAAGATGGGCCCTCTGGTACGAACTGCGCATGCGCTACCACGAAAGGCTCGCACCTGCGCAGTTCCCACAGAAGGGTCCATCGTACCATATCGGCCGTGCAAAAACGGTTCCTTAAAACCCGCTAATAGAGAGTTTTAGGGAATCGGGTTTGCACATTATGTATTGTAAGATGGGCCCTCTGGTACGAACTGCGCATGCGCTACCACAGAAGACTCGCACATGCGCAGTTCGTATCGAAGCACCCATCGTACCGTATCGGATGTGCAAAAACGGTTCCTTAAAACTCTCTAATAGAAAGTTTTAGGGAACCGGGTTTGCACATCAGGTATGGTAAGATGGCCCTCTGGTAGGAAGTGCGCATGCGCTGCCACGAAAGACTTGCACATGCGCAGTTCCCACGGAAGGGCCCCCCATACCGTATCGTACGTGCAGAAACGGTTCCATAAAACTCTAATAGAGTTTTAGGGAACCGGGTTTTCACATCAGGAAGGGTAAGATGGGCCCTCTGGTACGTACTGCGCATACACTACCACCAAAGACTCGCACATGCGCAGTTCGCATAGAAGGCCTCATCGTACCGTATCGGACGTGGGAAAATGGTTCTTTAAAACTCTCTAATGGAGAGTTTTAGGGAACCGGGTTTGCACACCAGGGATGGTAAGATGGGCCCTATGGTACGAACTGCGCATGCGCTAGCACAGAAGACTCGCACATGCGCAGTTCGCACTGAAGTACCCATCGTACCATACCGGACATGCAAAAACAGTTCATTAAAACTTTTTAATAGAGAGTTTTAGGGAACCGGGTTTGCACATCAGGTTTGGTAAGATGGGCCCTCTGGTACTAACTGCGCGTGAGCTGCAATGAAAGACTCGCACCTGCGCAGTCCCCACAGAAGGGTCCATCGTACCATATCGGCCGTGCAAAAACGGTTCCTTAAAACTCTCTAATAGAGAGTTTTAGGGAATCAGGTTTGCACATCATGTATCGTAAGATGAGCCCTCTGGTACGAACTGCGCATGCGCTACCACAGAAGACTCGCACATGCGCAGTTCGCACCAAAGCACCCATCGTACCGTATCGGACGTGCAAAAGCGGTTCCTTAAAACTCTAATAGAGAGTTTTAGGGAACCGGGTTTGCACATCAGTTATGGTAAGATGGGCCCTCTGGTACGAACTGCGCATGTGTTGCCACGAAAGGCTCGCACATGCGCAGTTCGCACAGAAGGGCCCATAGTACTGTATCAGACGTGCAAAAACGGTTCCTGAAAACTCTCTAATAGAGAGTTTTAGGGAATCAGGTTTGCACATCATGTATCGTAAGATGAGCCCTCTGGTACGAACTTCGCATGCGCTACCACAGAAGACTCGCACATGCGCAGTTCGCACCAAAGCACCCATCGTACCGTATCGGACGTGCAAAAGCGGTTCCTTAAAACTCTAATAGAGAGTTTTAGGGAACCGGGTTTGCACATCAGTTATGGTAAGATGGGCCCTCTGGTACGAACTGCGCATGTGTTGCCACGAAAGACTCGCACATTCGCAGTTCGCACAGAAGGGCCCATAGTACTGTATCAGACGTGCAAAAACGGTTCCTTAAAACTCTCTAATAGAGAGTTTTAGGGAATCAGGTTTGCACATCATGTATCGTAAGATGAGCCCTCTGGTACGAACTGCGCATGCGCTACCACAGAAGACTCGCACATGCGCAGTTCGCACCAAAGCACCCATCGTACCGTATCGGACGTGCAAAAGCGGTTCCTTAAAACTCTAATAGAGAGTTTTAGGGAACCGGGTTTGCACATCAGTTATGGTAAGATGGGCCCTCTGGTACGAACTGCGCATGTGTTGCCACGAAAGACTCGCACATGCGCAGTTCGCACAGAAGGTCCCATAGTACTGTATCAGACGTGCAAAAACTGTTCCTTAAAACTCTCTAATAGAGAGTTTTAGGGAATCAGGTTTGCACATCATGTATCGTAAGATGAGCCCTCTGGTACGAACTGCGCATGCGCTACCACAGAAGACTCGCACATGCGCAGTTCGCACCAAAGCACCCATCGTACCGTATCGGACGTGCAAAAGCGGTTCCTTAAAACTCTAATAGAGAGTTTTAGGGAACCGGGTTTGCACATCAGTTATGGTAAGATGGGCCCTCTGGTACGAACTGCGCATGTGTTGCCACGAAAGACTCGCACATGCGCAGTTCGCACAGAAGGGCCCATAGTACTGTATCAGACGTGCAAAAACGGTTCCTTAAAACTCTCTAATTATAAGTTTTAGGGAATCAGGTTTGCACATCATGTATCGTAAGATGAGCCCTCTGGTACGAACTGCGCATGCGCTACCACAGAAGACTCGCACATGCGCAGTTCGCACCAAAGCACCCATCGTACCGTATCGGACGTGCAAAAGCGGTTCCTTAAAACTCTAATAGAGAGTTTTAGGGAACCGGGTTTGCACATCAGTTATGGTAAGATGGGCCCTCTGGTACGAACTGCGCATGTGTTGCCACGAAAGACTCGCACATGCGCAGTTCGCACAGAAGGGCCCATAGTACTGTATCAGACGTGCAAAAACGGTTCCTTAAAACTCTCTAATAGAGAGTTTTAGGGAATCAGGTTTGCACATCATGTATCGTAAGATGAGCCCTCTGGTACGAACTGCGCATGCGCTACCACAGAAGACTCGCACATGCGCAGTTCGCACCAAAGCACCCATCGTACCGTATCGGACGTGCAAAAGCGGTTCCTTAAAACTCTAATAGAGAGTTTTAGGGAACCGGGTTTGCACATCAGTTATGGTAAGATGGGCCCTCTGGTACGAACTGCGCATGTGTTGCCACGAAAGACTCGCACATGCGCAGTTCGCACAGAAGGGCCCATAGTACTGTATCAGACGTGCAAAAACGGTTCCTTAAAACTCTCTAATTATAAGTTTTAGGGAATCAGGTTTGCACATCATGTATCGTAAGATGAGCCCTCTGGTACGAACTGCGCATGCGCTACCACAGAAGACTCGCACATGCGCAGTTCGCACCAAAGCACCCATCGTACCGTATCGGACGTGCAAAAGCGGTTCCTTAAAACTCTAATAGAGAGTTTTAGGGAACCGGGTTTGCACATCAGTTATGGTAAGATGGGCCCTCTGGTACGAACTGCGCATGTGTTGCCACGAAAGGCTCGCACATGCGCAGTTCGCACAGAAGGGCCCATAGTACTGTATCAGACGTGCAAAAACGGTTCCTTAAAACTCTCTAATAGAGAGTTTTAGGGAATCAGGTTTGCACATCATGTATCGTAAGATGAGCCCTCTGGTACGAACTGCGCATGCGCTACCACAGAAGACTCGCACATGCGCAGTTCGCACCAAAGCACCCATCGTACGGTATCGGACGTGCAAAAGCGGTTCCTTAAAACTCTAATAGAGAGTTTTAGGGAACCGGGTTTGCACATCAGGTTTGGTAAGATGGGCCCTCTGGTACTAACTGCGCATGTGTTGCCACGAAAGACTCGCACCTGCGCAGTCCCCACAGAAGGGCCCATAGTACTGTATCAGACGTGCAAAAACGGTTTCTTAAAACTCTCTAATAGAGAGTTTTAGGGAATCAGGTTTGCACATCATGTATCGTAAGATGAGCCCTCTGGTACGAACTGCGCATGCGCTACCACAGAAGACTCGCACATGCGCAGTTCGCACCAAAGCACCCATCGTACCGTATCGGACGTGCAAAAGCGGTTCCTTAAAACTCTAATAGAGAGTTTTAGGGAACCGGGTTTGCACATCAGTTATGGTAAGATGGGCGCTCTGGTACGAACTGCGCATGTGTTGCCACGAAAGACTCGCACATGCGCAGTTCGCACAGAAGGGCCCATAGTACTGTATCAGACGTGCAAAAACGGTTCCTTAAAACTCTCTAATAGAGAGTTTTAGGGAATCAGGTTTGCACATCATGTATCGTAAGATGAGCCCTCTGGTACGAACTGCGCATGCGCTACCACAGAAGACTCGCACATGCGCAGTTCGCACCAAAGCACCCATCGTACTGTATCGGACGTGCAAAAGCGGTTCCTTAAAACTCTAATAGAGAGTTTTAGGGAACCGGGTTTGCACATCAGTTATGGTAAGATGGGCCCTCTGGTACGAACTGCGCATGTGTTGCCACGAAAGACTCGCACATGCGCAGTTCGCACAGAAGGGCCCATAGTACTGTATCAGACGTGCAAAAACGGTTCCTTAAAACTCTCTAATAGAGAGTTTTAGGGAATCAGGTTTGCACATCATGTATCGTAAGATGAGCCCTCTGGTACGAACTGCGCATGCGCTACCACAGAAGACTCGCACATGCGCAGTTCGCACCAAAGCACCCATCGTACCGTATCGGACGTGCAAAAGCGGTTCCTTAAAACTCTAATAGAGAGTTTTAGGGAACCGGGTTTGCACATCAGTTATGGTAAGATGGGCCCTCTGGTACGAACTGCGCATGTGTTGCCACGAAAGACTCGCACATGCGCAGTTCGCACAGAAGGGCCCATAGTACTGTATCAGACGTGCAAAAACGGTTCCTTAAAACTCTAATAGTTTTAGGGAACCGGGTTTGCACATCAGGTATGGTAAGATGGGCCCTTTGGTACGAACTGCGCATGCGTTGCCACTAAAAACTCGCACATGTGCAGTTCGTACAGAAGGGCCCATCGTACCGTTTCAGACGTGCAAAAACAGTTCTTTCAAACTCTCTAATAGAAAGTTTTAGGGAATGGGGTTTGCACATCAGGTATGGTGAGATGGGCCCTGTGGTACGAACTGCGCATGCGTTACCGCGAAAGACTCGCCCATGGGCAGTTCGCACAGAAGGGCCCATCGTACTGTATCGGGTGTGCGAAAACGGTTCATTAAAACTCTCTTATAAGGAGTTTGAGCAAACCGTTATACGCATATACCGTGTATATGCAGAACACGGTAACGGTTTGCTGAAAGTCCGTAGTGACGCCAAAGTACCACGCGTTACTTTGTACCTGTAAAGGGGACGGTAGCGCGTTCCTTTTGTTTTGAAGTAACAAAAATCAAAAATCCGTTCACACTTTTTTTTGCAAGTGTATTATTTTCTATTAATGTCAGCCATTTTCTAGGGTTGGGGTAGGGAACTTGCAGGCACGACGCAATATTATGTGGCCCCCAGGTTTCCAGAAAAAAACGCCCCACGAACACACACATACACATACACACACACACATGTGCATATACTCACGCACACTTTCCCTCTGGGACTAATGGCGCAAGAAATATGATCGGTTGCAAACCAGGAATAACAAACGCATGTAGTTTGAAACGACATGACTCGCGGTTACTTTTTTTTCTTATGCAGTTTACTACATTATTCATCATCGATTGGTGTGCACCAAAGTGATGCACTGGGATTCAATATTTAAGATTGTCGTGTCTCATAAATTTCGTCTGGAATCACGCTTTGCACCATTGTGAATTTCCAGTTTGTTTTTCACCCACAAAGACTTACATAGGGAACCTGTCCAAGTGACTGGTTATATTTTAGAAAAATAATGTAGTCCACACGATATCGAGAAATTGAGCGGTCTCAGTGGTTCTAATTATTCTGTTTTTTTTAACTTTTGAATCGACTAGATCCGTGCGGCTCTGCGAGGATCACGAAGTCAGAACCTGGGCCCAAGATCCTCGTTAAATTCAGTGTCCAGCACTGAGCCGAACAGTTCACTGTGCGTCATATTTCTCATTTTCGTTTAGATGATACTCCCCACCCCTTCACCGATTTAACGTCCGGCCCGCTCCGTCTCCGCTTTGTGGCCATCTGTCCCGCTGCAGCGAACAAAAAGGTTTCTGACCTCCACGCTACGCGATTCAGGATGTCCTAAGATAATTTGGTATTTCCTAACCTTCAACCTTTCTTTGAAAATTGACGAATCTGTGTGCCCATAATTGTCTCTTGCGGTTTCTATGGAATGGTAATCTCTTTCGGCTAGTCTAGAACTTGATAAAAGTGTTGACAGATCTAATATACACTGGGTGAAGACACAACGAGTGTACGATCTCTATGGAGAATAGAACCCGTTTTGAAAATGTAACCCCTGTTGGAAGCCATAGAATCCCTCGCCAATGGCGGATACAAACGACACCGCCAAAGTTGAACCATTAGGAATTATACCAGCGCGTCTTCATTGCTGCAGCTCATGTGGAGGCTTCCACGTTCTGCCGTGTCGCTTGCTCCGCCATTGTACAGCGGTTCCGTCCTTCGAAGAATGGACACGTTACTTTCCAAGTGGGTCTATCTACACAATACACTTACAAGACAAGGCCTGCCCGTGACGTCATCGTTCGTTGACCCCCAACTCACACCAAGCGGCAAAGACGCAGAAGCTCGACGAAGCTATTAGCGACTCTAATTCATTATAGGTGGCGCCACTCGTATTTCAAAATGGCGGTCGTAGTGATGGTCGGAGATGAGTGCCGGTATACCAGTTGCTGGGCCTGTCCAGTATGCTGGCTACAGTGAGTGACACAGATTATTTCTGCTTATACGAGCAGGCTAGACCGTTATGAGGGCAGGTCACCCCTTTCTCCTGAAAACAAAAACGGTGTTTAGCGTAATATTTACGCAGAGAGGAACGTTTTAATTTTCGCATGAAACCGAAACGAACCTCTATCTGAGATGTAATTTCTCGATATGAGTGCTAATTTCGGATCCCTTCATAAATCAAAATGTGTCTCATAGCGTAATTATTGAGCTACAGAAGCTGTTCGCGGAAACTTTGTTTTGTGACATACGTGTTCGATCCAGGCACTTCAAAATATTTAGGCGAGCTTAGTGTCCCTTTAAAGACAGGGTCTTTCATGCACCTTTAATATAAAATCGAATGTTATATTTGCTGCAAATATCAGTGCTGATATATCTTTGTTCTTGCTGCCTTTTCTCGCTCAGATAATTGTTACCTGAAGTAATGAACCGCGGGCCTTCTAATGTTTTTTGGATAATTAGGTGCTTAATTACTTGCAAATTATTCCCAGCAGAGAATAACAGAATCAGAATAAATTTTACAAAATATCGCCACGGATGATGAGTGTACATACGTTCACAAAACCGTATAAATTAAGAAACGCTGTTCTCACCACAAAAACCCAAAAGCGGAATCCGAGTCAGACACAAGAAGTGTGTGTATTTTTTTTTAAAGCAACACGTGACGCATAGGACTTTATATATTACATTCAGTGTTTGACTGCTTGTCTATTTGATAACAATGTCAGAGTTTTTCATACGGTAAAAGCAAACCGTATAGTTGTCTTTCTGGAAAAACTATTATGGTTAAATGGCGTATTTTTGTGATCGTGGCGTTTATTGGGGGCCTACATTGCCGGAATTCGTATAACTAATAATGATACAATTCAGATATATTAACACGTATTTATTCAAGTTCTAATGTTGCTTATCATAGAATTTCACACGCTCGAACAAGTATGGCGATAAAAAATGTGCGAATTATCATCACTGGTTACAATTGCAGCATTTTAATTAACAAGTTATAAAATAAAAATAGTATAAAATCAATGAAAACATTCTAGCAAATTTCAGAAATTCATGTCAAATGACAGTAATTGAGAGTAAAACATGTGATGATGTCAAAGTCACAGCTTTTCGCAATCGGCAAAACCTTCCAAAGTCACCAACAATCCTTCCAAACCAAATGCCCCTCTCCCCCTCCTCCCCCCCCCCCCCCCCACACACACACCGCCCCCACCAATTCTGTTCTTGTTTTTTGTTTAATTACCAATCTTTCCAGAACATTTAGTTTCTTTAATTTTTACGCGCCGTCGCTTTGCCAATCTCAGGCTTTCTATTTCGAAGGAACGCCATACCCGCTTGCAGTTCACCGCAGCAGGTTTCGGTTGGGGTGAAAACCGGTAAATCAGTAATGAGTTTTAGCATTGCGTATGCGAGCGAACGCAAGCACTGTGTGTTTGCTTCAGCGTTGCGGTTTGCACACCGCCCGTGCGTGGAGACAAAATTGCGGTCCTGGATTGGAACATGGCGACGACGCGGATGCGCAGCGTAGAGAATGAAACTCTTAATACAAATGCACAACGCTTCCGTTTGCTTCTATGCGCAGTACTAAACCTTTCTAATAAGGTGCAATCGCATACCGGCTGCAGCACTACATTGAGACAGTGAAGAGTGTTGTTTGCATTCGGAAATGATATTTCGCCAGCCATGATCGCTAGCAGTTCCGCCGTGCACACGCTGAGCTGCAGAATTGGGGGACCCTCACTAGAGCGCTTCCCGTTTCCGCCGCGAGAGGGCGAGCAACGAGCTGGAGACGCGAGTCGCGTCCGACTTGGCGTCGCCGCGTTCTAGTGTCGCGCTCGTCTTCAGACGCGGCAAGACGCGCTGATGGAGACGCTGACGCGAGCTGGGTGGCGATGTGTGAATCCATGTTCGGAAATGTTAAGAGAACAAAAAAAGGAAACAACGACTGGCTAGGTGGCACTAGCCGCCGCCCGATTCAAAGGGTTCAGCTCCACCCGTTCATCCATCCACCTGTCCAGTGATGACGTTTGGTTGGGAAATGCATAGGCCTTGTTTTCACTGTATCACAATCGTTTGTGCAGTCTTTCAAACACTCTCCCGAGTTGTGCATATGTCTTCCGTGGGAAGCCGAATGACGTCATACGGAGGGGTTCCTCTAGGAAAGTAAACTAACAATCGCTTTCAGTCTGAAGACAACCGAAGCCCACGCTCCCGCCTTCTGTGTGTGCGTAAGCGTTGTGAATAAGATAGGGGGGGAGACCGAGAACGCGACCTCAGTACCTCCGACGACGCTGATTGGTTGATCTCACTGAGGAAGTCGACGTACTGCGTCCAAACAACGCACCCTATTGGTTTAGCGGCCCAGTTGCAGCCTTCGCTTCGGTCCACCGTGCGGCGTCGACAATGGCGGTGCGTTCGCGGGACGGTTGTGTGCTACAACAACAGCTCCGCCGACAAAGATGGCGCCGCGAAGGTCGTCTGCAACGTTCCGTCGTCTGCCTGCCTCTCGAGGCGACATTTTCCTTGGCGTGAGAAGAATAATGGTAGGAGGAGGCCACCACTGCAAAGAAACCCGTGTCGTCCATTGGCTGTTGTACGCTAGAAAAAAAGAAAAAAAATCGAGAAAATAACGTTGAGACTGATGTATGGTGGCGGCCAGATTCAACAACGCGCGTGCGCAGAGGGATCGTCCGGGTAACCCGACCCCAACAGACGACATTTTGGGGCCGTTCTTCTCGCTCCCCCCCCCCCCCCCCCACCCCCCCCTAGTCCCCTCATTCCGGTCCCCAAGGCTTGGTTCGAAGCGTGTCTTGGTGTCTTTTCTTGTTGTTTTTCGACACTTTTGAACTGGCCTCCCGCCGGTGCTTTTATCTCGGTGGGTTTGGCAGTCGCATGTCGTTTTGCCGTCGTCTGTCTTCATAACATGCATGACAAAACTCTTCCGCTATCGGAGTTCATCTTTCAATCGGACGCGAATTCCCGAAAGGAGCATTCTGTTCGTAAATTATAAAACTTCCGCGCACGTTCAACTGTGCGTGTTGTGGTTCCAAACTTTTACTCGCCAGACACAACGTTGCAATATGCATTAGGGCCACAGCACGTTTTCGAAAAACGGGGAAGAATACAAAACAAAATTTAACCTCTTAAAAAAAAATTCTTCATTTTTTAAGTGAATTTATGGGACACGCATGTCCCAATATACAGTTTTGCCGGGGGAAAAAAAGCAAAGACATAACGCTATATTTACGTTGCAAGACTTAAGAGGGATTCTGAAAAGTGCTTCTATTTCGGCACGGCGCCACGAAATCAGTGCTGTACATGTTTGCCGTCCCTTCTCAGTCTTAGAACGAGTTCCCATTACCAGCTCTAAGAGTTCAAAAGGAACGCGTTTCCGTTCCATTTCAAAGATGGAACGGGTCGTTACCACCTTCGCGTATTTGTATGAAGTGGTTTCCTGGTTAATCCGTAAATAAACTAAAGCAAGCGCGTGAACATATCCCCATCAAACTACGTGACGAGTCGCTTTCCTGTTCTTTGCTTTCGACTATCTTTCGCACACGTTCCCAACCCAAGCCTAAATGCCTAAAAATCATGGTAATATTGAAAAAAAAGGGAGGCTGTTCCTCCCGCCGATTCCTCGAAAACGTAACGAACATTCCCGTTTCAGTTCCACCGATGCCAAATGGAACGGCGGCGTTCCTCCTCTCCTCCTAAAAAGAACGCGTTCCAGGAACGTGGTTCCGCACGACACTGCCCTAAAATAGAAGCATGCTTTGAAATCGATCCTAGGGACATTGAACTCACACAGAAATAAAATGGAAGTGTCTCAATTGCGTAAATATGTAAAAAAAAAAAAAAAAAAAAAAAAAGATTTTCGGAAATTAAGCAAACAAAAAAGGTTTTAACACAATATTTACGTCGCTGAGAAACAGACTTTGAGTTAGGAGCGGTACCGAAACCTGCTTCCATCTTGGAGCGTCGACCCGAACACGAAGTAGAAGCACGTTGCAAGACTTACAACTTACGGTGAACAGATGTTACCGCGCGTATTTCCCAACCTACTTAACTATCTGAATACTCAAAACATGCAATTTTTGAACATCCTCACAGAAAGAAATCCGATCCTTTTTTTAAAGAGTGCAATGGCATGACAATCAAAATAATTGTGAATCTGTAATGAAATACAAAATAATTGCCAATTGTAATGCCTATCAAAGTTTTACAGGCCTGGTGTGTTTAGCTATTGTATGTTTGTTCGATATAAGCTTAGTAACAATTTATCATCAGTGCTGAATCATGTTCTCTATGTCCTTGAATAAGTGTAGTTTTGTTGCTATAATTATTTCACAGCGGAGCTGCTAAGGGCTCGTTCCCCTGGGATCGTGTACGACAGCAAACAAATGATGACACAAAACTCTGGACAGCTACCGCCATCTATGAGCGACGGCGGCAACCTTTCGAGCCCTTACACTCTGGCAGGCCGACTTGCGGCCGGTCATTACTTCGTTCCCACCATAGTACAGCTTCGCTGGTCTTCTTCACCAAAATAAAAAAGCTTTTTTTTTTTTATTGTTAGGGTTGAATTTGCGC
This sequence comes from Ixodes scapularis, assembly GCF_016920785.2. Classification (NCBI taxonomy): domain Eukaryota; kingdom Metazoa; phylum Arthropoda; class Arachnida; order Ixodida; family Ixodidae; genus Ixodes; species Ixodes scapularis. The sequence goes on along the minus strand of NW_024609879.1, from coordinate 126,235,974 downwards.
CGTGCTACAGTGTACTTTTCTAATTTCTGGCCTGATTCATTTTATTTTTTATTTGTGTTTTGACCAATATGCTTTTTGTTTGTGTTGCCTTCTTTGCTGCCACTGCTGCTGACTGTAGGATGGGGGCTGAGAACTCGTCGAGCTGTATTTATGCAGCTTTTTCTCAGTCTCCTTTCATCACGAATGTCATGTGATCCCAAATAAATTTTATTTATTATTTATTATTTTTAAAATGAGTCTCGCCACTTATATATTACTCTAAAATATTTCTTTATTTCGCGGGAAATATATTTTGTGAAATACATCTCTTACCCAAAAACATATTTTTTTTTTATGTTTGTCCTATGATTTATGTTTGTCCTATGTCCCTCTTGTTCCCCTTCTCCAGGGATTACTTTCGTCATTCGATATTTTTTTTATCGAGCCCAACTATGTTGTTGACTAATTAAACGATGACCTGCGGACATAATTGAAAGAACCGCGGACGGTGACGTGTCGATTTTCAAAACTGAATCTTTGTACTATAGGTCACGTGGCATCAACATATCCGACGTTATTTCCCCCGATAAATTTAGGGGGGGGGGGGGGAATCAACGGCCAGGAACATACCTCAAAGTGGCCTGCAGATACTAAAAAAGCTAATGGGCTTTCAAAACTAATCGTTCTAAAAGCTAATCGCTTTAAAAACATGTGGGACTTAAGTGTTTTGTGAACAGGCCACCTCCATTCATCACGCGTTCGTTGCCTAGCAGGGTGTTTGGGCTGCGCCTGCAACGAAGTGTTATCAAAGGCAGAAAGTTCACTGGCATCGACTATATAAACTGTCTGATAGCCGAGCCTTGCTGAAGTGAACTAGAGGAGGGGTAGTAAACTCACAAACTCTCATGGTTGCCACACTTCGTGTCGACGGCACGAGAGGGAGCCACTAAAGCCTGGGCTTTAGTAGCGCATACTGCCGAGACCGGTTATAACGAAGTCAACGGGAATCGGAGGTCACTTCGCTATAGCCGCTATTTCGTTATAACCGACTTCGGTTAACGAAGTGCAAAGGGTAATAGGAAATCGTGATTGCTTCGCTGCAGTCTTGTACACGTTACTAAAAAAAAGTAATCGATTACAATTACTATTACTCTTGGCTAAAAAGTATTCGATTAGATTACTTGATTACTCGACGGCAAAAGTAATTGGACATTACTTAAAGAAGTAATCGTTACTTTTCCGATTACTTTATTGTGTGAAGACACATCTTTAGCGCTCATAACAATGAACTACTTCCAACCTATATTGCACATTTGCACAAATATTGAAGAAGAAAAACTGGCTCCCTCTTCGTGGTCGTTGCACCTTCACAATGCGGACACAAGCATAGAATTCGTTTGAAGACGTTTAATGATTTTTGCGTTCGCCAGTGTGTGTGTGTGTGTGTGGGGGGGGGGGGGGGGGGGGGGGAGCGGAGGGGGTTCTAGATCTTGTTAAGCTTGAGCAAGGGTTGTCGCTCAAAGTTTGCGTCGATCACTTTATTATTCACATGTGGATGAGCTCGCATGTTATACAAAAGAGCAGCAGCTCCAGGATTTCAAATGGATCATGTTACAAATGGATTACTTGTAACCGCTAACGGTTACAAGTAATCCATTAGCGGAAGAGATCGCCCCGAACACTTCTCAACTCGAAACATTGCTTGTCACAAAGACCACGTAGGGGAAATGGGGCAATATTTCAACTGCCTTTGTTATATTTTGCATCTGCTTTAGGCATTCTTCGGTTCTGGTTCTCCTACGGGCTGCGAGTAGGTATACCCTAAGCAGATTTTTTTTTATTTTTTTATTTCTGTGTGTGTGTGCGTGAGGGGGCTAGTTTGAACAAAGGACTCACAAAGCTACATTCTGCTTCCTCAAACTTAGCCCTGAATGGCCTTTGTCACGCACTGTGGCTTCCCTGGGGCTTCCCACTCCCAGTCCCAATTCGAAAAGAAAAGAACAACAAAAAAAAAAACGGATATTTTACAGAAACTTTACATAGAAAGAGATTGACCTCGCTTCCTACAGCTCCGCAAAAATCTTTCTTTTTTCCGTTCGAAAAAAAAAAACAAGTTTTATTTTTGTCATTTCATAAAAAAAAGGCGTGTGCCGGGGGGGGGGGGGGGGGGGGGGCGGGGTCCCGTGGACAATTTGTAACGGTTACAAGTAATTTTATTACTTCGAAAAGTAATCAGATTACTCTTGTGATTACTGCCTAATAAAAGTAATCAACTGATTACAAAATTACTCCAAAAAGTAATCGATTACAAGTAATTTGATTACTTGTAATGCGTACGGTACAAGTCTGCTTCGCTGTAGCCACTATTTCGTTATAACAGGTCTCGACAATACTTTGAATTGCATTTGCTGCGCTGGTGGCGTTGTCGCCGTCGTCGTCGTCGTCGTTGTCGTCAGAGTCGTAGTCGATTCGGCATTGCACTTTATTCGACATAAGCAATAGAAAACAAAGGGGAAGGATCTGAACGATAAGAACTTCGCGCTGCCAAACCGCCAAGTCAAACCCGCTCGCCGAAGGCCCTCTGAATGCTCGGATCCTCCAGCCTATGCTACCACAGCGCCGCCGCGTACATCCGAGACCTCTCCACGCTCGCCGCTTCATAGCAATGCATGGTACGCGTCGGCGCTTGATCTCTCTACCCCTCCTCTAGCTCACAGTAGCCTTGCTAAGGCACGCGCCTACAGTTGCCGGACTGACTAATGCATCAACAAAGGGTTTCCACACCGTGGTGGTTAGACTGGCTTTCGAAGAGCGGTTGATGCTTGCAAAACGTTCATGGATCACGTCTTTCTCAACCAAAAGTCGGTATTGGATCCAGTAAAAAACAAAAACAGAAACAGCTCGTATTTCGTCCTCAAAGACGGCTCAATAAGAATATAAGTTTAAAAAGGAGGGAGAGGAGGGGAAGGGGGGGGGTGACTGTAAAGAGGCGCCGTAGAAAAGAAGGTAAGGTGCTAAAGAAAGTAATAGTATACTATTTGGGAAGGGGAGGTTGGACTGAGAAAGGAAACTTGCGGGTTTCAGGCGCGCAATTGCGGTTTGTGTGTTGGTTGGTCGGTTGACTGGTTGGGTTTGTCGCGAACCGGCTCCCTTCTGTACTCCGTTTGTCCTTCCGATGGACCGCTACGGACGCCACGAGCCACCCCAGCCAGTCTGACGCGCTGTGAACATTACACGTGACTAGGCGCTGCGCCCGTCGCGTTGCACACCTTCACGTTACATTCACACGGCATGGGAAAGGCACCGACGGCTCGTAGCCAGACGCGTGCGCGTTGCTGGAATAAAGTAACTTGATTGCCGTTATGATATTCCTCCTTGAAGCGAAAGTGAGCAGGCGGGATGGTATAGGTGTCGTGTCGTCCGTTATGATGTTCCTCCTTGTCTCAGGGTTTGGATTATGACACATACGGTTACTCGTTTCTCGATCGAAAAGTAACTAAGCCCGTACGTTACTCGTCCCTCTGATTCAAAAGGAAGCCCTTACCTCAGCTTTAAGGCTACGCGTAATTTTCTTGTTACTCGGAAGGAGTTGAGCTTATGGAGGAGCAGTACAGCCGCTTCCAATATGTGCCGTCGTTAATAATTTTTCGCTTTTTAACGCGTCCGTTCGGGGATAACCGTGGCCATATACTAACATATACCTTGTGCACGTCTTGTTATGCCCTTCCCCCCCCCCCCCCCCCCCTTAGCATGTTCTCGCCGTGCGAATTACGGGCGCGAGCTGGGGTGAGAAGTACGTTGGGTAAGTGCTTGCGTTGCAGATTTTCCCGTCCGGAATAACCAGATTCTCTTTCTACTAACTTCATCAAAAAGTAACGAGAGTTGCTTACTCGTCCTTTTCTTTAAAAAAAGTGACCAGATGATTACTTCGGTAAAAAGAAAAACGAGGTACACGTAGCTCATTACGTTCAAGTCTGCGTGACACTGGCACGGCATTCGGTTGGCTCCGATAGATTGTAGCGTCGACTGCGGTCCAATCGTGAGAAGAAACGAGGTATACCGCTCCGCGTGAAAAGCAGCACCGAAGGAAGCCGGTTGCATTGTGCGAGTTTCTTTCATCGTGTGTTCAAGAAACCGTGAACGACGGGAAAGGGGAAGGGGGTTCTGGTTCGAAAAGGACGGCACAGGGAGCAGAGTCGAGTCCGTGGTCTGGGACTGCGGGTTCTCAAAGGCGCCTGTTGCCAAGAACTTGATTATCCAAAGAAAGAAGTAAACTTTTTTTTTTTTTTTGTAGGGTTGCTTATTTTTAACATTCGATACGTCCTCCTATACTTCACACCCGGCCCTCTTGGATGGTGTGTAGTTGTGGTTGGGGCGGGGTGTCTGCGTCTAAGGGCGGATATTTTTCAAGCGGTCTGCTTTCTTCCGGTTATTGATAGGAGACGGCGTAAGTTTTCGCTTCTGTGTATACAAGCGTCTAATCAACCGAAAGAAGGTATCTCACAACGACTGATGGTGGGTATCTGAATGATCTCGAACGGGAGAAGCTGACTGTCACCTATATATATATATCCCACTGATCGCCGCCGGAAATCGGACGTGGTATTCGCGCGCGCATTATAAGAAATATTTTAAAGCGAGATCTTCATACAGAAGCGCTGCACGAACCTTGCTTGCTCCTGTTGGTCTTAGTAGCACCATACAACGTCAGTAGTCCATGGCTATTGGTATGACGTCATAGAGCGCGCGAGCAATGGCGTTGCGTCGGGCAAAGGGCATGCGTGCATGTGTGTGTTTGTGAGGGGGGATAAGTGATACGTTAACAATCCCTGCACGCTTCCGCCTTCTATTGCGTACTATAATATGGCTTGCATTGACGTCACATCCGCCGCCATTACTCCGGACCACGCTGTGGCGCCCGTCTCTTTTGCAGCGCACTTTTAGCACCATCGAATCTCTTAATCTTTGCAAGGGTTGCCGAGAAGAACAAATTTGATGGTGCGAAATATATATGCTGCCGAAAGTAAGGGCAAAGGGGCCTGGTATGGAGCAGTGGCAGCTGGTACGGTGCCATATGATGTGACGTGCAAGGACTTTAGACCACCTGCACGATGTACTGATCCCCGAAGGCGGGCGGGCGGAGCACTACCTCAGAAAGCGTGCATCCGCATGGCAAAAGAGAGCGCGAAATAAATTCCGATTCGTAGAGTAGGAAGAGCTCTAATCGTATACGCATTGGATCCGCTGTTGTGATAGCGCGCTATTTTACCCTTACAAAAACGGGTCTCAACATTATTTTTAATTTTTTTAGACTTCTGATGGACTTTTCGCGATCCTACTGAATTCCTTTATGAACGCACTTTGTTTTGACTATTGTCAAAAAACGTTCAAAAGAAAAAATATTGAATTTTTTGTAGACTTATTTATAAAAAAATTAAAAAGAACTTGTAAAGACGTTTTTCTGTGGGTTATTTTCTAAAAAGAATTCTAAAGGAAAAAACAATAGATTTTGTTTTATAGACTTATTTATAAAAAAAAATTTAAAAAGAAGGTGTACGTTTTTTTTGTAAGTTATTTTCTAAAAAAATTAAAAAAAAACTCATTTCTTTATATTATTTTATAAAAAGAGACATTTTTTATTATTTTATTTGGTCTGCGGTCGTGTGCGGGGTCCGATATATGACGGATGTTGTTTTTTTTTTTACTTTTTATTGAAAACGTGTTGACTTCTTGTTCACTCTGATTACTTTCTTTTCACTAACTTCCTGTTGACATGGTCAACTGAAAGTTTGTTGATTTTGTGTTGAAACTTTTTTTATGATTTTGTTTTGTCTGAGTCAAAAGAAAAGCTATTGACTTTCTATTAACTCTACGTTGGATCTTTTTCTGTTGACTTCCTGTTGAAAGTGTTATCAGAAATACTGCAGACGTTCTGCTTACTTCATGTTTAAATTATTCAGTTGACTTTCTGTAGCCAGTGTCAAAAGAAAAGCTACAGACTTTCTGTGGACTTTTTATTGAACATTATACATCTTGACTAAATGTCAAAAGTCACTAAGTTTCTCAATAGTCTCTGACAAGTTGAGAACCCTAGGGAAGAGCTTCCGTTCTCCTGCCTCCAGCGCGAGCCTTCTATCCTTGACAACTCTTCAACGCCTCGCGGCCCTCAAGCTCGACTGCGGAGTCAAAGCACGACGGAAGGCATGGGGCGCGTGCTGGAGGCCAGGCGTTCGAAAAACACGCCCAGCCGTTCTCATTTTGTAAATATCTATCGTGGCATTATTGACCTTATTCAACTAGTAAGAAAAGAGCAAAATAACTATTTTAAAGTGGAGCAACCGCCTTGACTGGCTTCGTCCTGAGTGGTGCTATGCAGAGAAGCGATAACATTTGTTCTATGAGCCGTTTTTTTTTTAGGATGTTGTTTTTGCGACTACACGAAATTATTATTAGTTGTACCAATGCTTTTTAATAAGAGACAGAGTCCATGAACTTCGAAACACTGTCTTCCCTTTGACAGACTTTCGAAAAGGAGACCGGAGACTTGGAAACTTAATAAGTGCTGAGGTGGTCACCGGCCAAAGGATTACCTTCAATATGTAGGCTATATGAGGCTCTGGTGCTGTCAACAGACCTGTGTTTCTGGTGTTGAGTGCTTGATGGTGTTTATGTTTGTTTACATTGCTTATTTATGGGATGTGTATGTACCAAAGAGGACACTATTTCCTAACGAAATTCAAAAATATATTTAAAAAATTGAGTGTTTTTTTAAACCTTAATTTGCGGGTCCGTCGAGAGGAATTCAACAAAATTTATGTAAGAAGGAATTCTAAAAAATTTAAGTGGGCAATTTTAACTAGGAGTTAAATAAGTTGTCAAAACAAAGAGTAAAAAACATCAAAAACGTTTAAAAAGAAATTCAATTCGACTCCAGAAAATTTTCAAAAAAAATTCAGAAGAATTTAGCTACATACTTTTGTAAGGGTATATTGGTTAAGTAAACGTACATGGTATTTAGCTTCATAAACATTGATGCCATATTTTGTAAATATGTCAACTGTTTGGAGAAGTTGGAGGGTGCGCAGGCAACACTGACTTAAAGTCGTTTCGCCTAAGCCATAATATTCCGATCCAATCCAATGTTTGTGTACGTATCCGGACCCGTACATCTCTCTTCCGCACGTGGTCCGCACATACGTTCCCGTGTCGAACACTCGACCGGAGGCCTCATCTTCATTAATTCAGTGGCCACTGGTTCTGATCCCGGGTTCTCTTCGCCAAATCGCTTTAAGACAGTTTTTAATCCCTTCGGTAGTCTTCAGTAGTAGCAAGCAGACGGAGCCACCGCGAGAGCTCTTCAAGCAGACGAAAAACTCACCGTCGGATTAAGCGGAGGCGAGTTTGGCGCACTGACACATACGACGGAACAAATACACCACGTGGTTTCTAACGGGCTCGTGATTGGACCCGGCAGCCCGTAACATTGGGCTTTAGCCTATCGTAGGATGAGTCGGAGTATAGGGCAGAAACTTCGTATTAATAGAATATTCCAGCAGGCGCGGAGGCATTTCGGAGTAATGCTCGTTAAAACTCTATTAAGTGCAATTCATACTTTTGACGGAATGCCTTAAGTGAGGCGATTTCATCCTACCAACAGCGATTATGCCTACGCCTTGTGCAGACATATAGCGCCTACACAAAGTCAATTTGAACAGGCTTGTCGCAAGTTGCAAGAAATTAATAATTCAGACTACACTTTTGTTGCGTCCTCAGTCAGAACGCAACCGACGCCACGGGTTAATGGGGCCAAACAAGCAGTCACAACTTTACGAAGGTCGCCATATTCATTTGTTGCGCTATGATCGTCTAAACCAGTCATCAGTCAACCGTAGTGACTGCCCCCTGACCCGTTTTTTTTTTATATTTGCGTCTGTAACCGTTTGTATTCGATCATTAACTACGCCCTGACATACCGTGCAAAGGATAATACGCAGACTACATCTTCCTTTTAGAGAGAGACACAAACCTGGCACCCTGTGTGCTCTTCTATAGCTCGTATAAAAATACCAAATAACCAGCCGGTCGTCGTCCACCGAGAGGCGGCACAGATTTGATTCGTAAATAATGGCCGTCTTTCCCCTTCAGAAAGACGAAGCGGTAATTGAGGTGACGCATCGTCGACCCCGACCAGTCATTCCAGAGACCCAAACTCATCCGCAAAACCCCTCTAACGAAGGCACGTCGCCGCGCGGCGGTGCCCGCACCACCCGTCGCGAACGCATCGGCAGCGACATCAATCCCGCCGAGCGCCCGCCGCCTCTACGTCGTCTGGCAACACGGACGTCCGGTTCCGTTTTTCCGCCCCATTTGTGAGCGCCGGCGAGGGTAAGAAACGTCCGCATCGATTCACGAGGCGCTGTCCATAGTCCGTTTAATCTTGCGGCGGACCGAAGAGGGCGCTACAAGCCACCCAAACCAATCGAAAGCCCCGCGAGTGTCACGTGACAGGCCTCGAGAATCTTCCCAAGCATATGTTTCATTCCTACATTTGTCTGCTCGGAACGCGTCTTGAAACAGCAGAAAATTTTAGGGAACCGTTTCTGCACGATACGGTACGAACTGCGCATGCGCTATACCACAGGGGACTCGCAAATGCGTCGTTCGTACCGGGGGCTTATCGTATACCGTATCGGATGTGCACGAACGGTTCCCTAAAAGTCTCTAGTTTTTGTACGATCAACGCGACAGGGCTGTCCTATGGGAAAGATGCGCGCCTCGGGAACTGTCCGGTGGCCCGTAGCGTCCAAGTGCGGTCCATCGTGAAGTAAAACGGAGCCACTGGTGTCTCTTGCCCGGTCCGCTTCCCAAAAATCGTCCCGCCCGATCGCACTCTTCATCAAGCACCGGAGCCTGCTGCCGCTTCTCTAACTTGGTTAGCGCCGACGACTCGATAAACTGTCCCTTTCCAGCTGAGAAGCCAAGTGCATGACGATTTCCGGGCCATGGTTCGCCGAGTCCGTTTATACGGTCTGTCCGTGCACGGTCTTTGTCTTGAGGGGAGGGACGAGATGACCGTTTCGAGATCCGAGTTGAATGGGAGGGAGGTTTTGTTTAGGTCGCCTCCATCCGCGAAACAAATGTCACATTATTCGGTCAGCTTGAGACTTGAAAGTGCCGAGGATTCTCGATGTTTGATATGCAGAAAAAAAGAGCACCCGAGCGCAGCATTATCGTTGAGGAAATGTACAAAAGGGAACTTATTTTAACGAACAAAGATTTGTTTACGCAAGTTTACTCAGGGGTGCCTAACATTCGACTTCAGCCAAACTTGTCGAAGGTTACTTGTCTAGCGCCCTTTAATACCATTACGTGGATTTTAAGAAATACAGACGTCAAACTTCCCTTGACGTTCGAGTCACTTACATCGCATCCTGGGTATACGTACGTAAGCATATGTTCGTAAACAAACCAGTCTATTTCCTGACGCCAGCATTGCGAAATGCTGTTAATAAGTACACTTGCAGGAACGATAGGTAAGATAATTCCCCATCCTGCCTATGATGGACTATCAGAATATTTATCGAGTACTTTCGTTTTTATAAAGAAAGCAGCTCGAGATAATATTAGTTCTTTTTTTTTTTTTTAGATTATGTGCGTTATTATGGAAGGCTATTTCAGTTGCTGAAGTTCACGAAAGGTTGGTGTCCGCTAAAATCAAACAGTGAGCAGCGACTTCTTGCGTTCAACTCAAGTCAGCAGATTGGTAATCAGGTTGTCGATCTGCATTTTTACTATGCTCTCCATTAGTTTATTTTTCCGAAAACTAGGGCCAGCGGCTACGGAAATAGGCGATGGAATCCTCCCCGTGCATCAGTTCGCATTGTTATCCACCGAAACTGGTACTAGCAAAACAACAAGCATCAGCAAATGCACCGTGCTCGTAAAAGTCAGCAATTATGGTTAGAAACGACCTCATAGTTCTCAAGTGACTCAGAACCACTGATGCATTATTTTATGTCTGCTGCAACGGACACATCTGTATCAAACACCTAAGCGAAAGTCACATAAAACACCAACACAGCCGCCAGAGCGCAGAAACCGAAACTAACTAAACTGAAGCCATCCAATGGCGGCGGGTGTGCCAGCGCCCTCTAATCCCCGGTTGGGTAACAACAGAGATGAAAAGGTCCATTGAATGCCTTTATCAAGGAAAAACGTGAAGGCGCTAGTTTCTTTCACCACCCGTTTAAAACTCCTTGTATGCAGAATGCCTTAGCGAGATATTTTCAAATGTTGGCAGCGTGATGTTACATCACCCGTGGTGTCACTCGACGCAGTCGCGCGACGTGACGTTAAGTTACACCCGGACTTGGCACTGAACGTTACTTGGTCGAATAACGTTGGAAAGGTCTATATACACGAACCAACGTTACTAAAACACTCAGTTGGGAAACTCGCCGTCGAAACCTGGGCCGCTGGCGTCCACCGAGACCGAGCTAAATACGACAACCGCGCCACTCTTTATGATTCGTCTGTACTGTGGTCACCGTGAGCTTTTAGAAAGCCTGTTTTTGCGTAAAAACAAATAGAAAAGACTCTTTTTGTATGAAATATATTGGAGTTTAGTACAAAATGAAGGGCGCGTGATGTTTTTAAAATCTTTAGTTTGCAAGGGTTTGCGACACTATTAATATTGTTTTTATACAACCATGTCTCAGAGGTGTTTTCAGGTAGCGCGTCCCGACCTAGGTGCATTTTAACTTCGATAGTACGACACGGCGCGTCCGCTGGGGAGACGGGGGTGACACACCTGTAACCTCTTCCGCTGTATCTGTTTGGGCGCCAAAATGGCCGATTAAAGCCAAAATAGACGTCACGTGCAGTTCCTCGAGTGACCGCTGCGATAGATATGGCGGCGTTGTATTCGCTATTAGCTCGGTGCTCGAGGACAGGTCGGGGACACTTTTACCGAGCAGTCTCTATGGCAGTTTTCCAGCTGAGTGGTTCTAGCAACGTTGACACTAACTCAACTCTGTTACGTCACGGCGCGGTGGTGGCGCGTAGGGCGGACTTCCGGTCTAAGGCTGTGGGCAGAAGTCCCCATGTGAGACCTGTATTCCTGCGTTGTTTTGAAAGGGACGAGACAAAAACCTGCTTTTTCGTCAAAGCGCCGCGACTGGGGCCCTACCAAAAGAGTCGAGAAAGGTTGGAAGGTTAGTTTTCGTGTGCACGGTTCGTCCGAGAGCGTGGATATCTGCCGTAAAAAGGGAAAACCAGACGCCGTCGGCCCACGATTGCTTGGGTGGGAATCACTTTGGGTTGAATTCACAAATACTTATGGTCATCAAATTTATTTGATTTGTTCCATTATGAACGCCGGAAAACCGTCAAGTTGTGCTGACCACCTGCGGACTACGTTCAGCGCGTCTTCAAGTTCAACCGGCCGCCTGGTCGTTCGCCCGTAGACCAAGTGTTGGCCCGGTACTTGCGATAAGAAGTAAGTGCAGGCCTCAAAGGACTTAAGTTTAAAGGTTGGAAAGCAGATTGATGTAAACAGTAGATACAAGGAGATGTTGATCATTGTTACCAGTGGCCGTCACCGACTTGTTATGCCCGACTTACTTGGTTTGATTCTGCTTGCGATTTTCAGTATCGACGTAGACCATCTCTGCTGCGTTTCACGCTTTTGCAGCCCGAGCGACGTCGTGACTGAAAATTGTGGGCGAAATCTCATCATGCGAATCAGGCTTCAGCGTCCATTCTGTGGCGTCCACGCGGAATGAATCGCCGCATGTCACATTATTCAAGCAAAGCTTTTCGGTGTAACGAGCCTCGGTAATTTCGCTGAGGCCGTTCAGTAGTCAGGCATTGCCAGGAAGACGTAGAGTCATCAATCTGAACGCGGAAAAGGGCAGGGGGACTCACCCTGACGCCGACAACATCGCATTTCAATGGTATGTTTATGGGCGACGGCGAGCTTCATGCCCCCACTCCATCGCGCATGCGCGGCGCCGGTGGCGTCCGCTAGGGGCGCTCCGGTTGTTTGCAAACATGAGTTGGTGTATAGACCAGTGCCCAAAATCCTATAGCCCTCAGCGATAAAAATGGGGAAAAAATAATCTCAAACGCACGCCCTTTTAAGGGGCAACTCCGCTCAATTCCGAAGATTTCGGGATAATGAGTGATTTCGAATTAAAAAGCCCTAGTAAAAGACACTACGTCTTTTGCTTCGCGAAAAATGGGATATATATTTGTAAATTTAATTTTAAACACGAGCGGAAATCGAAACCGAAACTTCGGCTCCGTCCGGCAACATTGGCCTCGGGCCGCCAAGTACATGGCCATCACGTGGTACGAGCGGTCACGTGATCCTCGGCCCAACGACGGGCGGGATGGGGGCGGGCGGGCGTGCGGCAGGCGCGAGTGTCGTCTGCACCGCACTCTTCGCCACGTTTTGGTGTCTACGGCATTCGACGACGTCTGCACAACTGCGGCAGAAGTCTGGGACTCTGCGCACGTGGTGTCCATAGTGTGGACGAAACTCCGAGAGGCAATAATCACAAACGGTGAGACGACGACGGTGGTTGTGACGAGGAAGACGGCGGTAACGGCGGGACCACGGCGGGCGGTTGGTCTGCTCCCAAGAAGCGCGCTGCGCAGGCGCGTACGTCAATCACGTGGACACCGCTGAGCGCCGAGAGGAAACGTTACTGACGTCACGCGCTACGCTCGATCGGAGAAGTAAAAACAAGCAAAAGGGGGCCATGTAGATGGCGTTTAGCTCAATGTTGGCTCCGCCCATGCCGTAGCCTTGACTGCGCTGTTGTTTGCGCCTGAATTCGCCCGCTCGAGTCAGCCGATTTCGGCAATTTGGTGAGTTGCAAAGTTTGCCGGACCGTTTAAGAAACATTTAGACAGAACTGCGTCGTAATATTTGACGTGTGGTCTTCCTAGGCGAAACTGAAGAGGACTGCATTGTTTTTTCAAAACCAAAATTGAAGCGGAGTTGCCCTTTAAGGAAAGTGGCTGCTCATAAAACAAGATTTTTATTTTGCTTTTTACCGCACTTTTGGCATCAATGTTGTTCTTGGAGCTTTATGGCTGCATTTCTGAAGTTCTTGTGCTCTACGATATGTGCGAAGGTTTCAAATAAAACTCACTCTTGCAAAAAGCGCAGCCCCTTTACTGTGTCATGGTGTCAGCGTAAACAAACATGTCGGTGCCCATGAAACAGAGCAGAATCTGGTCAATAGTCGCTTCTTTTTGAACGTCACCACGAATTAAACACCCAAAAAATGGAATGAGGGTAACCAGCCACAACCGCGGCTTTCCGGTGTCTTCGAGGAACAAAAACAAAACAAAAAAAAAAGGAAGCAACCCTTGATTTATTTGTTGTCGGTAATCTACGCCGCAAAAACCCGGTCGGACAATGAGACGGAGTTATCTCCCAATTTCGGCTCTCCCCCATTTTCGCCGTCTAGTTTCCGCGACGGGTAGATGGAGGCTCGCGCAGCGGGGAATGACCGCTGTCGGCTCTTACCGCGGGCGCCGTCCTCGCGGGGGGGGGGGGGGGGGGGGGGGGGGGGGAAAGAACGAACGACTTTATTAATGGGCCGTAACTAAAATATAACGGCGGCGGTGACGGCCCGAAAAGTCGTGGAATGGTCCGCCGCGTATGTAGGGGATTTCGGGGGGAAAGGGGAAAAGAAGGAAGGGGAAAGGGCGTAAGAAAAAAATAGGGAAGAGAAGGAAGGAGAGTAGGGAAAGTGTGCAAGGGAAACGAATATCAGAGAGAAACAAGAAGAAAGGAAGGGAAGGATAGTAGGAGAGAATAGCGAGGGAAGGGAAGGAGAGTAGGAAAGAATAGCGAAGGTAAGGGAATGGGGTTGGAGTAGGGAGGAATAGGGAAGGAGGTGAAGGATAGCAGAGAATGAAAATAGAGGGAATAGTAAAGAGAAGGATAGCAGAAAAGAAACGGAAAGAAGGAAACTGGAGTAAGGAGGATTAAGGAAGGAAGGGGAAGGAGAGTAGGGAAGGCAGGTAAGGAAGAGCAAAAGAGTAGGGAGAGACAAGAAAGGAGGAAAAGGAGAGTAATGAGGCGTAGGGAAGTAAGGGACTATGAAGAAATAGACAAGGGGAGGAAGGAGAATATGGAGAAATAGGAAAGACAAGAAAGGAGAGTAGAGAGATATAGAAGTAAAAGTAGGCTATAGAAAGAATAGGGAAGGGAAGGAGAAAGAGAGAGATAGGGAGTATGAAGGAATAGGGAAGCAGATGAAGGAGAGCTGGAAGGGTAGGGAAGAAAGGGAAGGAGTATGAAGTAATAAGGAAAGCAGGGGACAGGGACGAGCTGAATAAACACAAGCATTTTTTGTCGCGTTAATATGAACAACTGCGATTATGGACGACTTTTTGGCGAAAACGGAGGTGTCTATATTGACGGGACTTTGCTATGTATGGAGTAGGGAAGTGAAGGAAAGAGAGTAGGGATGGATAGGGGAGGAAGGGAACAAGAGCAGGGCTGATAAGGGGAAAAGGGAAATCTAGTAAAGAGGGATAAGGAAGGAACGGAATAAGAGTGTCGAGGATGGGGAAAGAAAGTTAAGGGAGTGGAAATGAAAAAGAAAAAAAGAAAAACGTTGCGAGGACAGTTTTGGTGTCCGTCCGGTTCGTCCGGCCATCGGCGGCGGCGGCGGCGGCGGGGGACAGCGGGCAGTTGTCCGATACGATTCGGCGGGTCGGGGCGCAGCAGTAGAGCTCGTTAACTGACGCCATTAATAAAAATGTGGGCCATGAGACTCGTCGCGTTCTCTTTCACTCTCCTTCTCTCTCCCCCTCGTTTAGGGAATGAGGATTTATGGGCGAGTTTGGCCAGCGCGAGAAAGACCCCTGGTTTTTGATGTGGTGGCTTCGAATGAGAGGGAGAGAGTAGGAGGTTATGGTCTCTCTACCATAACCCCTTTTTCTTTCCTTCATTTTGTTCATTGCGGCCGGCGAAATGGAGGAAATGAAGTGAACGAACCCCATCTTTTCCCGCTTTATTTATTTGGCAGTTTGTCCGGTGGTTCGCCTTTACCGCTTTGCTGGAAGACGTGCTTGTATCTCCCCCTGCGCAAAGCGACCGTGCGGATTTTGAAATTAGGGAAAACCACGCGGTACGTCACGTGATATCGACGTCACCATAAACTCTTACTTTTATTGTTCTTTTTTTTTACTTTTACGCGTGCGAACAATATCACATTAAAGGGGAGGGATCAGTCGATGAACTAGTTAGTTACTATTTCAAATTAGGCTAAATATTTAAAAATGCAGACTAGGACATGCCGAGCTTGTCCAGTTGGTGTATGTACCGTTGCTTTCCCGAGCATCCTGCTATGTTGGATGGAATTTCGATACTCTCGTACAAGTAGCTGAAGGATTCGACTGTTGTTCTAGGAAGACATTCAGAAGGCGTAACACGGGATATAATCAAAATATCAATTTAGCCTTAGCTAGAGATCCCAACAGTGTGGCAGCTAAATAACCACCCACAGTCAGCTATGTGTCCCTCCAGTTCGGGTGTTCATCTTTCAACTGTATATCAGCAGCTTGATTTGTTGCCTTAGCTTCAGCTATGAGCCCCGACGGGTTAAGAAAGAGCGGTTGCTACTGGGAAGGTGATTCAATTGTCGCGCTTCTAGCGGCTAAGTTGAAAGCTTCTAAACTCAGGGTGACGGCATTAATTATTTGGGTGCGTTTCTGACGCAGCGCACTCCTGACGTAGCCGAACAGAGCGTCAGCGTTCGACTAGATATCGTGTTCAGTCAGCGAAGCACCAATCCAACAAGAGTAACAGCTGTACGCTCACGTAGTATTCACGTTTAATCGCGTTCAATCGGAAACACGAAATCGGTATACCTATAGTAAAACGAAAAAGGTTGCCAGTCATCAAACACAGGTCACATCACTACGTACCTGTAATTCCCACATTCTCATAAGATCGCCCAAAAAAATATCTGTAGAACGGAAACCCAATTCTCCACCTCTTGTTCCCTCCAAAACAAACAGCAAAGACAACACAAAAATCAAATTAAAAAAAAAAAATCTCTATCCAAAACCACCCGCCCGTCAAAGGGAGTGGTTCGTTGTGACACGTAGTCCCACCCCTAATTAGGCTTATCTAAATCAAACAAAGAAGGACCGCAAAGCAAAAGGCACGGCCCTAGGTGGCGATAACGTTGATACGAAATCCGATCCGTCCGCCAGGTGGCGATGCAGTCAGGCGTCGGCGCCTTGTACCGACATCCATCATGAAAATTATTGGACGGAGTGGATGACTCGCTACCATGAAGCCATTCCCTAAATTGAGTTAGGGAAGAGTGGCTGGAGAAGGCGCAGGGGTGCCCCACGCAATCGCCAGACCACCGCCCCGACGTGCACATATACTTCCACGCTGGGCGTTCGCTACAGGGGCGTTTTATAGGCGCGTGACAAATTACAGCTTCTGTGATTTCTCTCCTCCTGTAGCTGACTAATATTTGCCCGCTCGTACGGTGAAGACGTTGCTATTATCGAAAGTTGTTTTTCTTTTTTTTAGGCTGCAAGCGGTTTTACGTGTCAGTGTGTATATATATATAACCCCCCCCCCCCCCTCCCTGGTTCTTAACGGTGTGCGGCCTTTACTTTTGTAATAACCGTATATGTCGCCACTAAGCACAGTGGTCGCGGCAAGCACTCGCAACCATATATCATACCTAATTCGGAGAAAACCTAGTATGCAATCCCGAAAACAATTGTCTTTTTGCCGTAAAAGAGCGAAGAGGAGCAAACGACAGACGGGAATCGGAAAGCTAATATTTAGGAGTGTGAGCAACTCACAACATGGAGAGCGTCTGCAATTTGATGGCGGACACCTCGGGCGCAGATGGGTTACTTGTGTGCATGTGAGCGTGGCCGCACAGCGCGGCGAGAATGCGAAGGGCAAGTTCGTCTGCTCCTTGCACGGGGCTTGCGAAGATGTGAAAACACCGAGCTCTTATTGGCTAATTGAAGAAACAAAAAATCGTAGGAAGACATTATGACATCATAGCATTGAGGTCTACCTTTACTATCCTTTCAATCACAACCAATCAGAGTGCGCCATCGTTCTGACGTCACCGTAGCTCCTGCGCACGAAGCAGACGATTTGCTGTCCGCATAGCAGGCGGTGGAGCTGAGCTACGCGCTCGGAGACGCTAGCAGACGGTTGACGCATTCGCCTCCTACTCGCAGCTTGCAATAGAAACGCGGCGGCCGATAGACCACGTGACTCCGATCGACCAGTTAGAAACGCTCTTGAATCTAGGCACTAACGAGAATCTACGATTTTAGCGCCAAGCCGTGGCAGCGGCCGTACTGTGAGACGCCATTCTCCATTCGTGAAAGGCGGTTTAAATGGTAGTTCAGATATTGACCGCTGCCGTGCTATGGCGCTCATATCAAGATCATTAGCGGTTGTTGTTTGCTCATCCTCTCCCTTTTACGGTGTTGATTTTTCCCCATCCGTTAAAAAGGAGGCTTTGTTACAACGTTGTTACAAGAGTATACATTCCATGTCGTCCAGATAATCGTTCTTGGGAAACAACAATAAAATATATATATATATATATATATTAAAAATGGAGGGGTATGAGGGAAAACGACCTGGGGGATTGGTGGCCGAGTGGGCTAGCGCACGCCAGCTCGGAGCACGTGGAGCGAAAGCTCGCGCTGCACAACCCAGGGATCCTGAGCTCAATCCCCACCCCTGCCCGTTTCGATCTGGATGAGCATCGTACCGCCGTGCAGTCGTGTATCACTAGTACGTGGTGCACGTTAAAGGGATACTGAACCGAAATTTCGAGCTCACAAAACAGGGCTGGAGCGATAGACGGGACGCTGCAAAACCCCAAAACATCAGTCAGTCATACAGCCATATCTCTAACGGATCGCCGTATTTTTTTTTTTTTTTGCTCTTTTTTTTTTTTTTTTTTTTTTTGGGGGGGGGGGGGGGGGCGGGGGAATGCGCGATTGAACACGGCCGACGAGGCCGACGAGACATGTGACGTCACGGTTCTCGCTCCCTCTCCTCCTCGCTTGGTCCCGTCGAGCTGGTGACGAGAAGCGAGGAGGAGAGAAGCCATGCCGCTTCCCCTCATTCTCAACTCTTCCAGGGCGACCGTGACATCAGAGTCCTCGCTTGCTCGCGCCCTTCTTTTCCGAAAATACGGCCATCCGTTTGAGATGCCGATGTATGCGTGAGGTTTTGGAGTTCGTAGCGTCTCGTTCAACGCTTGTGCGGCCTTATTTTGCGAGATAGAAATTTCGGTTCAGTATCCCTTGAAAGACGCAAGGCTAACGGTTATACTTCACTGGCTATATTGCTCATCTACAGCTGAAAGACAAGTCGCTTGATGAAGGCAGACCAGCTTCAACCCTGTGTAAACATAACCACAACCAATTTTTATTTTTAAAGCCCTTGGCCCCTATACATTGACAGCGGCAGCATCACAAAAACCACACAAACACACGCGCGCACACGCACACACACACAGGCAGTTAACAGTAAAACGAACGTAAGAAAATTAGTTTGGATATGGTCTTCGTCTTGTGGTTTAAGCGCGAAATGTCAAATAATTATAAGATCGAGTTACGATAGATATATAGTAAAAAATAGAAAACGAACAAAACACAAATTATAGCAATCAATAGCGCCAACAAAATACCCAAAAAGCCTTAGTGGAAATTGAATTTATATGAGGGACTCGTTCTGAGTGTGAGCTGTGAACGAGTTTACACATAGAGCCGTTTCCAACCAGCCACGCTTCAAAAGCTATAGTGTGGCCACCGTGGGCGGAAAACTCTTTGTTTGAGCACCAGTCTGGCCACCGTCGGCACGCCTTATGAAGGCTTGACTATTGGTCGATCGGCACAGGCCTGCAGCAAAATGGCGGCGCAGAGAGACCGTACTTGCAAACGTCTACAGTGTTCATAAAATCAAATTTGGGGGTTTTACGTGCCAAACCAAGGAAGGGCATCTGATTAAAACCTTAGATATATATAGAAATTATTGCCTGGGCACCCGCTCCGTGACGTCACTGTAGCTAGGCCAACGAGCGGAAAAGTGACAATCAGCTGGGCACTGGGCTTGGCTCTGCCGACGCGCTGGCGGCCAGTAGCTTCGATTGGAAATATTCACGAATGTCACTTACTCGTGCGTGACGACGGCGTAATTAATCGAATTACGGCTTTTATATCTAGGAGTCCATATGACGCTATTACTTTCATGGTTTATTATTAAGTTGCACGACTGAAACCACTCAGGATAAATATTAGCAACCGTACCCTTTTCAGGATTGTTTAACTTGATCTCCTTTACAAAGCCAAAGTGCTGCTCTGCAATCACAGATACTTTATGTTAAAGCGTATTTTTAACGTCCATGCTTAACACACTACTAAAAAAAAAGTGAAGTAGTTTGTTATGCCTGCTGCCTTCCAGGGCCCGTTTTCTCGAACGCGAACCGTGGGTTAAAGTTAGGGATGCCGCGAACTTTTTTCGAATCGAAGTTTCGATGATCGAATCAAGCGGTTCGAAAGGTTCGAAAGATTTCGATTTTTCGAATTGTCTATATCGTAAAATTCGACGGATGTCGAATTTTCGAACTTGTTAAGCTAATAAGTTCGACGCTTTTCGAACCGTCGAACTTATTACGCTAAAAAATTCGATCTTTTTCGAACTTTCGAACTTATTGCGCTGCAAGGTTCGATGCTTGTCGAACTTTCGAACTTGACTCACCAAAAAATCGATAAATTTCGAACTTTCGAACTTATTTATCAAGAAAATTCGAAAAGTTTCGAACTTTCGAATTCTGAAAAGTCAGAAGTTCGACGAACTTCGAATTTATAGGGTAAAAGTTCGACGTTCGTCGAACTTCGAAAGACCGGCGGACGGTTTCATTTGATTTCAAGTAGTGGGGTACATTCGTAATTTTTTTTCTCGAACTTTTACACGCGGTGCTGCGTTCCTTACGAAAGACAATGTCATTTATTTCAATGTTCTGGCATGCTTAGGTTTAAAGAAATAAATCCCCGAAGGGGCGAGGACGGACGACGGGTTTTTGACGATTATCGTTTGTGCCAGATTTGAAGCACGCTGCAGCCGGAGCTATTTATGGTAGATATGTTATACTTTTTTTTAAGAATGATCTATGTATAGCGTAGGTAAGTGCCGTCTTAAGATGTGATTATTGTTATTCAACGTGAGTTTCGAAGAAATGTCCAAACATGTATCTGCATGCAATTATGACCTAAACTCGATATTTATTTTCGTCTAAGTTGTTTGAGGTATCGCATTTAAATTAACACCACAGACAGTACATATCATTGCCATCTGCAGAATACAAAATAATATATTTATTGTTTTTTCACGTTAAGGAATAAATTAACTCATGGCAGAAGATTTCTAGTAGTGTTCAAGTTCAGCACGTCATTAAAAGAAAACTTTTTTTTTTTTTCGCTTCACGTTCCTGGGACGTGTTTCTTTTAGCCTGTACACATTTTGGTAAAAGAAACTTGTTTCGAAGTTCTGAACCTCTGAATATGCAAGAATAGAACACTTCCGGCGAATTCTTGATAGTTTTTTTTTTTTTTCTCCTGCTTTTTATTCCCGCATTTATTCTTTTTTTTTTCTTTTGTTACTATCGGCACAGGTATTTAGGTCGAAAAGACAGCTTTGAACTTCCGAACCACTAAGCATGTGACGAACAGTGCCTTCTGACAACGAGTTTCTAACAATGACCATCTACGCAACCTTTTATGCAGTGAAGAGCGACAGTAGCTATACATATGCATAAATAATTTCAGATTAAAATAAGCTCGACCACGCCCTCTTTCCCCGTATTGTTTTCTTTAACAGTCCGAAATACCTGCAAGGGAGAGAAAAAGGCTGAAACCCAGCCCCCCCCCCCCCCCCCCCCCTACCCTCTTTCCCCCCGATTTTCCTCTTCCGACGCCACTTGTATGGTAGAACGCTCCTCGACCTCGAGTTGTGTCGGCTTTTGTGCTTTTTGCGAGGCGATTCCTCCGTCCCAGAAAATAAACCTCCAGTACAATTATAAACTTCACCGGATCGGATTACTACCAGCGTGCAAGGGGTGGCGAGCTAGTTTGCCAGGTCGCTTCAAGGTTTCTCTGAGCCTCAACCTCCTGCTCGCCCCTGGCCGTTTCGAACTGGATGAGTCTCGTAAAACAGTGTGTTCGTGCAATCACTACTGCGTGATAAAGACCCCCCCGGGGGCTGGCGGTCACAATTCTGCACTGGCAAATATTCTAGCACGTCCGGGACACTCGTCGTCTCATTTAATTGCCTTACCAACTTCGCAGAATCTATATATCACACCCTAACTTTTCTAAACTTGATTTTGTGAAAACCAGTGAGTCGTGAAAACGTTATTTGAAACTGAAACTGTAGAAAAACTTGAAAATCGGACTTCAAACTTTGAAAACTTGGATGAAAAAAAAATTCAAAATCTTCAGTTTTTTTTTTTTTTTTGAATTTAGCGTTAAAAGAGAATCGAAACTTTCGAACTTTTCGAACTTTATGCCAAAGGAAATTCGAAATCTTCGAATTGTTCGAACTTCATGTCTATAAAAATTCGAAGCGTTCGAAGTTTTCGAATTTTTTTTACAAAGAATTTCGAAATCTTCGAATTTATCGAACCTGAAGTAAAAAAATATTCGAAATATTCGAATTCGAAATTTTAGAAACCGTGAAAGCTTCGAAATTTTCGAATTCGAAACTCCGCTGTGGACCAAAGTTGCGAATTTTTCGAAATCGAACCTCGGTCGGTACGAAAATATCGAAATTTTTCGAAATCGAACCTCAGTTCGCTTCGCAAATATCGAAACCTTTCGAAATCGAACCTAGGGTGGTTCGCGACATCCCTAGTTAAAGTTAACTATTGTCCCTAGAAGGGGGAATTCTAGGTCACGTGACTGGGAGAGCAGGGGCGCCGGGGGAGGAGCAGTACCTACAAACAAAATGGCCGCGACGTCGCTTAATGAGGGCTAATAGTTCTGCTTGGTTCAGCTGAACATTCATTTCGATCCGGTTGTTATAATAATGACGCACCATCAACCTATTAGCACGTCAAGCAAAGTGGTAGTTTAGAGGGACTACTAAACTAACCGACGGCAGCATTCCGCGAACGCATCACTCTTCAGCAGTCCGAGATCCAAGACATATGACGGTGCATAAGCCTTGCAAGTGTTTTCGTGGCGAGTAAAAGAATGTTTTGCGAACGAGTGTTGGTATATATTCATACTAACACCTTTAATTTGTTACACTATGCTCGCCAATTCGTGAGCAGCGATTACTTTACGGAGAAAGGGGGTTTTCCTCGATAAAGTCTTCGTTCCGGGTGAACAGCTGGGACATTGTACTGTTTTTCTGTTCGCAGTGCGCCGACAATATGTCGACAGCATCGAGGTTTCTACATATCACCGGTGGTCAGCAATTCAACGGTAACGAGAAGCTTAGCTTCTCGTCACCGGTGGATCGGTTGGGCAAACGGAAGAGAGGGCAAAGAGTTGAGATCAGCAGGAATCGCAGAAACGTGCGTCGCAAGGAACAAAAACGATACTACAGCACCGGCGTTGCCACAATGGAAGGCACATGGGAAAGTTATCCGTTCTTTATGGCGAAACATATTGAAGGAAATGTTTCTTACATTTTCGAATATTCGTCGACAAACTCTAGCATAGTAGCTAAAATTTCTTCGTACCATCCGAAGCAAACAAATTGGTCTTCAAGTACAACATTACTATATTTTGACTTAAAACACCATACTAGATCGATACCAACCAGCGGAAAAAGAGGATAAACAAAATGACAGGCTTGTTTCACCGATAGATGGCGCATCTTATTGCCCAATCAAAAATAATTATTGTTTTTCTATATCCAGCCGTTTACTACAGTACCTAGGTACTTTTTCCTTCCTAGGCACCGTGGTTTACCAAAATGGGTTTACCATCGCTTCGAGAAAACCGGCCCAGGTAATTCCCTGAAGCATAAAATAAAATTAGCAGCACGCCCTCGACCTCCCGCCAGAAGCTAGGCGGGCACGTGTTTGTTGTTTTGAGGAAGTTTTAAGAGAGTGAAACAGGAATATACGACACGAAATGTGACTGAGTGACTACGTGCTAGAAGGCCATCATGGAATAGACGCTTTGCAGCAGCTGTGCATGGACGCCGCCATAACTGACCTTCAGTTTTTGATTCCTCTTAGTTCGTTTATTTCACTTCATCATTATCATAGCAGGCCAGGTTATTGCCATATTAGATTCAACTGTGTCCTTTCCTAAAGCATCGGCCTTTGTAGAGGATCGCCAACTACCGTTTCAGTTGCTCGGCATCCCGGTAAGACAAGAGAAGGTCAGTAATGGCGGCTGTAATTTTGCGCGTGTGTAAAGCGTCTATAAAGGAACATGAGAAATGATGTATAGTTTGCCTCGTGAAAACACTTCCTTTTTGCCTCCGTCTTGGGTTTTAGAACGTCGGTTTAGAGCAAGGGTGGCCAACCTGCGGCTCGCGAGTCGCATGCGGCCCTTCGCAGATCAGAGTTTGCTAGAATTAAAAAAAAAAAAAAAATCACTGTTTTGGCAGCTTTGTACTACACTAGATACAAATAGCTGCACTGCTTTTTGACACAGATATGCCCAGTGACCCTGTTCCTTTTATTGTTCTCGGAAGACTTTCGAGCAGTAGACGCGTAACGGGCACAGGGGCAGTGGCTGACTAGCGAACCATGCATTCATTTTTGCTTAGCGGTCAAAGAAACGTTCTGACGCCTGGTGTTATTCCTTGTAGTGGACAATCATACTTGTTTCCTTTTCAAAGGACTGTTCCCTCCATATCATTCCTCAAAACAAAATACCCCCTTCCCGATTTTTTTTTTTTTTTTTTTTTTTTTGCGGCTTTCTGAGTGTTTGTAGTTTTGTATGCGGCTCTAAGTACTCTGTTGACCTCTCTTCTACAGAAATGCCGTAATTCCTTAACAGTTCTTTTTTTTTTGCAACTTCTTTTTTTTTTGCGAACACAGACAGTCGCTTTTTGACTACAGCTGTTGCATCTTGCATTAGGGCATAATTTTTCTCCTTACACGTATTGTTGAGGAAACTGTTAGTAGACAAGGTCAAGAAGAGTAAGCTCTGCGTGAGGTGTGTGGTCGCTTGCACCAGTGCCCAACTATTCGAACTCTGCCAAAGTGGTTAGTGGCAGGTCCATAACAACGTTTTGTTGATCACGTAACCGCAAGAAGCGATGTGCTGGGCGACATGAGCTTTTTCACAAGAGCTTCAGCGTGCATCACCGCACCAACGACCAGTTGTAATGGAAATGCAGTCGTCCTCGATTTCAAGTATCTGTCAGATGATGAGCCACTGCTTTGTGAGGGAGTGTCTTCTCCAAAACCAAAGGTTATCTGCATAATTTGCACATGAGTGTCTTCACAGCCACAGAGGCGAAGTATCCAGCTACGTAGGTCAGAATGGGAGTCTTGAGCGAAAGAGCTTTTAAATCATATATGGTCGGTGATGTCAATCGCAAAAGCTAGAACCCAAGACAAAATACTATGCGCAGGTGACTCATACTTAAAAACACTTTAGAAGCCGTAACTCGTGCTAAAGAAACCTACTACACCACCTTGAGACTACTGAGAATCGCGGTGTTGTATACTGCACTATCATCCTTCCGTGCACAATGACAATTCGGAAGTGCACGAGCACAAGGACAAAGCAAAAAGCTGCCAAGCCAACATACCCTCGAAGAGCTCGTAACTCAAATTTCTTGCTTCGGAATTTCCTTAATCCATTGGGTATGTTCTTGCTCGTCGATTGGGAAAGAGAACATTTGGACCATTGGTTCTCTGAAATTGATCCTCACATTCGAACACACGAAAATACTAGAGACATTCTGGCCCCCGACGGACGCACCGAACAAGCAAGCGTCTTGACTCCGCATTTCGAACGGGTTTCTATGTCGCTCGATTCAAATGTCTGGCGTTGCATCGCTTGCGAGCCACTTGCAGTTTGATAAAACTGCGTCGTCACAGCACGTGTAACCTTTTTTTTTTAGATTTAGTTGGTACGGCTTATAATCCATTTTCATTGTTGACGCTCAGACCGAACGCATCGCCAATGACAGCGCATAAAGAAATAACAATGAGGTATTTCCCCCAACCTCTCCCCATTGGACTCTTTTGAGTGCTTCGTCAGCAAAATTGCAGATGCTCGGCGGTGAAAACCTTCTGCTGGCTTTCTTTGCTTGTCCTATACTCTGTTTCATCTCACGATGAACCGCGCAGTACGCTACAAGCCAACAAGACCGATCCAGTGCCGTGTAAGTATACCAACTGACCGCACGGAAGGGCACTGCGTCGAGCAGAGCAAGTTGTCACGCACGATAGCTTCACAGATCTGGATTGGCTGGGATGGCTGGTAGCGCCCGCTGCGGTCCATAGTGAGGTGAAACACATTATAGGAGCATCGGCGCTGCTGACGTAACAAACGGAGCTCGCAGGCTTTAGTTTCTAGAAATGGGGGGGGGGGTGCTTGTCTAAGCGCCTTCTCATCCTTTCAACCAACCTTTTTTTTTTTTTTTTTCTCTCTCTACCCAAACGGCTCGAGAAAGAAGATTTTGAAATTGGGAAACTAACCTAAACTTCCATATCACATTTTCCGCCTATCCTTTGGGCTTTCAATGAATTCACTCACTCGCTTGTGCTCTTTTCATTAATGCAATATTTTGTTTTATTTGTTTTTCCTTCCGTCTTTACATTTGAGGAATTGGGGTGCTTCTATTTTCATATTCTGTCCGCCATTGTTCGCAAAAAAAAGAAAAAGAAAACAATTATGACGCATGTTCACGAGGAATTATCGAAATAAATGTCATCGAGTGCAGGCGCCGTACACACATTGCAAAAAGCTATACGGAGCGCAAGTTCGTCTGCTTCTTGAGCAGGTGTTGCGATGACGTCAGAACGCCGAGCTCTGATTGGCTCCGATTTGGAGGAGAGTGGCTGGACCTCAAGGGCAGCTCGGGCATTGAGCTCTACCCACTATTGTTTTCCATGTAAGCCAATCAGAGCCCCGCGTTCTGACTTCAATGCAATGCCTGCTCAAGAAGCAGTCGAACTTGCGCTCCGCATAGTCACTGACATCCAAGCAAACGTAGGGTGTGGCCAATTATGGTCGCTCTTCTTGCTTAGGCGTGAATCGTTCACGGGTGTTCTTATTGGCTAATGCCGCAATCGGATTGGCTGCGGAGACATAACGAGATGCTCGGTGCTCGTAAGGTTTTGGTAACGGTGTAAGAGTCACGTTCGTGTCGCAAGGGAGATCGGATTCTTGTGTCCAAAGGGATCACACAAATCTTCCTTCTTTTTCGAAGTAAGCCCGCGTTGTAATTTGTTCTAGGCAACGCAAGTAGTGCTCGGATTTCAATGGCACTCTCCGTGTGATGTCCTTCTTTATTATGGCGTTAATCTCGTTTTATATAATCCGAGCCATCAAAAGTCTCGTCATCTGCGGCGAGCGTGCACGTGCCAGGGCTTCCCCAGATCCCGTCAGTTCCCCCCCACCACACCAGCTGCGGGAAAAATAGGGATAGTAATTTGAGCGTGTAATGGCTTTATTTTTTTTTTTTTTATCTGGTAAGGCTATTATGAGTGGGGTTCGTACTTTTTTTTTTCTTAATCAGACATTTAATTGAAAAACACACACGTGTGTACAGAGAATAGACCCTTTTGGAAAGTCCCTCAAGCAACA
Organism: Ixodes scapularis; assembly: GCF_016920785.2. Classification (NCBI taxonomy): domain Eukaryota; kingdom Metazoa; phylum Arthropoda; class Arachnida; order Ixodida; family Ixodidae; genus Ixodes; species Ixodes scapularis. The sequence continues at coordinate 126,209,175 of NW_024609879.1, read as the reverse complement.
CTGGCCGCAGCCATATTTTAAGCGTCGCTTCCTGCGCGAAGCGTCTGACTGGAGCAGAGTTCACGCCGAGCGCTGACTCAGCCAAAGTGTCAGAACTAAGCGTTATTTTATAAAAGTTGAAACCGATTTTCTAGAAGCTTCCATTGGGAAATGGCGGCCGACGTAACTTTCGAATGCATCAAGTTCAATGGCGCCAGTCAACAAAAACGGGCAAAAACAGGCAACCCCATTTTCACGTTAATTTATTTTTTTATAAAATCGCATATTATTTTTTATTTAGGAAGCGATTCTTTCTTAAACTACGTGGCACATGGTTTGAATCGCTAGAGCTACAGTTGGGTTGAGAATGAGCTTCCGGCGAAGAGTAGTTCATTTTTGCGGTGAAAAGACGCTCACTGCAACCACAAATCCACGCCGCGTTCTCGTGTTTTTTTTTTTGTTGTTGTTGTTTTTTTTAGACAGTTAGAGTTGGTGATTATCAAACTTTTCTGCTTAGGTTTGTACCCCGGCGGAGCACTTTTCTTCACACTAGGATTTTTGATTGTAGACGTTCAATTATGAAAGAAAAAAAATTGTGGATTGTATGGTAACGTCGACTGCGTTACGCAGCGTGCATTTACGCAAACATGAATAACGCATGACTATACGCGCAGAAAACGTGGAAGAAACCCGAATCCGTACACGTTACTTAATTCGTCATAAACAGAATGTGGGACCCACACAAACGGCACATCTTTTTTCTTGTTGTTTCTGTTGTTTTCTGTGGTACAAAACGTTTTTTACGAGAACAATAACACTTTCATTTAGATTCGTGCTATGACTCCTAACGTAATACAATGTTGGGGAGTGTATTAGGGTGCTTCCTTCCTATGGAGTTAAGGAATTCAATATATTGCAGCAGTCGTCCATGTAGAACGCAATGCAAACTAAGGTATTGAGGTTTGCAATAAAGGGCATATGCTGCCTTGGTTCAGGTGAATGATACGCAATATTTAAATTATTGGAGTTTATCATTATTAAGTTGCATATTAGTCTGTTGTGCCAAAACTAATTTTTCCAGCATTCTGTTCTGGGGCGCGTCAGTGTCCCGGGGTTCTTCGGGATGTGTACGTTTTCCATGTGATATGGACGCTTTGCGCACGCGCCAGATTACAGCCGCCATTGCTGACCTTCTCTTGTCTTACCCCAATGCCGAGTCAATGAAGCGGGTGTTGGCCAGCTTCCACAAAGCTCAATGCTGGGGACAAGGACACGGCGGAATCTAAACATGGCTGATTACACAAGTAATGCCTTGCTGTGGTCACGATGAAGTGAAGTAAGCGTAATAAGAGGAAACAAAAACTGGAGGTCGCTCATGGCTATGCCCATGCGCAGCTGCTCCAAATCGTTCACGTCGAAAGGAATCCAGATTTTCACGCGCGCACAGGAACACACTGACAGCCGTAATGCATCCAAAGCTGCCCGATGTTAATACCGAAGTTATATCTGCGTAAACGAAAATGAGACAGAGGCAGGGATATGTAGCTTCCGACACGTTCCCAAATATTAGGATAAAGGAAGGCGAAGGTATTAGGAGAAAAGGAACCTGATGCAGCCTTCAATCGCACGAGCAGCTCCTATATATGCAGTTTATAAAAACGAATAGAAAAAAGGAAAACAGGAATAACAGCTGTTGTTTTCCACGGAGCGGACAAAATTCGAACAAAGTATATAGTTAGAACATAGGTAAGACTTCTCTTTCTTTTTCCCCTTCGCTTTTTGCAAAACTGCATATCAATTTCGATAACTCCGTTTTCCCCTTTCGGTTCGTTTTGCCATCCAGTTACCTCCTCACCTCACCCCTCCTCCTCCTTCCTCCCCATCCAGCCGCGGCAGTCACGTTAATTTTAACGCCATCTTTATGCGTGACATTATGCGTCGGTCCTTGTTTTTTTTTTATGTATTGGTTTGGTGAGACCCTTCCGACACGTCTATACGCGTATATATTCCTTCATCTCTATGTATATATATATAACGCCTATTCCTTTCTGTGGTTAGGAACTGAGTAGCGTACGGGGCACCACAAGCCAGGGAAGAACAGGCTTGTTCCCCACCCCTCACACCGGCAAGCGGGGAAGGACGAGTGTAAGCGGGTGAGGGGTTGCTGATTCGCTATGCAAATTGGATAACATTTTGCTCCTCGTTATTCCTTATTCTTTCAACTTGACTGCTTTCTTCTTTTGCATCTTGCGCTTACTTTTGTAACGTGTATTAGTTTTTTGGGGTTTGTTTCGGTGACAGGTTACGATCGGTGTTGAGTTTGGATCGTCCGCTCTTTTTGCTTTTATTATTACGAGCGCAATATGAATATATCTTTTGTATGGCGAATGTCAATTTTATTTTTCTATTCTTCAACAGCGACGATGGGGGAGGATAGAGGGGGAGAAGGGGGGAGGGGGGGAGGTTATGGGAATGGGTCTGATTACGTGGCGAACGTATTCACGTGCAGGGGGGGGACACTTTGCCGAAGAAGGGTGGTGGGGGGTGTCCGCGGGCTTTGCATACATGATGATCGCCGTTTTGCAAGCACAAAAAATACTCTTCTGTTTTTTTTTTTTTTTTTTTTTTTTTTTGTAGTGTTTGCTAGACAGGGGGGTTTCCCAATCCATATTTATTGTCCCTCCCCTAGCAATGCATTCGTTTCTTTTGTACTTGTTATTCTACTTTTAGACGTTTTTTCTTTGGGTGTTGAGGTTTCATATGTCAAAATCAAAACTTAAAAATTATAATATATATATATATATATATATGTATACATGCCTAGTACATGGATCTTTGTTGCGAGTATCTGTGTATGTCTGTGCACGTGGGTGTTGGTATCTATTTTTACGGTTGTCTGCGAACTTGTGCTTCTCCCAGCTTGTTCAGCCTCCATGTGTTGCTTCAGGTCGCGCTTAAACGTTTGCTTTTTTTTTTTTGTTACTTTCCCTCGTGACAAATTTGAAATTTGAGACGATCCTCGGAAATCTGAGACGATCCGAGTCGAATGAAATCACATCGAGATGATGTATTGTGGTCGACATCGGCGACCGAGACGTGTGTTTGCGCACCGCAGCTCGGCGGAGCGCGTGACTCGAACGATCGCGCTGCAGAACCCACAGAATCCTGGGTTCAGACCCCAGCCCTACCCGTTTCGATCGGGATGAACACCGTGCCGACGTGCCGTCGTGTATCACTAGTTCACTACTGCGCGGTGCACGTTAAAGACTTCGGGCTAGCAGCCGTTCTGCACAGGCGAAATTTCGTATCTATACAGCAGCGACACCAGGCGCCCAAGTTGAGGCTGACTTAAAGGCCGACGACCAGACTCGAGATTCTGCAAGGCAGAAGATCCTCTTCACCACGGAGGAGGAGGAAACAGGCAACGGGGGACAGGGTAGAAAGGGGGAGTAAAGCAAGCGGCGGAAAAGTGGAAAACGCAAACTAATCGTCGTTTTTTTGTTTTTTTTTTTAACTTTCGGCTGTCCCGACATATCCGCAATGTTACCCCTTTATGATGTTTCGTTACCCATGCAACACCGATTCTTAGATTTTTTTTTGTTGTTCGTTTTATGTTCTGGTGACGATAATCGGTGGAGTATACCTTATACTGAAATACATTATCACTCGAAACGGTATGACCTGCAGAATACTATCGTATAAATTGTCCAAATAAATGTCGTGGTAGTCACATCTGGTACGAAGAACAAGAACTTTAAATTCAGAGTTGTAACCGCGACATTTTCATGAGAAAGTTGACTTCTTCGGGTTCTGAAGAAGGTATACGTATCTCAATGGATCTTTTTTGAGTGAGGAGCACCTTGTGAACGGTTTGTCCGCGAACTAGAAATAAGGGGCAGCCCAACAGGACTCGGCTCGTCGAAACACATTGACATCGTAACGTCGTACCGGTTTTCACTGCTTTTTATGCCCCATGCTACCGATACCCCCCAAAAAAAAGAATCGTCAGAATCAAAAAAAGCGGGAAGGGAGGCCAGGGGAGAGGGTGTGCGCACGCGCAGAAGCTTGCTGGAAAAAGATCGATTGCATAATATATATCGTACTGTATAACAAAGGGTTTAGGTTATCTCGTCGACGGCCAACTTGTCGGTGGTTCAACGGTCGAATAGGCAAATTCATCATGGGGCAACTCGTCGAAGGAAAACTCGTCGAATAGGTCAACTGACCGCTGCTTTCTAACAGTCAAAATATGTAATTTTTGCCCTAAATTTTTAAAGCAAATATTGCTCTTTAATAATTCGTCAAACTGTACCACGGTACTTGACTTGCGGTGTGATATTTGTTTGTCAAAAATAACAACTTGCAGCTTCCGCCGCTTTCACGGCACGGTGGGGGACGCGGTCATTACGTCGGTGACTGTCTGCGGTGGCTGATTATACGAGTAATGCAGGAAGGAAACGAGGGGACGATTCCGAGATGGCATTTGTCTCAACTTATCTCAAGGTCTGTCCTGTTTTCACCCTCTTGGGATTTTGCTTTCTGTCTTGTAACCTGAAATGAGCGCTGTCTCTAGTCCAAACACAGATAAAAATTTGGTGAAAAGATAAGAAGAAACCACGAACTTGTACCTCGGGCCCTTATCCAACCCCTTCGACGAATCACCTTTCGACGTATTGCCCCTTTCGACAAGTCGCATTTCGACAAAGTGCCCTATTACGAATTGGCATGTTCGACGACCTGGCCGTCGACGAGTTGGCTTTTGACGAGTCGGTCGGATCCCATTATAAATTATAATGCACTGTGGAACGGATTATAGTACAGTGCACGAAGAAGAATGATCTGTAAAACAAAGTGTTGTACAAAAAGTATAGTACAATGAACGACAAAGTTTAGTCACTGCCTAGCAAACTTTAGCATTTTGTATAATAAAGTAAGGTACTGTAAAGCCAAATATAGCATACTGCAAAATAAGCACTTATTAACCCAGGAGCGTGAAGGACAAGACAACTCTACTAAGTATATACTGTACAACAAAATAGAGTAGAATGTACATTCGAGTGTATTCTGCTGAGAAACAAAACATAGTACACCGTACAGCAAAGTACAGTATGCATTAGAATAAAGCATAATACACTGTACAATAAAGTGTAGTATATATAATCATATATGGGACAATAACGTACAGTATCTACTGCGCACTAAAGTATAGTGTACTGAAGAGCAAAGTATAAGACACTGCAACGAAGTATAGTGTACAGTACAACAAACTGTACGACGAAGCGTAGTGTACCGTCAGGCACAATATAATATACCGCAGAACAAAACATAGTTTGCAATAGGTCATTTCTCATGAGATGGTATCAAAACAAGTCTAACGTTCAAATGACGTCGAAATATCTACGGGCTGTCTCAGCAGATCGCAGACGGCTACCAGACAAGACACAAGCAAGGAAACCAATGACACGCGTCAGTTTCCTGAAGTGGCTCTCAGACGAAGTAATTAATAAGACGAAAAAAAGCTAAAACAAAACCAGCCGCAAGAAAAAAAAAAGCACTCCATACCAGCAGGCGCACCTCGTACACTAACCGCACACTCCCCCCTCCCCCCCCCCCCCCCCCCAACTCCAAATACCTCCCAGTGCCAAACCACGTGACCGCAACAGCCACACCTGCTCCTACCAGACAGAGGGGCGCCTTCATAGAATACCACCTGGAAGACAAGGCCTGGCCACCCTTGCGTCAGCATGACTGCCAGCACGCCGCGTACTACAGCCTCTCCCAACGAGCCCGACGGGGGTCCACTAGCGGTGACGTCACGCGCAGGCCTTCCTTCCCATGTGGCGTTGCTTCGAACTGCCTTCTGGCCCCCGCCATTCTTCTTCTATATGTTTTGAGGTACCACCTGACACCTTCTTCTTCTTCTTCTTCACCCCACCAGCGAAGGGGAGCGCTCCCCCTACCCTTCGAAAGAAAACTTATGGTTTGCGCGGATCAACCGCCAGGGTGCGTGAGAGGTTGCTGCGGTGGCGGACCGAAAAGCCGGTGTTCTCCATTGTTGCCAACGCTGCTGGATCCGACCGCGCCGCCGTACCTCCCCCCGTATTGCTGATGAATATTTTCTGCGCGTTATTTTTATTATACTTGGGTTGGCAACAATGGGGCCGAGGTGTTGTGTCGCTAGCATGGCAGCTGGTGGAGTCGTCCCGACGGTGATATAAAGTAGAGAAGGTGTGAGAGTAAGTGGCATTGCTGCGTCATTACTATATAAGTTGGTTTCGGTTTGTGGTAGCGCCGTTTTTGCGAGTTTCTCATCTTGTGCTTAGCTGCTTTGGGCTATGAGATGAAATCACTGCTCTTTCTTTAGGCACTCCCGAACACGAGTCACTTCTCGAGTTAAAAATGTGCAATGTTCGTAATCGAAGGATGCGAGCGGGTCGTTGAACACCCGCTCACGTGGCTGGCAATTTTTATTTAATGGCGAGTGTTTGATTGTTTTCAAGGTTTGTTTAGCAGTTGAACATGAACTGACCAACGAACATGCATAGGAGATCATTTGATGAGTGTCAGACTGAAGTTTTGGCCCGCTTCTCTATGACTGACCTGTGCTGTGCCCCAGCAGTTAGCTCAGGCTGATGCAGCTTCAAAGAGACACGGGCCAGTTTGCTAGAAACGGTGTCTCAGCTGAGACTGTGTGAAAGAAAGCACTGCAAAGCCTGGCGAGCGAGCGTCTTGAGACGCGGCGAGGTTCCCGCTCACTTTGGCTTTGGCAGTGCTTTCTTTTACCCAGCCTCAGCTGAGACACCGTTTCTAGCCAGCCGGCCCTCGTGTACGAATACCTCGAGCTCGTCGTGCGAGCCGGTGTAAGACGTTCTGAATTAAATTCAATTAATGGATGAAAGCCCAGCGCTACCTTGTCCTTTTAGCAGGCTGGCTGGCTTCTCGAATTCTTATTAGCCTCGGTTGCTTCGAATATTTTTTATACCCCCCCCCCCCCCCCTTCCTTTCCCGAGGTGACTACACCAGAGGGCTCCTGCCACCGGTGGAAGACTTTAAACACTGGAGAGGCTTCACCGCACGTTCTTTTGAATCGCAGTCGGCTGCACATCGCAAAGCCGCCGTCATATATACTCTTCATAAATCGTACAAAACATACGCTCTCTGCGCAGACGCGATGCAAAGTTCGAAGCATATGTTTACTTCGTACGTATGCATGCTTCCAGCATGTTTGCAGACAGTTTTTGTATGACCAATGGGACCGTGAAAACAGGGAGCTACGCCTGAGATAGCGTCCGCAGACTTTTTTTTTTTTTTTTGTATTACCCGCGGCTTATATGTACAAGGTGTCCCCAAAAACATATTTACAATGTTTGTTTGTTTGTTTGTTTTTTTCACCAGAAAACTTAACTACGCCATGCCGAACGCTCAATTTCCCCCCAAAAGTAACGCTAGAGGGTCGAACCAGATGCTACATTTTCAGCACGAGCCCACATCTTATTATACATGGTTAAAGTCAGCGTGCAACGTGAGTGAACTGTAGAAGACTCGAGACAGCATAGACGCTGAACTCACAACTCAATATTCCATCGACAAGAGAAGAAGGAAGAACATTTCATATAACCAACACTGTTCGCTGACTTTAACCATGTATAATGCTTACCAACTAGCCCAGCTCAATATCCTTTGACATCTTATTCGAAAGTTAAAAGCCATTTTCTGAATTTTTTTATAAGAAAATGCCAATGGTGACCGACGGAGTCCTCGCACACAAAAAGTTCTATGGCACACAAAAAAAAAAAAAAACGGGCGAGAATGGGCTTTATTTTTTACTTAAAAGTTTCAGAAAATCGTTTATACTTTTTAAGTAAAATGTCGGTTCGTCCTGAAACTTCGGAATCTGGTTTGACCCTCTAGCGCTACTTTTGGGCGGAGAACGAGCGTTCGGCGATCAGTAGTTTATTTATGCAATAATTTAAAAAAAAAAAAAAAAAACCTTGTATTCGTTGTTGTTGTTTTTTGTAGGAAGGGGGGGGGGGGGGCACTATGCACGTCAGCGTTTGTTGCGTTTCATCGCATTAATTGTGTTACATAAACCGGCGTCAAGTTACATATGCTGCAAATGAATTGAAGAAAGGCACCGAGGAGGCTTTATTCTGCGCTCTGGACTGAAGCTGCTGCGGGGGCAGTAAGACCTCAAAGGCCGGTTAATTAATCGTACGAGGGAACGATGTCAACACAACAAACAGAAAAAAATGTAAAAATAAAACAAACAGGCAATTCCAACAGCTAAGAGGGCCAGCCTTCTCTCTTCCTTTATATTGGTGTTATGGCGAAGTGACTGCGTCGCCTTTGAGCTCACAGTCCGGTGGAACCCACGGGCTCTTCGGACCAATCAATCGCCTCTCTTTGGTCACGTGATCACGCTCTTTGCGTGCGGGTACGGGCGGGAGCGTGATCACGTGACAAAAGATGAAGGCACTGGTCCGACGAGCAAGTAGCTTCCACTGCACTGCGAGCTTAAGGGTGGAGTATAGTACGTCCCTTTGAGTGCTTTAAGCTGACGAGGGAGGGACAACTAGGCACCAGTCACGCAGCCAGGGGGGGGGGGGGGGGAGCCATGGGGCCCTGGCCTCCCCCCCCCCCCCCCGAAACCTTCAATTTTGCTGGGACCTTCTCTCCCCCCTGCCCCTCATACAGCATTTTGTCATGGGCGACCCCCCCCCCCCCTTCCCTCCCCCCCTTCCCCCCAAACAAAATCCTGGCTACGTGCATGCTAAGCACGCGTATACGGGCTCAACCAATCGAGACGTCGGAACAAAGTCACGTGGTAGCCCACACTGCGGGTGCGCGGTGCGTATGCGTCCCTAGGAAAAAAAACGGGATCGCGGGACTCTACTCCCTACTTACGATTGGTCCAGTACGGTAGGCTCGTGTACCTTCTTTTCTCGCTGGCAATGGTTACCCTGACGAGAAGGTGCACCAAGTCGTACAAAAGGCACGTTCTTTTGTCGCCGGAATCCGACCGCATTGTGGTTGGTTCTCCCAGAAAAAGCTGCAATTGGGGACCCATGAAAGGATGGGATTAACGTATGGGGAGCTGAGCGACAGGGAGAGGGTACAACTCTGCCTTTCCTTGGCTATTGAGCTTAAAAACTCACGTGTAAGGTATTTTTTTCTTCTTTCTTTTTTTAGGTCCTTAATTTTTTAGGTGTTCTGTCGAGCTGTATTTACTTCATGCCAGATGTTTAAAAGGCTCGTACAGAAAAGGCGCTGTCGAGGAAGAGAGTGGGAGAGGAGGAAGCTGGGAAGGTGGGGATGTCGTGATCGATCGCTCCCCCTCCATTGACCGGGCGTCATTGAACGAGAAATACGGAAGTTGATCTCTGCATAAGGTAACTGTAGCAGTGACGGCCAGGTCCGTAATTTACGGGAGTTCCTGTTTCAAGTGTATTTTTGCTGAAAGACGGATTAAAATTCTATTTGAAAACAAGGTGATAAGCATGCAGTATAACGAACCTCGCTCGCATTACTTCATTTTTTTCCCCGCTGCCGGGTTTAAACATTAAACGTAGAAGACAAGGCGTGATAATTGAGGGGGGGGGGGCGCCCCCCCCCCCTCACACACACACGCGCACTCGAGCGCGACGCCAGCGGGCGGCGACGCTGAAACGACCGCGTCTGCTGTTATACTCTCGACGGAGCTCCAGCGTGTTTTCCGCTTGGGGCCAGGCCGGAAGTCCACGAACGCTGACGTCATGGGCAGGCCTTTTCTAATCTAGGTGGTACTGGTCTATGCAAATCAGGGCGGCTCACGTAGCGAGCTCCGAGAACCCACGCTCCTTAGACTTAACCACACAGAAACCAGTCAGTTCATGATTACGAAACGCCACCGGAATACAAATAGATGCATGACGGTGCACTTTTTTCTTTTCAATATACTTTTTTTTCTTCTGGGGGGGGGGGGGGGGGGTTATTTGTGTAATCACGGAGAGGTCGCTTGTTCGAGTTAAAATAAAAAGAAAATAATAATCGCACTAACGATAATATATACTAATAACAGGAATATATATCTAAAAAAATAAATAAACGAGTGTGACTTAAACAAACACATCATTCCGCGAAGTTTCGTCGGAGGTCGCGCTTCTTCTTCTCTCGCGCGTTTGTTTTTGCGCTCATCGTGCGAGCGCCGCACCATTTTTCAAAAACGGTTACGAAAACTGCGGCTCTAAGGAGAAAGAGACTCGTAGGAATGATTGGACTGACCGACCAACGCGGCTCAGATTAATTGCACGAGGAACGAGGGTTCACAGAAAAGTTCGCGGCGCGCCCTCTGGTTTGCAGACGTCTTCATTTCGCGGTCGTTCCAAATCCTGCTTGTCTTTTTTTTATTTTTTTTTACTGTATTTATGATTATTTTTGAAGAACGCGGTCCTCCCCCGCTGGGCAAAAGGAACCCTGGAGGTGCAACTTCTTTCTTCTTCTTCCTCTTTTGATTGTTTTTGCAAAGAGCGCCGACATGACCGCCCCATGGTTTGTGTGTGTGTGTATGTGCGCGTGTGTGGGTATGTTTCACGTATTGCGTTTCTGAGAAGCGTGCGATAGTACCTGCCATCTCACCTAGGGGTCGCATGACTGGCTCCCTTTGCTGCAACAAGTCCGTCCAAACGTGTTTAGCGAGTTCTCTTTATTTGTCTGAGTTTGGAAATGTTGAAAGATCTTATGGGACCTTACACCAGACACAATTTATATATAGTTATGGCAGAAACAATATTATGTTTTTGGGAAGGTCTGAGAAATATTTGAGCGACTTATCAATATATCGGTTAAATTAAAATATATGACTGTGGCTGAGTTCAAGTAAGTTTGAATCAAATGCGAAAAACTAGAGATCTCAGTATGTTACTTTCCGAATACAAGAAAGTTATTAAGTAGGAAATAATCCATTTTTACGGCGAAACCACACAATGATGTTATGCTACGTAAGTTCTTTGACGCTTTCTGAAAATATGAATTGATATTTTCACAGTGACGGAGTACGAATGCACGTTTCATGATCTATAGGTTTCATTTTTTCACTACTGCTCCAATGCGGAAAAAAAAACTGTCATTATAAACTAGTCCTTCCATATACAGCCTTCTCGTAACCGAAACACTACCCAAACAGAGTAAAAAAAAAACTGCCCACAGTAAAGAAAGAAGCCCTGCAACCGAAAAATGATTGAAATGAATACTTAGCTTTGGTCATTTATAATTAGGATTCGGTATTTTCGGGGTTTATTTTTCGTTAAATTCGGAGGGTGTTTTTCGGATTTCATTTTTCGCTGAAAATGTAGGGTTTATCATAGTTCTTTTTTTTTTTTCTTTTAGATTCCAATTTCTCCGAAATGTATAGATTTATCTTACTCATTCCAAATTTTCAGTATTAAAATTTAAAAAAAAAAAACGTATTCGAACACAAACGTACACTACATTTATAAGAACTCACCAAGGATATGACTGCAGTTGAATTTGGCATTGGAGCACTTGCTATTGGCTATACTAATTTTCCCACGACAAATCTTGCAAAAAAAAAAAAAAGTGTCGCTTCAATTAAAGTCAATGCCTTCAAATAACTAAATACCTGAACGTAGTCGCTGGGAAGCAAGGAAGCTCCCAGTGGACCTGCCGCCCTCCTATAAAACTGTTTTCAGTGTTATAAAAACACAACCCTTCATTCTTCTAAGAAGACCGAATTGTACGCTGCACACTGGAGACCGGGAGAGTGACTTTTGTCATGACCCAGATGTACAATGACCTGTTGCTCTTACAGAGCCATTACGAGATGAACGGCGAACTCCCTTCTGTCGATAGTCCGATATGTCAAATGAAAACAAAGTGGCCTTTCCTCAGGACCACCGACCCTGTTGCTGTCACGCAATTTATTCGAAAATACTGTCTTTTCGTGTTTTAATGGTTTTTATTCTTTGATTGTGACCTCGAAATTCTGAGTTTTTTGGATCAATCTGAACCGAGGAAAATTTTACCTGCGTGTGTTTCGTGAAGTTTTCGAATTTATCCGAAAACACGGAACCCTATTTATAATAAACTCGAGCTCGAACCAACGATCATTCCCCAAAAGGGGTGTTCGGAAAGTACGTGAATACAATTGTTTGCGCGCATTAAGTAACGTAAAGTTAAAAAATAAATTAAAGTAATAATATTACATACTACGGCGCGCAAGAATAAACTTAACAAATCTCTACTCTTCTAAAGGATCATGACCGTTGTCGATGAAAGAACGTCTACATATTCTAAAACATCCAGCCGGTCTGCTTGCTGCATTTCAGGAGCAATTCCTTAAATTTGTTCAGAAGGCTTTAGAGTCGTTTCGGGGAGTGAGGATAAACCTTTTTCTTCTTATTCAATATTTTTTTTTAAATAATAAATGAACATGTTCGTCATTCTAAGGCGTGACGGGCTAGTCCATTACCACTGAAGAAAATATTTCCGACATACAAATTAAGCGCTTCAATCATATAGACGCGGCTAAATACTTTTTGTCTGTTCGGGAAAAAGGAATGTCTTGAGTTCTTTCCAACACATGTGCCTTTGTGGCCAGTTTGTCTGCTTCCATGTTTCCTGAGATTTCACTATGCCCAGGAATCCACTGCAGTTTCAATGATTGACCATCGGGCTTATGACCCGATCGATCATATCAGCTAGCTGGTAGACCAGCGCATACGCGGGACTTCTAGAGTCCATCGACGAAAGTGCACCGAGTGCTGCTTTGGAGGCCTTGCAAATATCCCACTGGTTTTGAGGTTCTACGTCCTTTATATACTTCAATGAAATTGCATAAAGTTTTGCAGCAGTAGAGGACGTTCTGTGGGACAAACAAGAACATTTCTTCACTTACATTTATCGTATTACGAAACCTAAGGTTGAGCCATCATTTGTCGCAGAACCATCCGTGTGTACATGAATGTGGTCGCTGTAGTAATCATGCAAGTATGAAAGCACCAATTGAGTAATCACAAAATGAGATGCGCTCGGACTTATTTTAAGGTTGTGCAGTTGCGTGCTGATATCTGCGACGCGAAACATCCAGGGTGGTCGACCTATGGTCAGATCCCACGGTGTGTCATCCGGCAGGACGATGCTTCACGACATCAGTGTCAAGGAAATATGGGAGCCCATCCTCGTTATCAAATATTCCACAAGTGGGTGACAATTCTGATTGGACAAGCGTGCGAAATTACGTAATGTCTCATGTTCACGCAAAGTCGGAATAGGGAGCTGTTTTGTTTCTGCTAATACCAGTGTTCCGCGAGTTGGACGCGGGACGCCCAAGACTACGGGCGATCGTGCATAGTCTATTTTCTTGTGTCGCAGATAATCCTTAGAGTGCTGGGAGTGAATCTGTAATAATTTGCCGAACTAGTGCAGAATGAAGCATAATCATGGATTTCGTTGAGGCTCCCCAACGCCCTCCAGTGAAATAACCTAAGATGTTGATTGTTTCGTTTACTTTTGCATCCAGCATATCGATGTATTTTACCCAAGTGAGGCTTTGATCCAGAATCATTCCAAGAAAGCGATGATGTGAGACGCGCTCTAAAGCTTGACCCTGTATATTTAGATCGAATTTACGAAGGTTCTTCCTCGTGAACGGAAGCATTACTGATTTTGAAGGCGCAATATACATGCCCCGTTCACTTAACAACTCGTTTAAGAGGTTCAGTCCCGCTTGAAGCTGATCCTGTAAAATTTTTGGACATGTGCCTGAGGCCGAGATACAAATGTCATCTGCATATATCGTCACATGGAGTGGTGAAGGGATACGACCTGAAGCATAGCCATGACCGTTTCGAATAGGGTTAGTACACTCCCTTGAGGCACGCCGTGTCGGAGATTATGGCTCTCGCTATCTCCATCTGTTGTCTTTACAAACAATGACCGTTTCAAAAGATTGTCTTTTATCGACCGTAAGACTCGTCCCTGCTAGTTTTCCAGGTCAAACTTTACTTGTTTCTAGCCACCGTTCTAGTCGTTAATTAATTAGCTGTTCGAAAAGCTTACCTAAGCAGCTTGTCAGCCTGACCGAACGAGAGGTGGCTAAGTTCATGGATGTTTTACCCGCCTTTAAAAACGGTATGTTCTTAGCGACTTTTCATCGGCCTGATATTTCTTCCTTGATCTAGAGCGAGTTCAACGTGCTAAAAATGAAGTTCAGCGAACGTGGACCGATGTTGGTCCATTCCTCCCATGTGGTCAGGTGACCTGCCCGGACGGGTCAGTCTCAGTGCGTTTTGAAGTTCCCTTATCATGTAAACACAATCTAGCTCCAAATGACAGGATGTCAACTCGTTATCAAACGTTGGTTTGGCGATGACACCCGAAGCAAAGTATTTAAGTCTCCCAGATGCCGTGCTTGGTCGAACCAATAATTTGAAAACTCGTCTTCTATTGATAGTTCTGATACGCCTCTGGACAGGGTCATTGCTTGCAACAGGAGCCTTTGAACAACCGGCGCTTGAAGAGCTCAAATAATATTGTACATCCTCGTGAAGTCACTTACAGCCGATAACTTAGTACAAAGCTGTCACCATCGATGTTTGGCAGGTTGCCTACGTTTACGTTAGAGAAGGACGTGAACACGCTGGGCCTCCTTATGGTCCTCTATCCATGAGCGGCGGTATCTTCATTCTTCATTCAGCTCTGCGTCGTGTTGTCATAAGTTTTTCAGACGAAGCATCCACATCTCTATAATCCGACAGAATGAATACCCATCTTGTTGCACGGTCAAAACTTTCCCTCGCAAATCGAAGTAAAATCATCCAACCTATCAACATTTCCACAGTTTCGAAACAGTATGTTTCGAAGATCGAAACATACGCCAATTTGCAATTTTAACTTTGCGTGGCCCACTGTGCGGTCTCGTTACATTTCTGTGCTGGACAAGTATTTCCATGGGTTTCTGTAACAATTCATGCCATGATAAATCCGGGAAAATGCCTTGAGAACAAATTGTCTAATCCAAAACACTTATATAAGTACTTCCACGAAGAAATGTTTGAGAGCCATCATTTAACACGCATAGATTATATTTCTCTGTCAAATTGAAAAACAGTTTCCCTCTCCATCTTTTTAAGTGCTTCCCCACAATGTATGATAGTGCGAATTAAAATTCCCACATAAAGAGTAGGGATCACCAAATAGGGAGAACTTTGATGTTACATCTTCCTCCGTCACGGGTGTTGCTGGCTCTATATATACGCAAGCTATAATTATTGCCGTCGTGCCAAACGTGAGCTTGCACGTGACGTATTCTGGCGCTTCAGACAATGATGAGCACAAAAAAACTGATGGTATGCCTTTCCTCACACAGAATATTGCTCGACTGGGACCATCCCGACGGGACGAGTAATACCTGAGGAAGCCAGCTATCTGAGTTTTTGCATCTAGATAAGCTTCAGATATTGCAGGAACAGGGAAGTGGTATTGCGCAACGAGCTTCCGGAAGTCTCCTATACTAGTTAAGAGGGAATTCGCATTCCATTGGAAGTTAGTCGTTTCACTGTACATACTATTCATCCCATTTCAGGGACCCCTGTCCCTATAGAATAAGGTGTTCCATTTAGTAAGGATCGCCTTTAGCTCTGAGATGTTGACGGCGTCATGGAAGCGATATAATAATCGCGTTCATTGTCAGAAACAGTAGCCGTTTGAGAAATTGTTGATCAGTGGCTTGGCTGTTTGCGTTGATCTGGAAATCTGCGCGGTATGTAGCAGACGGCTTCTCCATTGAGGATGATGCCGTGGGTCGTGATGCCGTGTGTCTTGAAGCCGTGGGTCGTGGAGCCCTTCGGGCAACAGACGCGGTAGGCACTGGAGGTCCTGACTCGCGCTTTTCAGATTGAGCAAGCGGAACTGACCTCATGGGTCTATTTTCTTCCCTTGCCGTCGTGCCAAACGATCTCCACCACCAAATCCATGTCTGGATTTGATGGTGCAGATCGTCGAGTATGCGTTCTGCGAGTCAAACTTTCTGTTTCTCCTAAAACTGCTGCCGCTTTGTATCTGGAGCAGCCGGAAAACATTGTCGCGTGACTTTCACCGAACTTCGCGCATTTAGGGTTCAGCTCTTGAGTCGCACTCTCGATGGTGATGTGGACCTGCATATAATTTGCAACGGCGGGCACCGCGGCAGTTCTTGGCAAAATGTCCAAATCGTTGACATTGGTAGCATTGAAGGGGAGAACCGAAGTACTCTTCCACTGGGTGGCTGGTGAACCCCAAGTATACCCTGCATGAAGCGAAGTATGACGCTATCTTTTGCCGGGCCACTGAAGTGGCATCTTTTTGTCTTTGGTATAGAACCTCCCTTTGGACAGCTAGTACACTCCAATTGATCACTATCGGAGCATTAGAGTGGAACTGCTTTGACTTTTTGTCATGTTTTTGGAGCAGGACCTTGGCCTTACCTCGATTCCCGAGGAGGACGTCTGCGCAAGTACCTTATTTTGGGCAGAGAGGGACGCTACACTGACCGATAGGCTGCCATCCTTGTCGATTCCGCGTGAGAGTGCCTTTTCCTCCTATTCCCAATACCTCTCATGCAAGGACATTCGGGTTCTCCTTCCAGAAGGAAGTCTTCTTGGACTCTGTATGAAGGAGCATCGGGATGCCTGCTGGTCGGTTTTTCTTGTAAGAGACGATAGTGAAACTCGCGTCACCATCATTATCCTCCATGCCTTCCTGTAACGAGTAGGTTGTTGTCGCCTCTTCCCATGGAGGATCCGACCTCTTCGGGTCGAGACTGCGTGCGCCTTCAACGAGTCGCCGTTTGATGGGAATGACGGCTTCTGCCTGTACACGTGAATGGGTAGTTGAGTGCGTCGGTGCCAGCTCTTGGGAGAGTGGATTTTCATCTGGTGCAGGTGATTTACCTGGTTCCTGGGAAGGTGGTACTTGTTCCATGGTGGCGGGTGGCTTTATCGATGGACTGTCGTCGGGTTGCGACGGCAACAACAATTTGCCGGCCTTCAACGTCAGCTTCTTGGTGTTCAAGACTAACAGGTGCAGCTGCAAGTTAAATATACAATGCTCACGGTTATAATACCAAATGCAAATTACCTTAAATAGGCCAATTTACGAAAAACAAGCTGAGAGCCACGAAACTGCGACTAGGCTGTTCCGAGGCTTCTTTTTTATAAGTTTAATAACGTAGCATCTGGCCTCCATTTTCCGCTAAACTTGGGGGGAAATGGAATATGCGTATAGATCCGATGACGTCAACTCACGTGACATCAATTTTCCGCCCAGAGTTAGAGGGGAATCTGAATTGGTGTATTGGTCACGCAATGTGAGGTCATGTCACATCAATATTACCGCTAAATTTAGTGGGGAAAGTGAATTGGTACATAGGGCTCATAAAAAATCACGTGACATAAATATTCCGGTTAACTTTAGCGGGGAAACTGCATTGATGATATAGGTCCATGTCACCTCAATTTCCCCACGAAATTTAGTTGAAAATGTACGGGCAAAACGGACGTGCACAGTTTTGAAATTGGGGATGTTTCAATTCGTCCAATTCTGGTTCTGCTGTGATGCAGACCCCCTCCACTACAAAGCCAAGAAATTCTTGACCTCTGGCGTTCGTTGTCACCGGAGACGTGCGAGCCCGGCACGCCAAGCCATCCCCAAGAGCGCTCCTGCGACGCTACTCGTCTCCGAAGAAGGCGTGGTCGGACGTACCTCCGCCGTCGAGGCATGCCCCGACGAGCCGACGACCTAAGCGACGACGATGCCTTGGTTCGGGTGCCTGCGGAATTTAATTATAACACCCTCTCCCCCTTCCTCCCTTCCTGTAACTCCGCGGCGAGTTTACCTTGGACCGCTCTTGCAAGCCGCGAGCCGCCGGACGCCAATCACGCCAAAGGCAGTGAGTCACACGCTCGGTGTATCACTCCGCCGCTACGGATGTTCTGATTGGCTCGGGGTGCTTGTGGCTTTCGCTACGGTCCATCACGTGGTGAAGAAGACGCCACCGCCCTTCCTCGCAAGTCGTTTCCCGTTTCTCCGATCTCCCGTGAACCAGGTGTGTTCGTGTGTGCGTGCATGTTTTAGCGTAAGATGTTTTTGTTTTGTTTGTTTTTCTTGAGGGGTGCGCCAGGCGGAAAGTGCGAGCTGATTGCAAATCGCGTCTTCGGGCATCGCTGTCTTAAAGAGCCCAAGCCGCTTTGTTGGGGATCTCTTAACGGATGAAGCGCGGTTGGGTGTAAGACGGCTGGATTGTTCGGCGGAACCACGTTGCCAGAGGAATTTCGGATCGAACTGGCCGCGTGAATTTGTGTGGCTTTGCTCTGTTCCAAAACGTGCCCGTTACTTTCCGTGGCTTGTGCCGCTCGCTTGTGAATAATTCACTGGCCCTACACCTTGTTTTAACCTATTTCTGTTGCAAATAGAATTATGAACGTCTGGAAACCTCCACTTCGTTAAGGTGCACTAGATTGTAAAGGTGTGCCGTGGTACGGCAGTGAGTTTGTCCCGATTTGCAAGCTCGCCGATGAGGGCGCTGTGGGGCAGAGGTCTGCCGGTCCCAGCGCAGACGCTTTATTCAGCGTAAAAATGGTCGTATTCTTAGTTTGTTTTCGTCTGCTCAGGCTCTAAGAAAAAATAAGTTCCGGTCTATATCAAACAAACTCCTCTGAGAAGGCGTGACTTGGACTAGCGGAAGAAGCTTATATTCAAAGTGCAGGTGCCATTTGGGAGTGGTTAATTGCTTCCATAACCTCTCCTCTTTATTTTTTTTTTATTTTTTTTGCTGTTATAGAAAAAGAATTGTCTATCTTACCTCACATACCAGCAATAAGAAAGCGAAGTATGATATGATATTCGATGCTTCCCTTTTCACTTTAGTGTCAAAGCCTTTTTAGTTATTGTTTTTCGGCAGCTCTACATTTAGCAAACCTTTTTTACCTAGTTCTTTCTTCTGCTATTAACACGTCCTTTTCGTGTAGCACGGATTAATCATAGCGAACTTTTCTTGACTTCTGCAGTAGCAGCCAAAACGTATAGAAAGTGTAATGTTTGAATTGATTCCATCTAGTAAGCATGCGTCATATAAAAATAAACACTAAGAGTGGCAACATATATCAAGCAACTTCAACTCCTGTCTTTATCGAAGAGCAATCCCACTTGGAGAAATTTGTTTTCTCTGACATGTCACACAGTGGTCATACATTCTTTTTGTGGCTCTCTTTTTTTTTTTTTTAAGCGATAGCTTTATGGGCGACATTTTGCATACACTTCGTCCTCGTCCCTTGTCGTCGCCACGCACGCCAAGATTGTAAAAACCGAAAATGAAAAAAAACAAAAAAAACATTTCTCTTCTTTTCCCGTAAGGAGAAAGAAGTCTCCTTACGTCTTACGGACTTCTCGTCAGCCGTGCCGGGCGAAGCGAGCGAAGAGGTCATCCCTAGCGTCCCGCCAAGAACTGCTCAACGAAGGAAGAATCATCGTGTCGTGTGCTTGAAAGACTTGTTTTCAAACATAACTCGCATTATGCAAAATCCCATTTTGGCAGTATCCAGTTACAACGCGTAATGCTGGATGTTTTAAAACGTCCACCGCGCTTACCCACCTCACGAATCACAGGTGGCAGTCGTCAGTGGCATCCATGACGCTAACCACGACGGCTTTGAGAATTAACCACATCGTACTTTCATCCTCGGGTACGTGACGGCAACGTTCCACCCCGAATCGCGCGACCGTGCCACAGCTATCGCTTTCGTTCCTTCGCACATTTGCGGTGTAAAAATACGACTTTTTTTTCTCTCGAAATATTTTTTTCTTTAATATTTAGAATGAGACGATCTCATTTCGCGAACGGACAGGCGTCGCTCGGCGTCCGAAATAAGAAGCGTTCCTTTTTTTGCAGCGCCCATGTTGCACCCTGGCACAAAATAGCGCCTCTTTGTCTTTTTCTTCGCTGTAGTTGACACCGTTGTGAGTCCCTTGTCTCTTCGGCACAGGTACCAGTCACGCAATATTAACGCTTCAGAGACAACGCAAAACAACAAGTAACAGTCAGACCAACACGCCCCAAGCCAGCTTTGCTGAACGCTGCCTGACAGGCGTCCTCGCCCCGCTGTGACTTGCAGCGCCACCCCACGTCCCTGCGCCGGAATTGGGCCACTCAACACCCAGTTCCTATAGAGAAACCGATGTGGTCGGCACACACCCCAATTCTTGTGCACCCTAACTTCGCTGCCGGCAGCTGCATTCTGAAAAAGAAAACATGATTAGCACAGTCTTTAAATTAGTTTGTTTTTCATTAGAGGGGAGCTTAGCAAAACATTGTTTATTCGTGCTTTTATAGGTGAGTTTACAGTATAGCCCGAATAAAATCTATAACGCCTCTCACGTACGCAACATTATGCTATTTATTTCATGCACAGACGCGCACTATACGTGGATGTATTCATGCCAGCTAAATTATTATCGAGACATCAAACATAGATCAAAATGGGAATCATGAGTCCAGTCGGTCACTAGCTGGATTTACCCTCGACCCTGCCTCCTCTCCCCATAAAATAAAATTAGAGCAGACATACGGCTCAGGAAGGAATGACTCTGTGTCGGTGGGAATAATGAATGCGTCCGTGAACCGCGTCGATTGATCAGGATCTGCGTGTTTTGTTTGGTTCTTTAAGTTGCACTCAATGTTGGGAACAGCGCATGGAATCGGTTAGGGTAAACGTTCCTATATGTGTCCCGCATATGTTTACGTTCCAGCCTTCTAAATGCGAGATCACGTGTACACTTTACGGCGATCTCCTTAAAGTCACATACAAATACCCCGCAAAACTTTTTTTTTATGCTGAAGTTTGCGTATTTTACGAAATCGAAATTTACTATCTCAGTTATTTATTTTTCCTTCTCTGTTCCACGCAAAATCATTGGTAGTAATATAGGTTTGACCTGCAGTGCATTCATCTATGGATACAACAAGAAAGACCACCACCATTTGACTGTACACGTCTGTCTATAACGGAGAACAGTTCACATCAGATAAAAGTGGTAAGTGGAGACAAAACAAAAAAAAACAACACCAACATTTTGGTTCTCTAAATCCGGGGTCACACTGCTCATGCATCATACACAAAAGACAGTCTGCATACAGATTAGAAACGGGAGTCACTACGAGATCCCTGCTTCGAATGCCGCTTGGTAACGAGTGCGAGGAGGAAGCCTGGCCCGCGGCATTTGAACCCAACGGATATTGCGGTGGTGACTTGTGTTTGCAGACTGTCTTTTGTATATGAAGAATAAATAGTGTCAGTATATATACTATAGTATATCAGGCACGTAGCCAGGATTTTGTTTCGGGGGGGGCCCACCCATGACAAAATGCTGTATGAGGGGGAGGGGGGAAAGGAGGTCCCAGCAAAATCGAAGATTTCGGGGGGGGGGGGGGGGGGGGGGGGCCGGGCCCCATGGGCCGCCCCCCTGGATACGTGCCTGTAGTATATATCTAGGGTTCGGAGTTTTCGGTTTAAACCGATAAAAACCGATAAAAGTACGCCGAATCCATTTTCAGAAATTCGGTTTTAACCGAAAAAGGTCAGTTTGTAGGTTCGCCATTTTCGACATAAACACATAAAAACCAATAAAAGTACGTCGGATTCATTTTCTAAAATTCAGTTTTAACCGGAAAAGGTCACTTTGACCTTCCAGTCGTACCGCAGAGCCGTGGCGAAAAAGTGGAACGACAGTGCCGACCGAAACGTGTCCGAATGTATGGGATACACGGATGCCATCATGACGTTATGGTTTAATGTGCGCATCATCGATCGGAACGTGAAGTCCGAAATGCCCCATGACTTCGCCATGTAGGAGCCTGTTTTCAAACTCGTTGTAAGGAAGACTGGATGCAAGCTCTGCATGTTGTGTTGTGCTTCAAAAGGTCGCACCGTGTCTCTTTTGGCGGTCACAACTGGTTGATTGGCCGATTTTCGCTCAGGCAGCGCTTCATCTCCTCAGCGCGCCAGTGTCCAGTGTTAGCGTTGAGAGGGCATTCTCGAAGCTCAGGGTCATATTAACAGGAAAGGAAGAGTGCGGATCAACGAAGAAAACCTGGGAAAGTACGTGTGTGTGTACTATAATAAGATCACGTAACATAAGGTAAACTTCCACGTTTTTTGGGCATTGGGTTCACATCTGACTTGTTTGTACCTCCGTCTTTTTTGTTGCTTCTTTTACAGTTGCACGCATTTGCCAAATAAAGAGTCGATTTCTTTTTCAATGTATATGAGCAGTTATTCTTTGAATGATCACAAGTATCAAAGCTACAAGGATCGTCTGATCCGGTGTCCGTTAGCGTTTATTTTAATTCACCGAAAGAAGCCGATAAACTTTTTGGGCATAAATAAACACCGAAAAAAACCGAAAATTGAATTTTAAAATAAACACCGAAAAAAGTACGCCGAATATTGAAATAATAGAAACCGAAAACGCGGAACCCTATATATATCATACAAACGAGTGACGACGACAGTGTGCGGGCACTATAAGAAGCGTGGTTGTTTCTCGTACGACTGTCTTTTGTCATATTGGTCATATAAGAACCGTCTGCAGACCGTAAACGCTCGAAACATAGATGCGTGGGAAGCAGACGTCCTTCGAACGTGCTCGAGACGCGTCCGCGGATATAATTCTGTGACACATGTCCGCAGAGAAACTCCGCGTCTTTTGTATACGATGTACGAGCGACGCGGCTGCGGTTTAAAAGATACCAGGAAATGGTGTTTGTAGTCGTATACCCTATCGACGGAGCGCGCGCTTACCGAAGTTAAATGAAAATTGATTAGCCGATGTTCCCGAGAATGCCGACATTCAGACGGCAATCTTCCGTATACGCTGGCCAACGTTCCTATGTCACCATGCAGGAGCACTTAACGTGTCATGTACCTAGACAGCAAACTGTAACCCAAAAGCGCGCTGCTCCAACACGCTGGACACACCGTTCCCACATCTCCCCCCCCCCCCCCCCCCCCCCTTTTCCTGAAAAAAGAAGAGTCAACTACTCCGCGGCGCAAAGTCCACCGTCTCCGCCGCTGGCAGGGCGGCAATCGTTTTACGACCGCGCAGCAAGAAAGAAGCCACGTCCTCGTCCTCCCCTTTTACAAGTGCCTGGCAAGAAACCACGGCCTTCTTTCGAGAGACCAAGAAGTCGGCGAAACCAAACGGCTTCGTAAATCTTACACACTTGAACACCAGGTCACATTTTTACGGCGTCGGCACCGACGACGACGACGACGACGAGGCTTAGCAGAGGAGGCACGTCCCTCGGCTACGGCAGCAGCGGAGGGCGATCTCCTGTTTCTATCGCTCTGTCTACTTTTTTACCTTTTTTCTTTACGTTTTCTCTTTACAGCTGTCGAGGTTGTCGCTGGAAGGTCGCGTTTGAGGAGGCCTCAAATCCTCATTTCAGGAAAGGAGAGTTGTTTGAGTCTGTGTGTGTGTGCGTGCAGGGAAGGCGGTGGAAGGGGGGGCAACGGAACAGCCGTCATCCTCTCCGTGTTGTTCAACAGACGCGCTGCGCTGGGGTCGTAAAGGCGGGCCGGGGTGTCTTCTCTTTGGACTTCCTAATGAGGATCTGCGGTCTCTCACGTCGTCCTCGAGGGCTGTCCTTGTTTCCCCCTGAGAGCTCGGAGCAGGCGCGGTGAGTTGTGGCATCTTCTGGGTTGGACGGAGGACAAAAGACAGTGTCCTCTTCAAGATTGAGCACGGGTCGAAAAACAAATAGTATTTGCAAAATGCGAAATTCAACCAGAGCTTTTGTTACATGGATTTTGATTCCAGTGTTTCTCAGAGAAAAACGCTGGTTCCTCTACGGTTTTACTCTTGGGGCTCTAATTTGGACACTCGACGTGATCGGCGACTGCCGATCACGCCGAGTGTCCAAAACCTAGCGCGACAGCGCCGCGCTTGGCCTTGGCGTTGGCCAATATCGGAGGTCAATGGTCTCGCCTATCTTTCTCGTCGAGTCATGAGCCATGACGGTTGTATTCTGATTGCGATCGGTTCCTCGGCGTGTTCTTGAACGGTTATTAAAGCAAAAGCCTTACATGTCTCATTGTTCAGTCGACCTTCAAAGTCCTTGAGCGAAAACACGTCGACGACACGAAAGGTACGAAAATTCTCGTCGAATCATGAGACATGACGGTTGTATTCTGATTGCGATCGGTTCCTCGGCGTGTTCTTGAACGGTTATTAAAGCAAAAGCCTTACATGTCTCATTGTTCAGTCGACCTTCAAAGTCCTTGAGCGAAAACACGTCGACGACACGAAAGGTACGAAAATTCTCGTCGAATCATGAGACATGACGGTTGTATTCTGATTGCGATCGGTTCCTCGGCGTGTTCTTGAACGGTTATTAAAGCAAAAGCCTTACATGTCTCATTGTTCAGTCGATCTTCAAAGTCCTTGAGCGAAAACACGTCGACGACACGAAAGGTACGAAAATTCTCGTCGAATCATGAGACATGACGGTTGTATTCTGATTGCGATCGGTTCCTCGGCGTGTTCTTGAACGGTTATTAAAGCAAAAGCCTTACATGTCTCATTGTTCAGTCGACCTTCAAAGTCCTTGAGCGAAAACACGTCGACGACACGAAAGGTACGAAAATTCTCGTCGAATCATGAGACATGACGGTTGTATTCTGATTGCGATCGGTTCCTCGGCGTGTTCTTGAACGGTTATTAAAGCAAAAGCCTTACATGTCTCATTGTTCAGTCGACCTTCAAAGTCCTTGAGCGAAAACACGTCGACGACACGAAAGGTACGAAAATTCTCGTCGAATCATGAGACATGACGGTTGTATTCTGATTGCGATCGGTTCCTCGGCGTGTTCTTGAACGGTTATTAAAGCAAAAGCCTTACATGTCTCATTGTTCAGTCGACCTTCAAAGTCCTTGAGCGAAAACACGTCGACGACACGAAAGGTACGAAAATTCTCGTCGAATCATGAGACATGACGGTTGTATTCTGATTGCGATCGGTTCCTCGGCGTGTTCTTGAACGGTTATTAAAGCAAAAGCCTTACATGTCTCATTGTTCAGTCGACCTTCAAAGTCCTTGAGCGAAAACACGTCGACGACACGAAAGGTACGAAAATTCTCGTCGAATCATGAGACATGACGGTTGTATTCTGATTGCGATCGGTTCCTCGGCGTGTTCTTGAACGGTTATTAAAGCAAAAGCCTTACATGTCTCATTGTTCAGTCGATCTTCAAAGTCCTTGAGCGAAAACACATCGACGACACGAATGGTACGAAAATTCTCGTCAAGTCATGAGACATGACGGTTGTATTCTGATTGCGATCGGTTCCTCGGCGTGTTCTTGAACGGTTATTAAGGCAAAAGCATATATGTGTCTCATCGTTCAGTCGACGTTCAAAGTCCTTGAGCGAAAACACGTCGACGACACGAATGGCACGAAAACATGTCCGCGACACGAAAGGTTCCAAAAAAAAGGCGCCAAAAGTGCGTCGTCAGAGAGCGCGTTCTCTTCGGAGGTTCGCTATCACGGGACGACAGACGACGCCACGATCCGCGTGAGCCAATGAAATGGCGCCAAAAGTTAGTCGCCAGAGAGCGCGCTGTCTTCGGAGGTTCTCTATCGCGTTTACATCGATGCTTAGGCTTTCGCCTTCAAGTCTTCTTAGGGATGACATAAGAGACCCTGTGAATTCCAGGTTTCAGTCTCATTGGACCTACAAAGGATCGGCACGGTTTGCTGACGTAACTAAATAAGCTAAAACGCAAGTCTAAGACGCATAAAATGAAGAAGTAGAAAAGGGTACGTAAATGTATTCTCACAAGTTGTCATGTAAAATATATCTGAAAATGACTGATAAACAAGGCCTCAATATTAAAAAAGAAAAAGGATACAAACCGGATTCAAGTTTTAAGTTCCTCCTTTTGTCGTTTAGCAGAATCTATGAAATATTGACGCTGTATTTACGCAAGTTCTGTAATAAGAGTGAATGAGCACCGAAGGCAAAATATGAATTCATATCAATCTTCAAATTGGGAATACGTGTACCTCTACCGCCATAGTGGTAGTTGCTGAAACTACATCCTGGCGGCATGTCAGAAGTATTTGAGACCACAAAAATAGCAAAGCAAGGTTTCGTATTTCCCGATGCCAGTTGTAATAAAATTATCCCATATATATATATATATATATATATATATATATATATATATATATATATATATACGTTTTTTTAAAGCACGCACGCCTTACCCACTTTGGCCCTAGGACGCTTTTAAAAGTTCTTTTTTTTAAATTATATATATACTTTTTTGTTAGGTAAGTGCATGGGCAATCAATG
Organism: Ixodes scapularis; assembly: GCF_016920785.2. NCBI lineage: Eukaryota > Metazoa > Arthropoda > Arachnida > Ixodida > Ixodidae > Ixodes > Ixodes scapularis. The sequence goes on along the minus strand of NW_024609879.1, from coordinate 126,182,811 downwards.
CGGTCCTCCCGATCCGCCCGCCGCTCCCACCCTCCAATTTCGAAACTTCCCGGGGTTCCGGCGCCCTCCCCGTTTCCCATCCCGCGATCCCTAACGACGAAATTGGGGACACATACAACGCGGGACCGGGGGAAACAAGACGGCTCATCCGATTCCGACCGCACTGACTTCGGCCTCCTCCATACACACAGTCCTGGAATCTAAAGCGGCGCACGGACTCCGCAAACTTCCACCCCGTGTGTGTGTATACATTGAGCGATTCAATCCAGAGCCTTCCCGGGAATCGAAACTTTCCACGCCCTCCCCGTCTTTCGCCGCAACTTCGACTCCCGACTTCCCTAACCCGATGATACTCAGAACACGTTCCTGGTGGGGGGTATAGGGTCGAGAAAACACGAACTCCGGGGGGAAACCCTGTTACCGCCAAGCCGCCACGCATCGAAGCAAACAGACATTGTGTGCGCATGTGCGTGTGTTGGTGTATGTGGGAGCGTCCGTGCGTGTGTACGCGTATGTGTACATGTGCGCGTGTGTGTCTGCGTGCGGACCATGTACGTATAAGTGCGTATGTCTGTATGCGCGTGCGTGTGTCCGTGTGTATGTGTGTAGGCGTGTGTGTGTGCGTGTGGTGTAAGACAGAAGTTGCGGGAAGCTTAGTTCCCTTAAGCGTGCGGTGAGCTTCAGAGCTTGTAGCAAAATCCAGCCACACAAACACACACACAATCGTCTGATTTTGGGTGGAGGGGGGGAACCCTTCCTTCCCTCCCCCACCCTTTTACTTCCCGTTTTTTGTGTTTGTGTCAAGCTTGTCCGACGTTCTTGGCGCATGTTTTGCGTTTGTTTGATCTCTTTCCGTGTATAGCGGCAGCGGCAGCGCCTCGCGCGTGAGTTTCGAACCTTGAAGTCATTATCTGCCGCCGCTCCGCATCGAGAAATTCCCCACCGAGGCCCGCAGTGACTGCTTCGATGGAGCCGCTCGCCGCACACAACCACCCAGCCAAGTGAATTTGGGGAAGGAGGGAACAACAGCATCAGGAGAAGGAGAGGGAAGCCTTTCCCTAATCTGGGACCGAAATTTGCGCCACGCACGCGAACACAGACACGTACCTACGAGCATTTTAGGGAAGACATTGAGAGAGAGGTGAATGTCGGGGAGGTAGCCGCTTGGAAGAACAGGGAGAGGAAATGTTTTCTAGGGAGATGGAGCGCGTCTCGTGGAGGGAAAGGGGAAAATGGGGAGAATTGACAGGGAAGCGATGCTTAGGTGATTGGTGGTGGCGTATGGCTAATTGGAAAGAATGAAGGAAGGGGCTGTTCGATGGAAAAGGAAGGCAGCTTTGGGCAAGGGACTCGAAAGAGAGAGGGGATTGAGGAGGAGGGAAATCTATGGTATAGGAAAAAAAGAAATTGAGAAATGAAGGGGAAGGCACGTCGAAAAAAAATGTTAATAAGTTTCTTAGACATGTGGAGAACACATTCAAAGGAAGGACAATTATGCGCAGGAGGCACGACGGAAGTAATTTGTGTAAATGCGTGGATAGAAGACTGATCGGGAGAGAATTATGTTAACTGTACGGCTGGTTTGTGGGAAAACACGGACCAACAAAACTTTATGCTCTTCTCTGTACTATAGACGAAAGGGCCGGGTATATAAAAAACGGTGAACGCTTGTTGCTACCTTATAAGGGATTTCTAAAAGAAAATACACAAGGAAATCTTTCAGATTAAACACTTTCATCATCCGTTTGGGGAGGGGGAAAACAAACACGAGCTCGTAACCGTTAGCAAGAAGACATTTAAAACATTTGTTCCCTCGTCGCTACCAAAAACGGTGCTTGCATTTTCATGTACTCTGAACCTAGCATAATCGGTGGTAGTGTTTCTCTGTGCACTTTTCACTATCTCTCGAAAGATGGAAATGGAAAATCCTAAAAGAAGGGTGGAAGTGGGTAATCGTTTAAAAAAGATAGCTAAGAATCTAAGGAAGTGCTGAAGATCGAAGGGTTTGAAGGCTAGTTTACACACCTTATTAAACTCCCTTTTACAGAATCGGTATATCTAAAATCCCAATGTTGTTTTTTCTACCGTTTTAACGACCAAATATTGAGTTTCTGCATTAAATATGAAACCATTACTTTCCGTCCATTCTGGCGCTGCTTTGGTCAGAATGCAGGCCCAAAACAACCCCGCTCTATACACTAACTCAACACTCTCACGTCACGCCACTGTAGTGGCGCTGTTGTCGGCTCTGCGCATGCGCATACCCCTTATCTCACGTGAATCTGCTTTCTGCGCACGCGGTGCAGTGCCCACACCTGGTGTGAACAAAAGTGGGTTCGTTCGCGAACAACGTGTTGGTCTATAGACGATTCAAAGAATCGCCGTGTGCGCACTGTCATCCTTGTCTATATGCTGGGCTGTTGAACGTCTTCTGAGCATGTGCAGTGACTCTTATCGGCAGAATATCAGACACTTCACATGCGTCCAGAGCTCAGTGACTCGGCACATTGTGCCTGGTTGTTCATCGCTCGAAAGATGTACATTGCGCAAAAAATGAAAGAGGGAGGGAGTAAACCTGGGGAACAGGGATTGTTTTGACAGGGAAAGAGGGAATCAGGGGAGGACAAGGAAAGAGGATGGGGAAAAAGAGGGAAGAAACTACTGGGAAAGGGGGGAGAGGAATGCGTACGCGAAGGGGGCGGGGAAAATCGAGTTTGATACGTCTTCACGCTTCAATTGTCTCGGTCCCTTCGACGCGCGCAGCGCCTTAGGGGATGCAACCCCCATTCAGGTCCTTTGTGAAAACGCAGGGACACGAAAATAGGGTTGATGAGGGCGCTGCGCTCGTCAGCGCGTGTTTTCCTGGGGCCGTTGGGAGACGCGGGGAAAGATGGCTGGTGATTGATGGGTTTGTTTGTGTGAGGGAGCCTGTTCGTATAGGCACACTAAATTGAAGTATGCAAACGTTGTCACGGCATCTCGAATGTAGAGTGGAAAGGGGGGGGGGGGGGGGATTCGAATACCATGGCGTAATTGTTCTGGAATCTGAATGGTTAGAAGGAGCGCGACAAATGGAATATGATGTGCAGTAGGTGAATTCATCCCTCCAAAGTTCAATGTCACACCCCATTATGTTTTTTTTTTCTACTTAATCTATAAACTGAGAAACTTATTTCAAGTGCTGGTGTTTAATTATTTGTGCAGTGTGATGCACAAGCATGGTCTTGTAGTATATTTCTGACTAAAAAGAGCGGGACATCTCCTCCCACAAAGGCCTCCACTCTTTCCACTTTGGCAGAGAGAACGCTAGAGAGAAGGCGAGTGGAGAGGAGGAACCAACCAATCACGGCGAGTAGAGAGCTCAGTCGGAGGGGCTTGCCCTTCTGTTCTGAGCCTGCAACAGACGCGAAGTAGTACACGTCACTGCTAAGGGACACAATAGGCCGACGCTGAAGTCTTTCGGAACTATCTTGCCCAGATTTGTGGACGTTCATACGCTGGCTTCCAAACGTTTAGTGCGTTTGGAGGTCAGCGTATGAGCACGGTGAGCAGCGATGGGAGAATAGTTCTGGTTCTGACGCTGTTTCCTCGGCGATTGAGGATTCCTACAGAAAGCACATCTTGAAATAGGTCTCATCGTACTGTCCAAACATTGTGCGTCACAGGAGGCAACGTGAATGCCCGGATTTCCCACACGCGCTAGATTCGTAAGGATCCGAATTTTGACAAGTGTAAGCATCTCGCTTTGAAATTGCGCTATATCTATAGGCAGGAAGCAGAGAACTTGTACTGTTGTAGCTCACTCGTCTTGGGTTACTCTGTTTTAACGAAGAATATGTGATAGACTTATGGAGCTCGTTTCCACGAGATGATCGTAAAGTTACGAAGGAGCGTCACGTGACATGACCGCCAAACCTTGCGGGCGGGACATCACAAGCCAAATTTAGCGGATTTTCCAGCTCAGAAATGCTTATATGGGTAAACACGCAGCCAGCCGAGCAGAAAACAAGCCAGAAATTCTGCTTCTCTCCAATTTAACGGTGGGTATTTATTTTGCACGCGTATGGTTGTGTGCATGCAGATTAGTACTGGAAGCTATGTACAGATTGATAGAAATATCGGTAACTTAGTGGCAACCGTACGTTTACCGGTATGCACTTGGTCTGGCGGGTTTTTTGACGAACAGTCGCGATCAGAACGGGAGTATAAAATGGCAGAGTTCCCTGGAAATCGGAGTAGTGTTTGTTTGCGTTCGATTCCGGTAATGGTCCCGCAGCGGCCGAAACTCGCGGGGGTTGGAACTGATGTTGATTACGATTCGTCGTGTGATTGATGAGCGAGTTGTGCACGAAACACCGTTTCGGATTCGCGACTGGCGGTCATCGATTGTTCGCGCAGTTCTTCGGAAGCTGTTTGATTTAGCGAGCTCGCGGAGCCAAGTCGCACCGGGTGATCGATCTCACCGGAATTCCTTCCCGGGTGTCTCAGAGATTAATGAAGATCCCTCGCCGTGTCGCGCGCTCCTAACTTGGAAACAAAAGGTTTGTGGCCGTCTTCAGTTCTCAACTTCCGAACCCCCCCCCCCCCCCCCCCCTCGCCTCCTATCTGGTTCTCGTCTCTTTGTTTCGTGCTTTAGCCGTCAGATGATGTTGTACTCCGGTTGCTATGTCCCCGCTTGCAGTGTGTGCAAACAACAAAAGCGAAACTCAAGCACAAGTGCCGCAAGATTTTATACGGTGTAAGATAATTTCCTTAAAGGTTTGTATAGTCTTGGCTAGGGCATACCTTTTCTTTGAACAGGCCCGCTACGAAGAAAAAGACCCATCATCATTATTATTATTCATATTATTTTATTAATATTAATTAATATAATACTATTGTATTAATTATATTAATAATAATTAAGGTGAATTAATATTATTAATTCACCTGTGCTCCGCATCACCAACGCGGCTGCTTTGGAGCACATTGTGTAAACTTCGATGCTCACCACTTCTCGATTTAAAGATCTTAAGACTTACTCGCAAAGCTTCCAATCAGCACCAGGAACTTCCTTTAGCTTACTTCATGTTAACGTAAGAAGCCTTCATAAACACTGGGACGAATTTAGATTAGTCATAAACTCTGTGCTCCCGATAGCAGATGCATTTGTTCTAACCGAAATTAATATTCGCAGCCAAAATATAGAGATTTTCTCATTACCCGGTTTTAGTAGCTGCTTCCACACCCGCGACAACAAGCGCAGTGGCGGAATTGCAGTTTTCCTCAAAAACTCATCGTTATATTCTGAACTAACTGTTTCGTTCCTTACTTGTGAATCAGTCGCACTGCACATCTTCACCTCCATGTACGACCTCTACTTACTAGTTTTCTATAGACCAACCTCCGAAAATGTTGCCAATTTTCTCACAGAGTTACGTAATTTTTTACAGTCTTTGCCGGTAAATGCGACCCTTTGCTTGACGGGAGATATTAACATTGACCTCATGAAACCCTCAAAGTCATTCGTCTGCGAATATCTTACCTTATTATCGGACTATGGAATCGAGCCCACCATTCTTGACCCAACCAGAGAGGAATTTCTTAGCGGCAAACTTGTTAGCTCGTCCATCGACCACATCAACTTAAGAGCGCCAACCTCGACAACACAATCGGCAATTATAACTGAAAAGCTATCGGACCACTATTTTGTGGCGTGCCATTTAGAAATTCCTCACAAGGCTCCTATTAATTTGAGAACAGACATACGTCGAGTTGAAATAATTGACCTCAATACTTTCGACGGCTTAATATCTAATTACGACCGGGATGCTTTTCATGCCTTTGTTAGCCCATCTGAAATCTATAACTCGTTTTTTGACATCTTAACTCGGTTTTCGGACGCCTTGAAAAACGTTATCTACTTAAAAAAGAGAAAGACAAATCTACGATGGATGGATTGCTTGGAGACGTTGTCGTCGCTCTCCGCGAAACCGAAGCCTACAAGCTGAATTTAGGTCCATCCGTAACAGAGTTAATGCACTAATCCGTTCCGCTAAACGAACTTATTTTCAAAAACAATTTTCAGCCCATCGAAAGAACTCAGCTAAAACTTGGTCACTGCTAAATGAATTGCGAGGTATCTCACCGCATGTGCACGACAGTCTTTTGGGTGATGCTTTTGGACCTGATTCACTTGTGACTGCCAATATCTTTAATAATTTCTTCGCAACTTTTTTAGGGAAAGTCGAACGGAACAGTAGTTTTTGTTCTTTTCCTTACTCCAATTCTGCCTCTGCTTTTCTTCCTCAAATGACTGGAGGCGATTTAGAATCTATAATACTAAGCCTCAAACCTAATAAGTCTCCGGGAATCGATGGAATACGACTAAGTGACATACGAAGAAATTTATGTTATGTTCAAAGCACACTTCTTCTATTCAATACAATTCTTGAATCTGGTTTCATACCTAATGAGTTAAAAATTGCCGTCGTCAAACCCCTGTTCAAGGGAGGGCACACAAATAGTGTCGAGAACTATCGTCCGATATCTATTTTGCCATGCCTTGGCCAGATACTAGAGAAATTTATATATAATGCAATGTCTTCATTCCTTGAAAAACATGAGCTTATGTCTCCAAATCAATACGGTTTTATTGCTGGCCGATGGCAACCACTTCTAGAATCACTGTCTGACGAGCTAAATTTCAGCTTCGAACACAACTTGTTTACCTGTGCCTGCTTTTTAGACGTTTCTAAGGCTTTTGATACAGTTAACCATCTAATTTTACAGCACAAGCTTTCAGCTTTGGTTTTTTGGGGCCCTTTCTTATCACTGCTAAAAGATTTCTTACATGAGCGTTCACAACTGGTGGCTGTAAATGGTGTATATAGCAGCAACCTCTCATTAAAAGCCGGCGTTCCACAAGGTTCCATACTTTCGCCGCTCTTATTTAACATCTATGTTAATGACATGGCTAGCGCAGTTACCAACTGTATGATATACCAATACGCTGACGATACCCTTGTTTTGACTCGTCATCTTCCATACCCAAAAGCAATGGAGATGCTTCAACATTCTTGTAATGAGCTCATGGATTGGTTTAATCAAAATCTGATTGCCATAAATGTATCTAAAACAAAGCTCGTATGCTTCCACAGTCCTTTGAAAGTTGTTTCGCTAAATATTCAACTTTTTTTACACAAATCTAATTGTTTCCCGCGTCATTGTGATAAAGTTCCATATTCTGACACAGTGAAATATCTTGGCATTCTCTTTGACTCTGACCTATCATGGAATTCGCATCTCACTAAAATCTGTGCTAAACTTAAGAGTGTCTCATGTTTGCTCTATAACATCAAAACATTCATGCCCTTCGGTTTGCGCAAGCGCATAGCTTATTCATTAGCCTACACACATTTGCGCTACGGCACAACTGTATTTGGCCAATGCTCGAGACTATGGCACAAAAAAGGGAACGGTATTTTAAAAGGAATTTTGAGAAATGTGTGCTATGGCATGAGTTTTTCTAATTTAGATTTATTTCAAACTTTATCAATGCCGAATTTTCGATCTTTGTTCCTAGAGACGGTAGTGCTCAATTACAACTGGAAGGACGACTTTAAATCTCCTCACCCCGCCACGCGGCAATTGCGGAAAGTTCCACTCTACGCCGTTCCAACATGTTATACACGGTATGGGAAAAACATGCGTTCATTTTATGTCCCTCACATTTTCAACGAGGTACCTCCAAGTCTCTCGAACCTTACTTCCAAAAAAAAAAAAAAACTTAAAAATGAACTACGCAATATATTTATCAACGAAGAAACTGAGTGATCATTTTTTTTCGTACATTTTTTACGTTTCGCGCAGAAACTATCTTGTCTATCAATTATTGTTCTCATTTATTTGTATGTGAGAGGCACTCTAACGTCTTGCTATAACAGTAACTAGTTTAGCTTCTGTGCAATACACGTTTCGTGTTCATTTTCTAATACTCTATTAATCTGCTTGACATGAACTTGATCCTTTGAGATTTGACTTTTGATGAAGTGTGACTCTGAACTGGTGCTTTCTTATTACCTTGTGTTTTTTGTCTTTTTTTCTATTACTTTCTGAAACTCTCCTGTGAATCACGATAACCTTTAGGTTCAGGCCCACAAGCCCTTGTTGGCTTAGACGAACCTGCCTTCTGCTCTTTTGAACTAACACAGCGTAAATAAATTTACTATTACTATTATTATTATTATTATTATTATTATTATTATTATTATGCTATCATTATTATCATTTATTTATTTATTTATTTATTTTCATACTCTCAAGGCCCGGAGGCTCTGCAGAGAGCAGTGGGTGATACAGATGAAATCGTTGGCAAGCTTCTTGAAGTATGTGGCGTCCTGGATGGACACGCTGGAGACAGGGATTGCCAGTTTTTGTTGTGCGGGACAGTAAGGTGCGAGTTCCTCGTTTCTTCGATTGTTGTATATGCCGCGAGGTGGCGCTGTATCCGTAATTTCAATCCGAAGGAAGGTGCGCGCACCAGATTGCGAAAAGGTTATTCCGTTACACATATCGTAATTTTTTTTTTCAAATTTACTACTAAAAGGCTTAACCTTAATGTTTGGTAGACCGGGGATCAGTTAACGGTCCACATAAAAATTGTTGGCTAGGTGGCGCAAACCGCCGCCCAATGAAAAGCGTTCACCCGTATCCAGTCATCCATTCCTCGATTCGAAACCGTCGAATTTCATTGTCATCCTGATGATTCTCATGTACTACAGTGCCCCACACAGCTTACATCTGGTAGTGTCGTTTATACTAAATGTGATTCGTTTGGGCATTTATCGCTTTAGGGACTGTGAGATCAAAAGCAAGGCAGTTATAAAGTAAGGAGTACATACCTTATAAGACGTGTGCAAGGGCCAGTCTAGAGTTTATTTTAGTTCGTTGAGGCATCAGTCACGTCAATTTGCACACATATAATTTAGAATCGAGGCATAACTGAAACATAAATCGACGAAAGAGTTTAAGGGATTCTCGTTATGTTTTGCTTGGTTTTGTTTTGTTTTGTGAGAAGACACTGTTAGCTCTGCCGAAACCTAAGTCATGACACTTTACCACGCACGAACAGAGTTCGCGCCAAATGGTCCCCTTCCTTTCACAGATCCCTTGTATTATCTTTCTGGATCCATATCATCTTCCCCAAAACGGGAATCCTCACAAAAAACGGGGGAAAATTGCTGAGAGCATTCAAAATCGGCGTGGCTAATGGGGTTATCAGCCTCTCCCCATTCCTTCCCCAAAAACTTTTAGATGCAGCTTGGTGGATTTTCCATTTTCGATCGCGCAATAAAAACACAAAAGTTAAAAAAAAAAAAAAAAGAATAAAAACAAGAAAACGAATATCGCGAGTCAACGGGTTTTGCGTTTCCCCGTAGATTTCGGGGACGAATCGACATTCAGAAGCGTGAAGAGATGCGGAAGGCGGTGCGTCAAATTTTTATTTTAACATTTCCCTTTTTTTCTTTCTTTTGCTAAAATGCGTCAAGCTCTCTGATTGAACTCCGTGGGAGCATCTGACCGATTTTCGATTAAAATATTTGAAGGGTGGGAGCGTAACGGATATAAGTTTTTAAAAATAATACCACAATCGCTTTTTGGAAAAAGGGGGGAGAGAGGGGGTGACTAATGGACACTTTTTCGTCTGACGAAACCGTCTATTTTAATCGCGAAGTATAAAGTAAAAACTGTTTTTCTCTCTCAACACAGTGTAAGTGTAAGCCGATTCCGTAATATATATTTATTTTTATTATTCGTTCTCCTTTTTTCTCGGACCCTTTTTTTTTAAGTGCAAGCCCCATTAGGAGATCTCTAGCCTCCATTGCGAAGTTTAAAAAAAAATTAATAAACAAAGGGAGCGTTAACCTCCTCTCCCCAAAAGTAGCAGTTTTGATGGTTCATTGCTATATATCCATTTCTGAAAATAATAATGACGGTCAGTTCCTCATTATCTTATTTTTTTCTGCTTATTTTTTACGGGAAGGGGGAGGGGGCGGGTTTAGAAAAACATTAAATTCCCGTAATTAGACTCTCGTTGTTTACTATATTTAACGGGGCAACTGGATTCAACGAACAACCCTGCATAATATATCCAACATACATGTCCCCATAGAACCCACTAGTACAAGCCAGCCTCTGAAAGTCCAACAGTTTACGACCAGAACAGCTTGCAAGCCCACATTGCCTCCAAACTTCCCCCGTCTTTGCGGCTTTTACATCGCTACAAAAATGTATTCCTAAAGTGATGGCTGCATTTACTAATCTGATTGTTGTCTCTCCTCTTATTCCCGCCATTGCCTCTACAAAATGCGGTTTTGTCATTTTCACCCACGTGTCATTTTGTTTTGTTCTCAAAGTCCGCTGCGTCGCCCAAAATTTCACGAATTTCGTGAAGATTCTTACGTATTTTATGTAGCGTGTAATCTCCTACAATAAACTGCCCCAGAAAGTCGGTGTAGGTATTGAATAAATAAAATAAAAATAACGGCGTTGATACCGCCTCATCGTGTGGACAACTCTATCCACGTGCGCGTCTGCGCGCCACATGGCGGCAGCCACGCGAAACTCTGTACGTATGCATGCAATCTATTTAAAGCAACACTGTTTACAAACAAGCCTGTTTTGCCCGCACCAAGCGCGGGCGCTGCGTTTGCGCAGACACCAGATTGGCGAGAGATGGCGCATATGCGCATGCGCAGTGCCGATAGCAGCGCCACCACAGTGCCGTGACGTCAGAGGGTCGAATTGGTATACACGTGCAACTTTGATGATCCCAAGTGCATGCATATAAAGAGTCGAATATCGACGCATTCCCACTCGACGCAAAGTCGCCAAAAATGGATAATAGATTTTTATATTTGGGGGGGGGGGGGCGGGGGAGGGGGGGGGGCGGGAGTAGGAAAAAGGGAGCAAGGACGAAGGGATCGAATCGAAAGTTGCTCATATCTATGAGGCAACCGGAAAATGAACTTTCGATCTGTAGGAACTCTGACGATATCTGTGTTTATTCTTTCTTTTTTTTTTTCGCTGTCGATATTAATGTGTCAGCATAATTTGTAGAAAGGTCTGTGCCAGAAGAACGTCAAGCAGCACGAAAAAGACAATGAGACACTCATGCCTTTAAAAAATAGATAATAATAAAAATGACGGAGGAAGTAAGAAAAGAGGAAATCCTCATAACGATTTGAATCCGAGAAATGACTGAAACAAAAAGCGCGTAAATGAAAGTGTCAAAATTTGTTTTTTCTTAACGAAAAATGTGATGAATAAGTTGTTTCAGCTGCACGAAACGTCGGCGGACGAGGAGACTTCGTGCTGGATTTTAAATATATGATAAAACACATGTAAGCACGAACGTCTCCCCGCGTCGGAGACACGCTCGTCGTCTATTTTGCGGAGTGCCCGCGATTGCGGCCCTTTTTTTACCCGTTCATACACTTACCGATCGTTTAATTTTTTTAATTTTTTTGTGTCTTATCATGTTTGAACATTTCTACAGCGGTGATGTCGAACACTAAAAAAAAAAAAAAAACAGCAACAAAACGCAACTCAATTACTGGTATTTTTCATATTTTTGATTCGGCTAGGTCGTCCGATAATGGAAAGAAAACAGTCTCCAACCCCTCTGCGCGCGTGTCTTCTTCCAAAGTCTGACAGACGGTGCGCTTTATGGATTTGTCGTAAAAAGAACGTGTCGCACCTCGGTTTCGGTTCGATAAAGCCGCGGTGCCACTGCCATGCTTCATCACACACACAAACAAAGTAGAGTCTGCAGACAGTAGGGCGTTTTAGGGAACCGTTTGAGCACGTCCGATATGGTACCATGGTCTTTCCGGTACAAACTGAGCATGCACTACCGCAGGCAGAAGACTCGCACCTGCGCACTTCGTATACCGGAAGGCTCATCGTATACCGTATTGAATGTGCAAGAATGGTTCCCCAAAACTCCCTATATACTGTCTACGGTGTGTCCCTTCCTTGTATGAAGCTGCTGTCCTTCCATTTGTTATGCAAAGACTGTCTGCAGAGATATTCGAAGCATGCATACTGATAAACAGATATGAAACAAGCAGTGCTTCACACACGCTTGAGAACTGTCCGCAGACAACTCTGTCATCTTATCTGCTTCCAATACCGTGGGCTTTTGTATAGGCCACTTCAACCTGGGGTGCGTACGTGTGTGTGTTTGTGTGTGCTTGAATCGGTTTACGTCGGTTATATACATGTGCGACGCGCGGGTGCGTTGTCTGTTCCTTCTTGGCACTTTTGAAATTAAGGAAAGAAATGGGGAAGTCGGGAGCGACGCCGGGCCAACTGTCCTCAAGATTGGGGAGGAATAGTATATGTGCCTAGATTTTAGAGTGCCTCCACCTGTTCGATTTGGGGTCACGTGTTTTATGGGCCGCGTTTATAATATAAGCTGCGATGAGGAAACAGGGGGACAGAGGGACGGGTGTAAGGGTGAGAGCAGTAGGCGGTGTATCCTGGGCGATGACACCGGTGGTCCCCTAGAGAACGATAGCAATTGAGATAGAACGCGAAAGTTTGAGGACAGGATTTTACCTGGATCAGTAGATATTTAAGAAAGAGGAAAATTCTCTATGAGTCGACGACTTCCACCTTTATCGTCAAAACAACAAATGACTTTGTGGGCTTCTGTAATTGTCATTTCAGTAGAAAACAGGAAGAAAAAAAAACTTGTCCGCGAGATAGAAAACAATTTTCTCTTTCTCGCTGACAAGTCTGTTTAACTAAAGTAGCTGCTACAGATGCCCACAGAGCCATTTCTTCCATTGACGACATTAGGCTTAGGCGGACGTCAGTCCATGGAGAGATTTCGTCTTTTGCTATTTTATCTTTTGATCCAGGTATGGTCATGTTCTCAAACTTTCGAATTCTATCCGAACCACTAGCGTAACATTCTCAGGGAGTTTCAGCCTTCTGCGATGCATAGTTTATATAACCGGGCCGAAAAAACACAGTTCTAGCTCTTTTCTCGGAAGTGCCCATAGTATACTCAGCTTCACATTAAAATCCCGCGAAACTTTGATTGTCACTGATTTATCTCAAAATGTGTTCGACACATTAATATATACACTCATCCGAACTAGTAAATCAAATTACAAGTCACAAAAAATGTTTTTGCTAAATTATGAAATTTTTAAGTTTGGTCTGAGAGTACGAGAGGCTCTATACAGGCAACGCTGAAAGAGGTTTTTGTAATACGGGGGCAGTACAGCTAAATTCCCAACGGGTTACAAGAAGTTTGATGGTTTAAAATAAATGCTAAAAAAAACTCACACCAACACATTGAAAAAAGAAATACGCACGAATAATTGTTTTCTTTATACCGCTTGCTCGACTTTCAACTGATACAACACAGGACGTCACCCCACTGCGGTAAATATTGAATGGTGGTTGTGGCATATATTTCTTTGAATTTCTCTTACAAATTTAGAGATAATAAATAGCGTGCCGGGAAGAGTAAAACTTGGGTATTCCAAAAATATGGTTAGTTTGGGCAGCTTAATAAATATCGCCAGAGTCCGAGCAACACAGACACGATGCCCCGCACGAACACAGCATTAATATTCGACCATTCACGCGAGCGAACCGCCAGCAGCCTCCACTCAACCGGCGACGGCGGTTCCTCCGTATCCCTATTAGGGATAGCGCTGCCCTAATGAGTCAGCGGTTTGGGGAAGAGGGAGAGACCGACGTGGCGCGCACTTGTAATAATTCTGGGAGCCTGCGAGAGCGCTCTCAAGGTCTACCTCGCAACGATGTGGTGGCAGCCTCCCCAACCCCCTCTCCACAATCTACTCTCCCTAAAGTGCCGTTAACTGCTTTACGAGGGGGTCGCGTGGGACCCAGAAAGCCCAGATCTAAGAGACGGAGCATTTGAAATCGTGGTGAGTGTTTGCAAAGTAATGGCGGTCGCCCCCTGCGCAGTTTGGTCGTATATATGCAGTGTTGTACGGAACGGCGTTCCAAGAAACGACGTTCCTGGGACGCGCTCTCTTTAGAAGGAACGGAGGAACGTGACCGTTCAATTCTGCCTTGCATCAGTGGAGCATGGAACCGGGACTCGTCACAACGTTCAGGGCACAAAAAAAAAAAAACAAAAAAAAAACAGTGTTCCTTCTTTTTTTTTTTAATGTGAAGCGTTTATAGGCTAGGTTTCAGATGAAGTAAAGCCTTAAAAATCGTAGCCGCGAATTTCCACGCTAAACTTAGCGGGGAAAATGACGTCACATGGCTTCATGTGACGTGATTTATACGCAAATTGAGTTTCCCCGCTAAAGGTAGTGGAAAAATCAACTCCACGTCACATGGCCGCGTGACGTATACGGAAATTCAGTTTCTTCGCTTGATTTAGAGAGAAAATTGACGTCACGTTACCCCAACACCAATTTTTTGTTTCCCCGCTAAGGTTAGCGGGAAAGATGACTTCAAATGACTACGTGTCAAGTGACCTCAACACCAATTCAGTTTCCCCGCTAAATATAGAGTCGAAAATGACGTTACACGACTTTATGTCACGTGACCTATATCCTAATTCAGTTTCCCCGAAAGATCTAGTGGGAAAACTGACGTCACATGAATTCAGTGTACCTGCTAAATCTTACGGAAATATTGACACGAACCCGGCCGCAAATTTTTCCCGATAAATTTAGCGAGAAAATTGAAGTCCCATCACTCGATATCACGTGACCCACGCACACAAATTGTATTCCCGCTCAATTTTGCGGGAAAATTGACGCGTGACCGGCCGCAACCTTTCGTTCCCCATACAATATTGTGGACACAGGCCAACCCGAGGGCTACGTTCGATGCATATGGGTCACTGAGTCGATGAGTCAATAGGGTAAAGAGGAGTCAATGGGGTAGAATACCATTGAGTGCCACCGGTGGAGTCGCGTCCGGCACTACTATATTTCATTAAATTACACAAAGTTAACGTTAAAAATGTAACGACGCGCTCCAATTTTAGAAAAGTGAGAGGAACGCGTTCATTTCGAGGCACTGGAACTTTGTACTGTCGAGACCAGTTATAACGAAGTCGGTTATAACGAAATGGCGGCTACAGCGAAGCGATCACCATTTCGCATTCCCTTTTGCACTTCGTCATAACCGAAGTCGGTTATTACGAAATAGCGGATATATCGAAGCGATTTCCGATTCCCGTTGATTTCGTTATAACCGTTCTGGACGGGAACTTCGCTTCCAAGAATGAGAAGGAACGAGGAACGGACTTGCGTTCCTGTTTAGGAGGAACGTGTCCAAAAAAAGGGGCGCAAGTGCGCATGCGTTGCCCTGTCGCGCGGCGAGGGGGAAAAGGGAGCGGACAGGCACTTGCAGACGATCGACGCTCTCGTAACGTTTCCTCGCACCTCTCATTGTGGCAACAAGCTCGGCCCGTAAACCACGTGACCTCGACCGAGAGGTTGGAGCCACTCTCAAATCTATGGACACTCTAGTGAAGCCATTTCGATGTTGCGAACCCTGGGCTCGCTTAAATGGGTCCAGCGACGGAGCGGCGGTGCAGAAGTGCTGATGAGCGCTAGTGACGTCGGCAGTTCACGATAACCACCTGTGCCTCGGGGAGAGGGTAGCAATTGCCGGCCCCTTCGTTGGCCATCCACTAATTACTTACGTTTGTAATGTAATTAGGAATGCGTGCGGCGGCGGAAATGCTCGTTGTACGTTCTTTTGTTGGTTTGTTTTTGTTTTATATTACCATGCGTAGGCTAAGCGGTTTGTACGAATGAGGGTGTTTCAACGGGTTCGGTTATGGCTAGGCTGTAGGCTTGACGGTTTTAGCGGAAAAAAGCCAGCTATAAAATCCGTCGGTGACAAAATTGCAATATTGGCTAAAGCCGAAAAAAAAAAAAAACGATAAACATCTACCGGTATAAAAAAATTATGATAATTAAAAAATAACATACCGATTTCTGGAAATTTTTGCTGCAGTCAGGACTGTTTTCATCGAAGCCCTCCCTCCCTTTTAGACTTCAAATCTTAGTTTCTT
Organism: Ixodes scapularis; assembly: GCF_016920785.2. Classification (NCBI taxonomy): domain Eukaryota; kingdom Metazoa; phylum Arthropoda; class Arachnida; order Ixodida; family Ixodidae; genus Ixodes; species Ixodes scapularis. Next base: position 126,166,739 of record NW_024609879.1, on the reverse strand, counting down.
GTGATAATTGTTTTCCACCGAGTATCACTTTTCACCGATTATCACCATTTTTAGCGCCCGTGTGAACCAATTTAGCAAAACAGACCGATATTTGCAAAAAAAAGGCAACGAACAAAAAAAAACATTCGCCGATTTTTCTTAAAAATAAACATTGGAAAATATACGCCCCAGTTATTGCTATAAAAAATTTCACCCTACATTGTTCACCTTAGTACTAAGAATAGAAGTTAGTGAACTCCAAAGTAAGAGCTTAGATATCACTAGGGATTCAACGAGCATGCTACGTAACCTAATATTTGGAATTGGCTGGAGTGCTCTATAACTTTCATTTTTTGCTTATCGACTGGTTTCATTAACGTTTAAAATAGCTTCGTTATTTTTCTTTCTTTCTTTTTTTCATAGAGTGCGAAGGAGGCAAGTCCTCAGCAAGCTGCAACTGTAGCCGCTTTTTGCCTGGCTTGTCTTATCAAATGCAAAATAAAATAAAGTTTATTACTGCATTAATCTAAAAACAATACGAAAGCGTTAAACGGAATACCTAGGGGAGGTCTTGTGTGTCCTCGGGACGGTAGTTTGTTTAAATTCCGGCCTTCTTGCTCAAACCTCCGGGAAGTGAGGATTGTTGAACGTGGTCTTCGTGTTACGGCTGCGTAATCTTACGCCTCCTTTCTGAGGTCACGGAAAACTCTTACACGTTCACGTCAAAAAAAGGAAGATATAAAAACCTTGCTGCGTATTTACCGCGGCTTCGTATCTTCACAGCACCTGGTGGCCGAAACTTGAAACTGCGTAATCATTTTATCTGAATTCGCTCACAATTTACTCTATTTAACTCGGAGCGGGGAGAGGCTCAAATGTCGTACATTTT